>NC_090733.1:98362554-98370054 GCF_036898095.1 Palaemon carinicauda | reverse complement strand
GATATGTCATATATAAACTATAAAAAGACTCATGTCAGCCTGGTCAACATAAAAATATCTGCTCCAACTTTGAACTTTTGAAGTTCTACTGATTCAACTACCCGATTTGGAAGATCATTCCACAACTTGGTAACAGCTGGAATAAAACTTCTAGAATACTGTGTAGTATTGAGCCTCATGGTGGAAAAGGCCTGGCTATTAGAATTAACTGCCTGCCTAGTATTACGAACAGGATAGAATTGTCCAGGGAGATCTAAATGTAAAGGATGGTCAGAGTTATGAAAAATCCACGCAACTAGTTGCAATTTTCAGTCTCATAGAGATGAAAAAGTCAGTTATAAAACGAGCATGAAAGAGATTACACAATCTAATACTGAGTATATGAACATCAGAGTAACATCCGAGTTATTAGCTTAATTAAAGATAGGAGGCAAAAGTATGTGCACAAAAGAACCCGTGGATTAACGTCATGCTTTAAAAGGACGCGTCATAAGAAATCCAGAACATACAACGTGGGGGTCAAGGAATGTATCATAGAAATTCCGGATTTACGACGTGAAGGGAAAATAAGGCATCATTGAAATTTTGTGATTTAAAACTTACAGGAAAAGGAATGTAGCATTTAAATTTTTGGAAGAAGGACATGAAGGAAAAGGAATGCATCATTGAAATTCCGGGATTCACGACGTGAAGGAAAAGGAATGAATAATTGAAATTCAGAGATTTAAGACGTACATGGAAAGAAATGCATCATTGAAATTCTGTGTTATTTAGGATATGGAGGTAAAGTATTGCATCATTGAAATTCTGGGATTTAGGACATGGAGGAAATGAAATGCATCATTGAAAATCTAGGATTTATGACATGAAGGAAATGAAATGCATCATTGAAATTCTGGGATTTAAGACATGGAGGAAAAGGAATGCATCATTGAAATTCTGGGATTTAGGACATGGAGGAAATGAAATGCATCATTGAAAATCTAGGATTTATGACATGAGGGAAATGAAATGCATCATTGAAATTCAGGGATTTAAGACATGGAGGAAAGGGAATGCATCATTGAAATTCTGGGATTTAGGACATGGAGGAAAGGAAATGCATCATTTAAATTCTTGGATTTAGGACATGGAGGAAAAGGAATGCATCATTTAAATTCTTGGATTTAGGACATGGAGGAAAAGGAATGTATCATTGAAATTCTGGGATTTAGGACATGGAGGGAATGAAATGCATCAGTGAAAGTCTGGGATTTAGGACATGGAGGAAATGAAATGCATCATTGAAAGTCTGGGATTTATGACATGAAGGAAATGAAATGCATCATTGAAATTCTGGGAGTTAGGACATGGAGGAAAAGGAATGCATCATTGAAATTCTGTGATTTAGGACATGGAGGAAAAGGAATGCATCATTGAAATTCTGGGATTTAGGACATGGAGGAAGTGAAAAGCATCATTGAAAGTCTGGGATTTATAACATGAAGGAAATGAAATGCATCATTGAAATTCTGGGAGTTAGGACATGGAGGAAATAAAATGCATCATTGAAATTCTGGGATTTTCACAATATAGAAAGCATTCCTGCTGTAATTTCCACAATCACGCAAGTGTTCCTGCTGTGAATTTCACGATCAGGCATTTTCATGCTGTCATTTTCACAATCAGGAAAGTATTCATACTGTTACTTTCACAATCAGAAAAAGGTTTCTGCTATTATATTCCAAATCATGAAATTTTTCCTTTTTCCATATTCACAATTAGGATAGTGTTTCTGCTGTCGTTTTTAAAAGCAGGGAAGTGTTCCTGCTATCATATTTGCAATAGGGAGAAAGTTCATGCTATAATTTTCTCAAGAAAGTGTTCCTGCTCTTATTTTCACAATCATCAAATTGTTCCATCTGTCATTTTTATAAGCAGGAAAGTGTTTTTGCTGTTATATTCACAAGCTGGAAAGTGTTCTTACTGTCATTTTTATAATCAAAAGATTGTTCCTGATGTCTTTTTCACAACAAGGAAAGTGTTCTTACTGGCCATTTCACAATCGGGAAAGTTTTCCTGATGTCATTTTCACAATCGTGAGTGTATCCCTGCATTGATTTTAATAATCGGGAAAGTATTCTTGTTGTCAATTTCGGATTTTGAAAATGATCTTCCTGTCATTCTAACAATCATGAAAGTGTATCTGCCGTTATTTACTCAATCATTTAAGTGTTCCTGCTGTCATATTTACATTTAGGAAAATGTTCCTGCTGTCATTATCACAACCTGGAAAATGTTTCTGGTGTCATTTTAACAATAATGAAATTGTTTCTGCCGTTATTTACACAATCAGGAATGTGTTCCCGCTGTCATATTCACAAGGAAGAAAGTATTCCTGGTGTCATATTCATAGTCTGAAAAGTGTTCCTGTTGTATATTTTTTTTATCAGAAAAGTGTTCTTTTTGTCTTACTTATAATTGGGATAGCGTTCCTGCAACAATTTTCACAGTCAGGAAAGCGATCCTGCTCTCTTTTCACAACAATAAAAGTGTTCCTGCTGTCATTTTCCTGATCATGATAGTGTTTTTGTCGTCATATTTACATTCAGGAAAGTGTTCCTGCCGTCATTTTCACAATCGGGAAAGTATTCCTGGTATCATTTCAGCAACCAGGAATATGTGCCTTCTGTCATTTTCACAATCATGAAAGTGTTTTTCTATTTTCATTTCCGTAATAAGGAAAGTTTTTCTGCTGTCTTTTTCACAATCAGGAAAGTGTCCTTACAATCATTTCCACAATCCTGAAATTGTTTCTGCGGTCATATTTACATTCAGGAAAGTGTTCATGCTGTCATTTTCACAATCGGGAAAGTGTTCTGCTGTCATTTTAAAAACCATGAAAATGTCTCTGCCCTTATTTACATAACGAGGAAAGTGTTCCTGCTGTAATTATCACAATCACGGAAGTGTTCCTGCTGTCACTTCGACAATCAGGAGAGTGTTTCTGCATTCCTTTTCCCAACAAGGAAAGTGTTCCTTCTGTCATTTCCACAATCAGTAAAGTGTTCGTACTGTCCCTTTCACAATTAGGAAAATATTCCAGCCGTAGAATTAAAAATCATGTAAGTGTTCCTGCTGTCATATTCACAATTAGGATAGTGTTCCTGTCGTCATTTTCACAATCAGAAATGTGTTCCTGCTGTCAGATCCACCTTCTGGAATTTATTCCTATTATCATATTCACAAATCAGGAAATTGTTCATGCTGCTATTTTCCCAATTAAAACAGTGTTCATGTTGCCATTTTAACAATCAGGAAACTAGTTCTGCTGTCCTTTTCATAATGGGAAAGGTGTTCCTGCTATCAATTTCACAATCAAGAAAGAAGTGTTCCTGCTGCAATTTTCACAATCACCAAAATGTTCCAGCTATCATTTTCATAATCAGGAAAGTGTTCCTGCTATCATTTTCATGATCAGGAAAGAGTTCTTACTGTCATTTTTACAATAAGGAAAGCGTTCCTGCTGTCATTATCACAATCTGTAAAATGTTCTCGTTGTGAGATTCACAAACAGGAGAGTGTTTCTACTGTCATTTTCACATTAAGGAAAGTATTCCTTCTGTCATTTTCACTATAAGGAAAGTGCTCCTACTGTCACTTTCACAATTAGGAAAATGTTCCTGCTGTCATATTCACAATCATGACAGTGTTCCTGCTGTCATATTCAAACTCAGAATAGTGTTCCTGCTGTTATATTCACAATCATGTTAGTGTTAGTGTTAGTGTTAGTGTTCCTGCTGCCATTTTCGTAATCAGGAAAGTGTTCCTGTTGTTATATTCACATTTATGAAAGTGTTCCTGCGGTCATTGTCCTTTTCCGTAAAAATAAAGTGTTCCTGCTGTCATATTCACAATCAGGAAATTGGTCCAGTATTCAATTTCCCAATCATTAAAGAGTTCCTGCTGTCATAATCACAATCAGGAGACTGTTCCTTCTGTCAAATTCACA
The DNA here is from genome assembly GCF_036898095.1 of Palaemon carinicauda. Taxonomy (NCBI): domain Eukaryota; kingdom Metazoa; phylum Arthropoda; class Malacostraca; order Decapoda; family Palaemonidae; genus Palaemon; species Palaemon carinicauda. The sequence continues at coordinate 98,366,063 of NC_090733.1, read as the reverse complement.
ATCAGGAGAGTGTTCCTACTGTAATTTTTCACAATCAGCAAAGTGTTCTTGTTGACATATTCACAATCAGGAAAGTGTTCCTGCTGTCATTTTCACAATTAGGAAAGTATTCCTGCTCTCATTTTCACAAGGTAAGTGTTTCTGTTGTCATTTCCACAATCAGGAAACATTTCCTGCGGTCATTTTCACAATCAACAACGTGTTTCTGCTAACATATTCACAATCAGGCAAGTGTTCCTGCTGTCATTTTCACAATTAGGAAAGTGTTCCTGCTGTTATTTTAACAATCAGGAAAGTGTTCCTGCTGTTATTTTCACAAGGTAAGTGTTTCTGTTGTCATTTCCACAATCAGGAAATTTTTTTGCTGCCATTTTCACAATCAATAAAGTGTTCGTGCTGTCATTTTCACAATTAGCAGTGTTCTTGCTGACATATTCTGAATCAGGAAAGTGTTCTTACTGTTATTTTCACTATAAGGAATATGTTCCTGTTGTCATTTTCACAATCAGAAAAGTGCCTCTGCTCAATTTTATTATCAGGAAAGTGTTCCTGCTGTCATTTTTACCATGAAGAAAGTGTTCCTGCTGGCATTTCCACAATAGTATCTAGCCATTTTACGAATGGTAAAACTTCTTTGGTTATGAAATATGATATATGTGATATTATAATAACATATAAACCATAATATGTTGAATATACACAGACTGGCGCTACCTTAACTTGGTGAAAGGGACTATGTATTATCACAATCAGTGAAACTGTACCAGTCAGGGTCACCTATAATTGGTTGGTCTGCTGTGGGTGATCAGACCAACGTCTCCCACCATCCCTAATTCGCAGTGATGAAAAGGGTCAAATCCCAGACGGGACCGAGACTTGGCTGAGGCCTTTGTCCTGCAGTGGACCAGAAACGGCTGCATTTATTTTCGTTGTTCTATATTGAATATACAGAGAGTACTTTTATGTAGCCTCGAGTTTCAGGATATTCTCGTTTATCTAAGAGATCTAACAGTAAGTTACACAGTTCATGAACATTCTGGTATGAGAAAGGTAACTTATTTTATTTACTTGGTAAGTATAAAGCATAAATCATCTCTAAACAGGGAGCCGAGTGGCCGTAGACTAAGGTTTCATTATCTCGCTAATTGCATTTTCCGGTTGGCTTTCCCTCACAATGGGACGTCCTGTTCCTACCCCACGTATTTTGTCTAAAGAGTATTTCTGAATTAAAGAAGCCTTATCACTCCAGGCATTTTATTCTTTGTAGTTTTAATGAGACGTAGCCTTCCTCATTTTTATGGCCTTTGAAAAGAAATGTGTTTAGGCTCGTTGCATTTATGTATGATATGTTCCTGTTTTTTGTAAGATAAAATTACAATTACGTTGTAGTTTTTATCTATCACTATATTACTCTCTCAGGATACATTCACTTATTCATCTTAGCTAATTTCAAATTAATATACTTAGTGAAACTGATAATGCGTAATTTGATATATTTTTTTTTCTAAAAAATAACGAATAACATGGTCTCAGCATTCCTTAAAGTATACACATCTATAGTATATACTTAGCGTTTGACATGATTGCTAAAAACGAACACAAAAGTATATATTATTTAGCAGTTTCCTCTTCATAGAATTGTGTGGGTACAAACAGCGAGCTCCCACAACTCACCAAATCTTAGAAGGAAAAAGAAAAAAGAAACCGCAGAAAAGTCTCAAAAGACGAACGGTTATGGGAACCTGGAATAAAAAGTAGCCCGGAGCGGAATTCCATAACTTAGGGAGAGAGAGAGGTACACCATATTTTTATTCGCAAGTAACATATCTGTTAACTTTTTCTAGTTACCGGCTAGTATTTACGAAGAAGTATATAGGTGTTTCCTTTACCAACTACACGATACAGCAACTCGCTCTGATGTTACTTTTTTATTATTAGGAGTTATTACATGTATATTTTCCTTTTAAAATTAGGTTTACTATTTCTTCACATATAGTAAAAATTATTTTACTATTGGTACGACAAAATGAGCTAAGCCTCAAAAAAATTATACTATCGTAATATGTAGATTGGAAAGGAAATTCTTTTAATAATGATTGATAATAATTGGTATAAGCCTTTAGATTTACTTTTACATCAGCCACTCCTAAATTAGGATAATCATAGAAAAATAGAAATTTCGGTCTGTGTGACCTTTTTCTGTCTCCCTCTGCTTGTATATATATATATATATATATATATATATATATATATATATATATATATATATATATATATATATATATATATATACATATACATATATATATATATATATATATATATATATATATATATATATATATACACATATATATACAGAAGTATATATATATATATATATATATATATATATATATATATATATATGTATGTATATATATACATATATATATATATATATATATATATATATATATATATATATATATATATATATATATATATATATATATATGCAGTATAAATATATAATCTTAAATAAAAGAAATGAAATGATTGAATATGAAAATATACTTGTAATAGCTTTCACCTATACCACTAAGGATCTCTTAATATTATAAGACATAGGTAATAAGTAAAAAGAAATATAATTTTGCCAAAAATAGATCTATTCTCGAGACCTGAGAATTACGCAACTTCTCTTATGTGTTGCAGCTCTTTGGCTCCTGATTATCAGTTTTAAAGTTGAGGACCAGTATCGACCTTTAACTAATTACGCTTATTAAGGATGGTGTGAATTTAATGTGCTTTCGAAAAAATATATATTTGTTTTCTTGAAATAGTTACCCAGCAATTAAAACGGGTTGAAGTGAATATAATAATTGCTCTGCTTCCTTAAGAAAAAAAGAAATATACTATAAAAACAGATATGAAAAAAAGAAATTGGTTTAGAAGGAACATACTAAATGCGTTCGATAAGAAATTAAAAGAGTATTTCTATACGATCACAAACATATACGCTAGACAATAAAGTAAAACATTATGGATAACTGGTAAAACACATATATTCAAACTAGAGAGAAGAAATTGGTAAAATATCGGGGAAAATGAAAGGACGTTATATCTACGAGGCTTTATCATTATCTCGCATTACTTTCCTTTTATGGTTCCGGCAAGACATTTATTTGACAAAAATGTGTGTCTGCCAAATATGTGCACATTTACTGGGGGAAAAAAAGACTCAATTGTGGAGGTAGGAACTTCAATACTAACTTATTTACGTTCATGTTAGAGGACGAGAAATATGAATAGGATTACCGGACTTTTGTATATAGAAAAAAAAACTTTTGTGTCATTATCATACTCTTCATCATTCGTCTACAATAATAGATTTAGAAAGATGTCGCTTTGTATTTTCGATTGAGAGAGAGAGAGAGAGAGAGAGAGAGAGAGAGAGAGAGAGAGAGAGAGAGAGAGAGAGAGAGAGAGAGAGAGAGAGAGAGAGAGAGAGAGAGAAAGTAATTATT
>NC_090733.1:98355054-98357554 GCF_036898095.1 Palaemon carinicauda | reverse complement strand
TTTGGTTTACTTTAGACATTATATTAATTTATTATTTTATAGCTTATGTTGGATATATTACCATTTACTGCTGTAGTTGCTTAGTACCTGAAACAATATATGTTTTGTTTAATAGTATCACTGATTCCTTTGGAAATAATCAGTCTATTATTTTACTTTAGCACGTTCCTCCTGCAACGGCTTATCAAAAGTAAAGTAAGTTTAGCATTTAATGACCAACAGTATTGTATCATGCAGCTAAGGAAATCTCTATTATTCAGCCCTCTTCTTCCTTCATTATTCCTCTCCAATCTCTCTGGGAAAAAGTAGACGTCATTCATTTTGTTTTACTAGCTGGTGAACTCGATATAATTAATGGAATGTTAATAATACAAGTTGTAGAGAATTGGTAAACTTTTCCTTAGGAAATTATTGTTTAATAAGTGATCATCAGTAACTGTAGATAAATTAATAGGTACATATAAGTCACTACCATTTTTAGAGCATATGTAATTACTGTATTATCGTTTTACTGGTATTTGAATCTCTCTCTCTCTCTCTCTCTCTCTCTCTCTCTCTCTCTCTCTCTCTCTCTCTCTCTCTCTCTCTCTCTCCAGTGGCTTATTGGAAACGTCCCTTTCAGGTATTCTGCTGGAATGAGGTTCGAGTCCCGCTCAAGCTCGATAGTTTCTTGTATGTTTTGTAACATCACCATCCTTGTGAAATACGGATAAGGGGTTTTGGGTTGAATATAGTTCTACCTACTGAGTAATCAGCAGCCATTCTCTGGCCCTTTCTGGTCCTAACTTGGGTGGAGAGGGGAGTTAGCCACCGACCATACGAATATATAGTCAGTTTCCAGTGCATCGCCACTGTCCCTTGCCTGTGCCATTCATGAGTGACCTTTAAATCTTTAATCTGTTCTCCATCCAAGTTCTACAGTAACGCTCTGAATGTTTTTGTCCTGCGATTTTCCAGTTTCACAGAAGACGACTCTGATCTGGAACACTTGGTATACTTTTCTATATCGATATAAAAGTATTACTTTCCATTCCTATCACTGAAGAGGATACTCGCAAGAAAATCCCTCTCAACAGATTCACTTTAAACCTTGAACAAGTAAAATACTTCGTCACCAAAGGTTTACTGCCCAGTGAAGCCCTTCATCAGCATTCACGAGCAACAGCTTAAAAATATCCTGGAACAAAGTGTTCCAGAGGTAAATGAAAGCTGGCGTCGCTTAATTAAACGATGTCTATTTTTAGTCTAAAAACCATCAAAGCCTTTTTTAAATTAAAAACTCTTAACCCACGTGTCTCTTATCTTCATTTTATTGTTACAAATGGTCTCTGTCTGTGTATCTTATATCAATGTTTGTGTTCTTTCTATCCAATCTACTATATAATGACTCTCTCTCTCTCTCTCTCTCTCTCTCTCCTCTCTCTCTCTCTCTCTCTCTCTCTCTCTCTCTCTCTTTATACCTTCTTCCTGTCTGTTTGTCTGTGTCTGTCTCGGGCAACGTAGTTACCTGTTTGTCTGTCTGTGGCTTGGTACTCCTATGCATGTTTTATAATATTTAACAACTCTCTTCAAACATCATCGCTGTTACTTGAATCCATTGCGAGGAAATTCAACGAATCTGACTCATAATGGCTGTTCAACATCCCATACGAGCAATTTTACCCAACAAGCTTATAATTATTTGCCCCGATAGCTCCCCGAACCGTGAATAACTGTGCCGGGCTGTTAAACGAGACAATAAATTACTAAGAGTAAATAAAAGTTTTTATAAAAATTTTAATATTTTTCGCTTAAAATTATCCCAATTTCACAGATTTGATATCTTATCTGATGAGCTGAAATTAGGCTGTAATATATATGTTACATGAACTCGAAAACTGTACAATGAAATATAGATATGAAATTCGCTTTCTGTTTCATATAACAAACTATTTTTACATATAAAGTGGAGTGCATCCAGCTAACAAAATTATTATAACAAATGAGTTTTACATCAGACTTATAATATGTCATTTCTGATAAGGCAATAATGTAAAAGTATATATATATATATATATATATATATATATATATATATATATATATATATATATATACATATATATATATATATATATATATATATATGTATATATATATTATATATATATATATATATATATATATATATATATATATATATATATATATATATATATATTACAGACTTAATGTGAGAATTAAATATAGAAATTCAGACCAAGGTATTTGTGATATCACGAAACTATGAAATCTCTGAATTGTAGGGAGAATACAAGAAATTATTTTTGTTAATCTACGTCAAATGTTTAATAATATAACTCCTTCGAAGTTATCTAATTTGCCCAAATAACTAAGTTGCAAAAGATATAGACAGTTAATGAATTTTAGTAATAGCACTCGTTGACTATTTGATTAAAATAAGAAAAAATTGAAAGTTATGATATCTGAAAAAAAGAAAAAAAAATGAAAAAAAAAATAA
>NC_090733.1:98340790-98347054 GCF_036898095.1 Palaemon carinicauda | reverse complement strand
AAAAGACAGGGGGAGGGGTTAGTTAGAGAGACAGAGGGGGAGTAGTTACAGAGACGGAGAAGGTTAGAGAGAGAGAGAGAGATGAGAGAGAGAGAGAGAGAGAGAGAGAGAGAGAGAGAGAGAGAGAGAGAGAGAGAGAGAGAGAGAGAGAGGTTAGAGAGGGGGGTAGGGGTTAGAGAGTCGGGAGGGGTTACCTAACAATTCTTCTCTCAAGGGGTTAACTACTGCATTGTAATTGTTCAGTGGCCACTTTCCTCTTGGTAATGGTAGAAGAGACTCTTTAGCTATGGTACGCACCTCACCTAGGAGAAGGACACTGAAATCAGACCATTATTCTCTAGTCTTGGGTAGAGCCATAACCTCTATACCATGGTCTTCCACTGTCTTGTATTAGAGCTTTTTTGCTTGAGGGTACTGTCGGGCATACTATTCTATCTTATTCATCTTCTTGTTTTGTTAGTTTTTATAGCTTATTTGGTAAATATTTATTTTAAAACTTTTCTTTTTTCCCTAAGCATTACAGAAACCATAAAACCTTGACATGTTGATCCTAAATGAACATGTGAAAAAGTATACTAATATTATTTTTCAAAACAAATGGTAGTACAATGTGTGTGTTTTTTAAACAAATATTATTGGAGCAGGTTACAATTCTTGAGAGGATTATCAGATCAGTAAATTGCTCGGTTATTTTTTCGTAGGCTAAAGACATACTTTTCTCATTATAAAAACTTGCACAGAAATCCCTGTAAATAGCGTGTTCTCTTTTATCTTCCGTGTCTATGTATATAAACAAGCCAATGAGCAAATAAGACAATGCCAGGTAAAAGTAGTGGTGTGACTGTGCAAGTATACTCAGTATAAGCCCTTCTAGAAATAATTAACTTTGGGAGACGTCAAAGTTAAAAAGTCAAAGTAAAGAGAATTAGGGAGTGGATGAATTCTTTCGGAAATACTTTATTAAAACCTGAGTAAGTCTGACTTTGAGAAGTTTAGAATAAAGTAAACAATATAGGTTATAACTTTTACAGAAAGTATGGTTGCTAGATGGAAAATGGAGACATCCCATGTCAAGGAAGTGTACCTCATGGTTAGCTATTATAAACCTAAACAGGATTATTTGCTCTCTATTTAGGGTTTTTGGTTATTATTATTATGCTTGATATTGCTGTTGCCATACTCATACTATCAGTCATCTTTATCTAACAAAAATTGTAATATAATAAGTACTGTTTGTTTTATCCAAGGTAATTTAATGTAAATAAAACTTAAGCGATCTTAAAACTATATGGATTTCAAAAACATTCCTAGTCTAAGTTGAATTAGGCCGAATAGTTGATTTTTTTTTTTTTTGGGGGGGGGGCATTTAATAAAATGAATATAATTTGTTTTCCGTGTAGCTCTACTTCACTCGGAAACTCTTAATTATTTAATTTCCTTTTTAATGGACTCATGTTCCATAAATGATTGAGATCATAAATTCTTTGTCTTAATTTTGTGAAACCTGATTATAACTTTTGATGAAACCTTAGAATTTGCCAGATAATGGTATCTTATACCCCAAAGGAAATCCAAATCTTTATCATCCTCAGTTTAATTAAAAATTATATTCTCGTAAATAATGAACATATTCTTATTAAGAGTATATCATCATGATTATCGTGTTCTCGACCTGTTATATACTCTTGTGGGGATTTTAAAAACTCATATTAATGGGGCCTTAATATATGCTGCATATCATTAATTTTTTTTTTTTTCGTAAACTTCAGCGGTTTAGCCATTTCTCTTCCCATGTGGCGGTGGGGAGAGGAACAAGATAGGTGCCGTCTGAGTACCTCAACGCTGTGCACTGTAGACATTCATTATAGGTTTATCAGTGTGCCTTTGGTTCCTATCTTTGTATCTCCTACTTTACCCGCGATGCTGCCTCCGTGCATCCTTTTTGTTGCCCAACTTGTAAATTTTACTTCAAAATTGCATGTAGAGTTTTTGCGCTAGATACTCAGGGTTTAGATTAAGGTTATGAATGGCAGAGACAAGGGACAGTAACACTGCCCTAGCTAGCAGGACAGTGCCATAGACACTGACCCTCTCAGCCGAAGCAAGGACCTATGAGGGCCAAGTGATGGCTGCTGAGACTCAGCAATTAGACCTATAGACTCCTCCAAACCCCATTTCCCGCATCATTAGCTTACAAGGATGGTGGAGTTGCATACGCTACAGGACGGTATTGAGCTTGCTGAATAGTCCCACGGGCCCCAGCACCAGACTTTATGGCCCAAATAATAAATCCAATTCCATCCCGTGCGAGGAAGACCGCTACAATGTCATTTGGGAACCGTTGTAACTTTTGATGGAAGATTGACTTGAGAAAACCGGTTAATAATTATACAAACTTTTTAATTTTGGTTTCTTGAATAGTTCGCTTAATAGAAATTAAATACCACGAACTTTATCTTTGTGTGCATATTGTAGCAGGTTTAATAAGGTGCAAATACTTAAAATTTAACATGAATTAAATTTTTTAAAAGTGCTACCAGAAATTGAGCAAGCGAAATATTGATCTTCAAAACAAAAAGTTAGTCAGTTTTTATGATTGAATCCTTATTTACCAAAGTCCCATTAGATTTAATTATACCTGTACCTAATGATATTTTTATAGAGTTGATAGAATTGTGTGTTTCTGAGTCGTATTTTACTTGTAACGGTCAGTTTTTCTTTCAATGATATGGTCTTCCCATGGGTTCCCTCTGTCTCCTGTTTAAGCTAACATTTTTATGGAAATATTTTGAACAACCTTCATTGAAATTTTAGATTTTGATATTACATAGGTGAGATATGTTGATGATATTTCCTGCTGTTCCGTGTTTTCTTAATATTGATAACTTTTTAGTCATTAAAAAATCTCTATCCTTCAATTAAGTTAAAAGTTGAATTAGAAAATAATAATGAATTACGCTTCTTGGACACACTGGTAAACTCTTTGGAAGTTGGCTATCCTAAATTAAAGGTTTACAGAAAAAAACTCATTCAGATTCATATATACATGCATTTTCAAACCATACAAGAGCTACAAAATCAAGGGATATCTTTAACTTATTTTTAAGGGCGTATAAAGTATGTGCCCATGAATTTATTCAATATGCAATCAGTCATCTTAAAAAGGTTTTCAAAAATCATGACTATGATTCTGGGTTTATTGAGAACGTACACATAAAAGCAAAGAAAACATACTATATATATATATATATATATATATATATATATATATATATATATATATGTATGTATATTGTATATACAAATGTATATACACATATATATATATATATATATATATATATATATATATATATATATATATATATATATATATATACATATACATATACATATACATATACATATACATATACATATACATATACATATACATATACATATACATATACATATATATATATATATATAATAAGTGAAATAATTATTATTACATGTTTAAAACACATGACGTAATATGTCGTTTTGGATGGAAGATGCTAGCCATGGGATTTGCTGTAGTCACCCAAATCATAAACAGGATGCACAATGCAGCCTCAACAATGTAACATTTTTCTTAAACGTCAACACCAATGCATCAGCGTGTGAAAGTTTGTGACGTCACCGGATGCAGGTGTCTTCCAAGATTGTGATAAAATTGCTATATCAACTAAGCATACGATATCTGTGATATCGATAATTTAATTAGTTCATATCTATACTTCACCAGAATTGGTCATCTGACCAAACCAGCTCCCTCCTGTGATGGAGATGTTTAACTCTGTTGTTTTTAAAAAATAAATACTTTTTAAAGCTAATAAGATGTACTTCGTTATCCAGCTTTACACATCTTAAACAACACATACTCAATGTGTGCTTATAAAAGTAGCACACTTATAAATGGTGGCAGCGGTTAAACTCTACGAATCAGAGAAAGATCTTCAAGTAACTATAATATTAAACTCTAAGAATTAGAGAAAGATCTTCAAGACTTCAAAATAAAAGCTGTAAAACCAGAGAAAGATCTTCAAGAACTCAACGTTATCTACATGTATCTACAATTTTGACTAAGTAATATAGTCCATCGAAATATTTAACATTAATGAATGTTATGAATACAAACCGATGAACTGGATCTTCAATCAACATCCTAGGAAACCCAAGGACTGACATTCAACATTTGCAAAACATATCCAGGAAGCACTACATTCAACAAGAAACTCGAAAGATACATCACTAACCAAACCTCAAGAGAGAGAGAGAGGATGTGTCGACATCACACAGAACCATATATAAGCTAAGTACAAATTTTTGAATTCATTCCAGTTTGGGCAGTGAAGTGTAGTTATCAAGAGTCGTTAGTCGATTATTACTGGGGTGAGTGAATTGCTAAACTTTTATTTCCGTTCATTAAAGGAAACTGTGTTCAACTCCGAATTCTCATCTAGAATTTTTTCTCTCTTTGTGCTAATTCCTTTTTCTTTCAGAAATTCTCAGGAAATGTCTTGGGATTAGTAACATTGTTTGGGGAATTTTATTATACATATGCGTTTACGCAGTGGACGTCTGTACTCATATACATATTTTGATAGAATTGCAAGGGGTCGAAGAGATAGGAAAAGAAATACAGCAGTCATGACTCCCCCTGTGAGCCCTACCCCTGGACCTAGTGGCGTAGGCCAGACTAATCCTCCTCCAATTGTGACGCTTGTAAATGCCAGGTCAGCAATCCTTCCTTTTCAGGGTCGGGTCAATGGGTTCTTGCCACAAAATGTGGAGTCATGGATTTCATCCGTCGATGCCCATTTAAATGCCAAACAAATCGTAGACCCTTTTGTACAATTACAAGAAGCTAAAAGTTTTATAGATATTTCTAAGGGGGATGCGAGTGCGTATTTAAGAGGTGTTTCATTTCAAGAAGCAGTTACCTGGGATGATTTCAAAGTTAGGTTACGCGCGGTCTATGGGGGTGAGGAAGCCTTGGATGTAGTATTAACGTTACGAAATACACCTAATCAAGCCACTATGAATCGGCTTAATGTTATTGAGAGAGCAGCTCTCATAGCTGATAGGCTTAATGAATATCAGGACATTTTAGGTAATTCCACTTGGGTTACTAGAGATACCATCTCCATGAAAGATTTTTTACGATTAATGTATTTAACTTGCATGACACTTATGTTGCCTGAAGCTTTAGTGCGGTGTTTTGATAAGAAGTTAACGCCTGCAAGTACGGAATTGGATGTATATAAACAGATAAAGAAACACATGTCCAAGTGTCCAGATCTCGATCCTGTGTTAACTCAAGTTTTAGCAAAGAATGAAACAAAGCCACAAACAGTGAACGTAGTTAGTAGTCAAGTAGCGGGAATGACGTGTTATAATTGCAAACGTCAAGGTCACTTAAGCGCGGACTGCAGAACGAAATTCTGCTCGATTCATAACAGTGCAACTCATTCATATAGCCAATGTTACTCGCGTAAGAGACAACAGAATCCCAGAAATACACAGTCAATTCCACAGTCAGTTCCATATGGAAATAAAAAGAAAAATCCTCATTTTAACAATAAGAAAAAACAACCAAATGTCAATGCAGTTCAGAGTCCAAAACAAACAAACACTTCTTCAAATATCGCTGAGCCTGGGTCGTCAAACCAGACCTCGCAAGGTCAGACTAATTTTCAGAATGTGCAGAGCAAAGCAAATACCACATAGTTAACTCCAGAGGGGAAGAGAGTGATGTTGGGTCAAGGTCATTCATGTCCACATCAATAGTATTGAATAATCAATTTAATGTTTTATCAGATAATTGTGAGACAATAGATTTTCCTAAGAAACACAGGGCCGAATTAAGTAAAACAGTGCATGCTCCCGTAGATTTGCAACGAATTCATACAATAATAAGCCAAAATGAGTTACGACCAACCTTGTATGTTGTAAATTTGGAACACAAATCCTTTACGTTATTTTTTGACTCTGGTAGTCCACGTAATATCATGGATTTGAAGAGACATCATTTGTTGTTTTCGAACTTTCCGATTGAAAAATCCGGAATTAGACTTTCGGGTATAGGAAATAATGAATTAAAAGTCATAGGCATAACTCATGTTCAGTTCAAAGTCGGTAAACGCACGTTTGCCGATGCATTTATTGTTGTAGAAAACATTAATATGTATCCAGCTGTAATTATAGGATACCCATCTATGGGAAATCAAAACATTATCT
>NC_090733.1:98333290-98335790 GCF_036898095.1 Palaemon carinicauda | reverse complement strand
AGTGTATGGTATGAGACAGGAGAAGTTCTCGGCTTGGGAGTACCTGCCTCCGCCCAGGGGGACTTCTCAAGCCTAGTAGACTCTTCTCATCGATTATCCATGAGGCGTACTAAGATTTTCTGGACAACTTCGGAACTCAACCATCTTCTCAAGGACGTCTTCAGAGCCTTTGAGGTTTTCAACTTCCTCGACTGGACTCTGGGAGCCTTGAGTAAGAAAGTTTCTGCCTTTAAGAATAATGAAAGTGTTGTTCAGATTATGTTTTGCATAGACAAAGCTGTGAGGGACGGCTCTAATGAGTTAGCAGCCCTTTTTATGGCTGGAGTTCTGAAGAAAAGAGCTGAAATGTGTTCTTTCCTTTCCCTGGGGGTCACTCCTTGTCAGAGGTCTGAATTACTGTTTGCGCCGCTCTCTCCTGCGCTGTTCCCACAAGATCTTGTAAAAGAGGTTGCTGCTTCCTTAGCCTAGAAAGACACCCGGGACTTGGTCTCCAAGGCAGCTCGGAAAGTACTTCCGACTCCTTTCTCTAGCAATAAACCATATGTGGATACGCCTTTGTCTAGATTCATTCCTCCCTTTCCAGGTAAGCCCGTCAGTAGCGGTAACTCCAGACCTGATGGGAGAAGAGGAAAGAGGAGGGGACCAAGATCAGGTCGAAGCAAAGTCTGACTGCTTTTGACTTCAGACAGCAGTAGGAGCCAGACTGAAGAACTTCTGGCAGGCTTGGGAGAGAAGGGGGGCGGACCAATGGTCCGTTCTTTTGCTGAAGGAGGGATACAAGATTCCTTTCGTCAAGAAACCCCCTTTAGTTCAAGAGCCAATAGATATTTCTCCCAGGTACCGAGAGGACTCAAAGAGACAAGCTTTGCTGCTACAAGTGTCCCTCTTGTTGGAAAAAGGGGCTGTAGAGAGGGTGCAAGACTTGCAGTCTCCGGGGTTTTACAACCACCTGAAGATCTCGGGGGGATGGAGACCAGTTCTAGATGTTAACGCTCTAAACGCTTTCATTGTGAAAACAAAGTTTTTGATGGAGACTTCCAAAACTGTCCTGGCAGCAGTAAGGAAAGGTGACTGGATGGTCTCTTTAGACCTCCAGGACGCCTATTTTCATATCCCTATTCATCAGAACTTCAAATGCTACCTGAGGTTTGTTTACAGGAAGGAAGTCTTCCAGTTTCGGGCCATGTGTTTCGGCCTTAGCACCGTTCCTCTTGTTTTTACGAAACTCATACTAAATGTAGCTTCCTGCATTCGACAGCGATCAGAGCCTCTCTGAATCATGACGACTGGTTACTTAGGGCGTCTTCCTTCAATCGCTGTCTGGAGGATCTCAGATTGACATTGATATTAGCAAAGGAACTGGGTCTTCTGGTCAACACAGAGAAGTCCCAACTGTTAACATCTCAAAAGATTCTTTATTTGGGGATGAAGATTCAGAGTCTAGTTTTTCGGGCTTTTTCATCACCCAAAAGGATAGAACAAGCCCTTCTAAAGATTCGTCTTTTTCTAGAGAAAAGAGATTGTTCTCTGAGACAGTGGATGAGTCTGCTGGGAACACTCTCCTCCCTGGAACAGTTCGTCTCCCTGGGAAGACTGAATCTCCGCTCGCTGCAATTTCACCTCAATTACTATTGGGACAAGGAGAAAGGCTTAGACGCAGAAAGTATTCCACTTCCAGACTCTGTCAAAAGTTGCCTACAGTGATGGAACGACACAACCAAACTTCAGGAGGGCCTCTCGCTAGAGCAAAGGAGCCCAGACCTTGTGTTGTTCCGACGCTTCGGACTCGGGGTGGGGAGCAACACTGGGCAAACTGGAATGCTCAGGTCTGTGGACAAAAGAACAAGAGAGCCTCCAGATCAACCAGAATGAGCTTTTAGCAGTGCTATTGGCGCCTCAAGGTTTCAAAAACCTGATTCTCAACAAAGTAGTACAAGTAAACGAAGACAACACCAGAGCGTTGGCCTGCATTTCCAAACAAGGCGGGACCCACTTGAAGTCCCTTTACGAGACTGCAAGAGAACTTCTAGTTTGGGCGAAGGAAAGGAATATCACCTTACTCACAAGTCTCATTCAAGGAGAAAAGAATGTGATGGCAGACAGCCTCAGCAGAAGAAACTAAGTCATTCCTACGGAATGGACGCTGCATTAGGAGGTTTGCAAGAAACTTTGGCGGATTTGTGGTCGTCTGTCCATAGACCTGTTTGCAACCTCGAGAAGGAAGAGGCTTCAAATGTACTGCTCTCCAGTACCAGATCTGGAAGCAGTCTATATCGACGCTTTCCTGCTGGACTGGTCTCACCAGGACTTGTACGCATCCCCCCCCCCCTTCAAAGTCCTGTACAAAGTCTTACAGAAGTTTGTCTCCCACGAGGGAACCAGATTGACTCTAATTGCGCCTCTATGGCCATCAAGAGAATGGTTCACTGAGGTACTTCAATGGATGGTGGACGAACCAAGAAGCCTACCCTTGCGGATGGATCTTCTCAGACAACCACAC
>NC_090733.1:98323290-98325790 GCF_036898095.1 Palaemon carinicauda | reverse complement strand
GTCACCTTCGCCATTTCTTAGAAGGTACGCCCTTCGTCATTCGCACAGACCACATGCCTCTGGTGCACGCCTTCACTCGACAGTCTGACGCCTGGTCCGCCCGTCAACGCCGACATCTCTCCGCCGTGGCTGAATACAATTGCACCCTCCAATACGTCCCTGGGAAAATGAATCCCGTTGCCGATGCCCTGTCAAGAAACACGTTGGCTGCCGTTCAACTGGGATTGGATTACAACGCCCTGGCTGAAGCCCAACAACAGGATCCCGAGTATCAAGCTTGTAGGACATCCTGCACGTCCCTCCGTTGGGAAGATTTTCCCCTCGAAGACTCCAACACCACCCTCCTCTGTGACGTCAGTACTGGTAGACCGCGACCTTGGATTCCTGCTCCCATGCGCCGACAGGTGTTTGATTTCATTCACGGCCTTTCACATCCCTCGTGCCGTTCTACTGTACAGCTGCTGAAGGCAAAGTTCATTTGGCACGGCATTTCTAAGGATGCTAAGGATTGGGTCCGCGCCTGTACTTCTTGCCAAACTTCCAAAGTACATCGACACACGGATTCAGAAGTGGGCACCTTTCCTCAACCTCAGCATCGTTTCGCACACATTCACGTCGACGTTGTAGGCCCCCTACCCACATCACAAGGACATCGTTACCTGTTTACCGTCACCGACCGCTCCACTCGTTGGCCTGAAGCCATTCCCATGGAAACTGCAACGTCCGCCTCATGTACATCTGCCTTACTCTCTGGATGGATTTCAAGATTCGGTATCCCTGAGCATATTACTTCTGACAGGGGAACCACTTTCACCTCTCAACTGTGGACGTCATTAGCGAATCTCCTGGGCATCACCCTACATCAGACAACGGCCTACAACCCCGCTGCCAATGGAATGGTTGAACGTTTTCATCGCACCCTCAAAGCAGCTTTGATGTCCCGCTGCAAGGATTGCAACTGGTTTACTCAACTTCCCTGGGTCCTCCTGGGACTAAGGACCACTCCTAAAGACGCCCTCGACGTCTCGGCAGCTGAAATGGTGTATGGCGACCCGTTGGTCGTCCCTGCCGAATTTTTTCCTTCTACAACTTCCTCCGACGATCTCCAGCGCATACATCACGTCGTGGGAAAATTTACTCCGTGCCGCCAGACTTACAAGCCCCCAGCGAAGCATCACATACCAACGGACTTGCACTCTGCAACGCACGTCTTCCTGCGCAACGACACTAGCAAGCCACCACTAACGCCCCCTTACACGGGCCCTTTCCTTGTGATCCGACACAGTCCGAAAGCATTCCTACTAAACATTCGGGGCAAAGAAGACTGGGTCTCCATTGATCGTCTAAAACCTGCTTATCTTCTGCCAGATGACCCGCCTACAGTTCGCCTCTCTAGATCAGGGCGCCCTATTTAACATGTACAGTATGTCATTTTTAGGGGGGGAGCCATGTACCAATCGTGTGGCACACAATTGTACATAATTATATTGTATATATTATGCTTGTATCTGCGCTCTTCCCTCGCACTAAAAAGAACCTGAATGATCATGTGTCCGTTTGGCTCTGTAACATTGTCTGTCTCTCGAACAGGTCATGTCCTGTTGCCTTGAGGTTTTGTATATAAAGAAGAGTGTTCCTTAATAAACTCAGTTGATTGCATCCTGCCTTTGAGTTCACAACTCCTCTCTCGGCCCGTCACAGACCTAATAAAAAGAACCGATGCCTCTCTAGAACCCAAAGAGTAGCCAAAGCCTCTCGATCGAATGTACTCTAATCTTTTTCTGCCCCTTTTAACTCCCAGGAGGCAAAAGAAATGGGTCACTTTCTGCCTTTATCATCTCGTTGAGAAACTATACCACCAATAGCTACGCTACTCGAATCTGTTGTCACTAAAAACACGTGATCAAATCTAGGATATGCGAGTAGTTCATTGCTAGTTAAGGCAGCTTTCAAATGATTAAAGGCCCTTTCTTCTTCCTCTCCCCAATTTATTACTTTTTATTTCTTTAAAGCATCTAAGGGTCTCGATATTACTGCAAAACCTTTTATGAATTTACGGTAATACCCAGCGAGCCCAAGGAACCCAGCTACTTCCTTAGTGTTACGTGGCCTGGGGAAATCTGTAATAGCCGCTACTTTACTGGGGTAGTGTTGGATACCTTCTGGGGTTATGTGACCTAAAAATTCGACCTGTTTACAGAAAAATTTGCACTTTGATAAATTTATTTTCATACCATTACGTCGCAATGCTTCTAAAACTTTACGAATATTATTATCATGTTCTTCAGCTGTTTTCCCTGTAATTATGATATCATCTAAATAAACAAGAACATTATGGCTAATTAAGGGAGACAAAACCGCCATCATTACTCTATAAAAATGACTTGGAACATTTTTAACACCAAAAGGAAGAAAATTAAACTGAAATAATTGATCGTTAGTTATAAATGCATTTTTCACATTTACTCTCTTCCTGAATGGGTATTTCATAGTATCCAGA
>NC_090733.1:98310790-98315790 GCF_036898095.1 Palaemon carinicauda | reverse complement strand
AAATTTTTCTGTAAACGGGTCGAATTTACAAGTAAAGAAGCAACTATTAACAATTTCCCCAGGCCACGTATCCCCAATGAAGTAGCTGGGTTCCATGGGCTCGCTGATTATTATCTTAAATTCATAAGAGGTTTTGGAGAGATAGCAAGACCTTTAGTTGCTCTAAATAAGTAAGACCCTTAGATGCTCTAAAGAAACAAAAAGTAATAAATTGGGGAGTGGAAGAAGAAAGGGCCTTTAAGCATTTGAAAGCTGCCTCAACTAGCAATGACTTGCTCGCATATCCTAAATTTGATCGCCCGTTTTTAGTGACAACAGAGGCGAGTATCTTGGCTACTTGTGGCGTAGTTTCTCAACGAGATGATAAAGGTAGAGAGCAACCCATTTCTTTGCTTCCAGGGCATTAAAAGGGGCAGAAAAGTATTATAGTACATTGGATCGAGAGGCTTAGGCTGTTTTTGGGGTTCTAGAGAGGCATCGGTTCTTTTTATTAAGTCAGTCGATTGAGTTGCAAAGTGATCATCCCCCTTACGTGACCTTTTACAAAAGAGATTTTACCTGTCGACAAGAGAGATGGATTGAAAGGTTGTTAGTTTAATGTAAAGGGTTTTCACCACATATAACATCCCTCAAAGGTTTGGCCTTTTGCATAAAAGTGGAAAGAATGTTGGAGAAGTCATTCAGTCTGTGAAGTAATCTCCAGGCTCTTGCTGGCCTGGTGGAGAAATCAACTGGAGACAGTAGACAAGTTATAGGCGTCTTCCCCAGAACAAGTTTGTTCATCAAACAAAGTTCAGGATGGAAACATTCTTTCGGTACCCAAACATCAATTCTCTCGAAAGTTCCTGCGCTTCTCCCTCTGTACCAATTGAAGATTCTCTGCTTCAGACATTGTACTGCTATTCAGGTGTTCACTCAGGTGATGACCTTGGTAGCAGCTTGGGCCCATTTGCAGGTGAAAAGCTTATCTGTGTATCTTAATGATTGGCTGATTTTGGCCTTCTTTGCATGGCAATTGCTAGAGGACAGAGGTCCAATTCTCGCGTTTTTTTCTTGGTCTGGGGATTTGGATAAGATGGAGAAGTCAAATCTCTCACTCAAGTAGAGGTTGAAGGACTTAGGCGCGCTGATACATGGCAGTAGCAGGTGTCTTTCCATCAGATGATCATATCTGCAAGCTTAAGTACTGTGACTTTCTGTTCCGCTGAAATCGTAGCACAGCCCACCTTTACTTGCTGGAGAAACTTGTTCCTTAGGGGGAAGCATACCCTCATTTGACCACATACAATTCTTGTACAGGTACATGTATGTATATGCACGAGTATGTATATGCATGTACATAAATACATACATGTATGTACTCATATGAGCATGCATATTTGCACATATTCGTGCATATATGTGTATGTATACAATCATGTATGTGTACAACATGCATGTATATACATGTATAAATATATGAACACATATGCATGTACATTTGTGTATATAATTTTGGCACAAAAATGTACATAAATGTATGTACATCTGCATGGACACTTACGTGTGTAAGTCTACACATGTATATTGTGTGTCTAATAACCGTATTTTTAGGATATAGATTTTGGTTGTATTTGTGTAAAGGTATATTCATATGTATATAGAATGTATGTATGAAAATTATTTGTGTATACAGCGTGAGTGTATTGTATCTCCTAGTAGTTGGCGTTTAAAAAAAGAAGAAAAAAAGTCTCTGTATTAAGAAGATTACTTCATTCTTCCATTCCATTTACTTTTGTTCTGTTCTATTTAGAAAGTTCCTAAAAATGAAGTAGATAAATGAGGAAGGGTGAAATTAAAGAAATGGGGATGTTCGTTGAAAATTTATCGTTCCTTTCAGAGAAAGAAACAGTTACGTAAAAGGTCCAATATAACGTTATCTACCCAGACCATATACCGTTTTCGCTATTCTCATTCGCCTCATTTAAATGAAAGAAAAAATAATTCGGAAAGGAGAAGAGACGAACTCCGAAGAGAAGAAAAATTTCTCCTTTCAAGTTTTTTATTGATTAACATTGTGATTCTCAGTACAATGAACAAACTCATTTCTTCTTCTTTTCCATATTGATTACACTCTTCACACGGGAATTAGATTTGCTTTCTCCTTGTTCGGTTTATCATTTAACACGACTATGTATTGTT
Source organism: Palaemon carinicauda (assembly GCF_036898095.1). Classification (NCBI taxonomy): domain Eukaryota; kingdom Metazoa; phylum Arthropoda; class Malacostraca; order Decapoda; family Palaemonidae; genus Palaemon; species Palaemon carinicauda. Next base: position 98,313,609 of record NC_090733.1, on the reverse strand, counting down.
AGGATGACCTCGGTAATCAATAAAATAAAACTTACCAATGCAAATCAGAGATATGAAATGTCAAATAAAACATTGACTCGTTTATCTAGAGAGATTCACTCTCTCTAGGTAAGGCCTTATTTCAAGGAAAATAGGATTCCTTTTTGCATTGCTTTGCCACAATGTTTCTAAATATCTTTTAATCATCTTTAATCAAGGATATTTGAGATGTTTAATATTCCTCTAGTTCAAGACGAGCAATAATATGAGAAGTGGGGATATATATTTAGACTAAAGAAATACATAATACATTTATGTTTATTGATATACACTAAGCAGAATCATTAGAGAAATGGTAAATATAGGCCAGGAAAAATGTTAAAAACGCGTATCTTCTGTTTTTATGTTCTATTTAATTTGTTTTAAGATGGTTAGTTGTTTTAAGTTTAGATACTTACGGATTCATATACTCCGAAACCTTACTAAACCCGTGATCACAAACATACCTAAAATTTCTGTTTGATTTTACCTGTAAAATGGAAGGGCAAAAATTTTTCGATTTCTCTGAAAGCTATTCAACTCTTAAAAGGACATCTCTTTTATGGTTTCAAATCGAATTTCCTTTTATTCTTTATTTATAACAAAAGATATCGGCATCATTGACCTTCGATGTCAGAATGCCAAGAAACTTAAAAAAAAAAAAAAAAAAAAAAAAAAAAATATTCGAAACGAACTTTAGAAACCCGTTAGCAATTTTCCTTTTTATTGCATTTACGTTAATAATCTTATCGAGCTACAGCCATGTGTATTGTGGTAATCAGTAGTTTTCATGGTAAATATAGCTAATTTTAATTTTCCTACACGTTAACCGGTCTTTTAAAATCACAACTGTTCACAATAGTGTTTTCTTTTTTTTATTGAATTTTGCCATGGATACAATAGAATCTTTTACTACGTATGATTAGTTGAAATTAAAATTTCTAAAATAATAGTATTATTGATTTGATGTTCTTCCTGATGACGCAAAGAGAATATACGTATAGAAATTTTTAGTAAACTAGACATTGTTATAACTTACTCCCTTAGGAACTATTCGAAACTTTTCAAGCTATATATTATATGATATCCTCTTTTCTTTGCTATTAAGCCTCTTCCTATAGAGAGAAGTTAAGGAAGTACTTGTCCCATAAACTTAGCTCTGATCACTCTTAAGAAGAACTTGAAGGAACAAAGGACCGTCAATGAGGATACGATAAGATATTAACTTTTGTGAGTAGGCGGTCTTGCGCTAATATGGTAGACAAAAGTTATACGACCATTGTCTTTATGTTCCGAGGAGTAGTTTTCATCTTAGTGTTCTTTTCATCGAGAAAGTTTGCTTCTTCATGACAGCGTAACATCAAGGAAAATGTTGTTTGGAGACCAGTAACTTTTTCGTATTTTCCCTTTTCTTTCTGTTTACCAGAATATTTTTATTAGCAGTTTCTTGCTGGCTAGTCATAACCTCTCGAAAAGTTAATTAAGAAAAAAAAAAACTTGCTATAGTGTTTAAGAAAATCGTAATTTTAATCTGAAATTCTCCGCAATATATACTGTTCTCACCGTATTTCAGTAAAATATAGGCTACCGTAATTGTACCCTACTTTATTATTAACTTTTTTGGGGGTTGGTGACTATAATATCACTCCTTACGTCAATATATCCGTTTTTAAACGGTCAATGTCAGGCAACTTTTATTCCAGAATTTTTACCGTTTTTTACGGCAAATTTTTAAGTGTAATGTATATGTTTCGAAAGGAATAATGATGATTTTCAGAGTTGGAGAATTTTGGGACCACAGAACGACTTTTACATATGAAAATAATGAAAGCAAATATATCATTATTCGTTGGCTTTCTTTTTTGTTAGGTAACTATGGCGTGGGGAAAAGTCAAGTCAAAGAACTTATTCTAATATCTTGAAAATATGGATCAATCATTATTTTCATTGTTGGAGAATTCTGAATCGCAAGAATTTGAAAGTTTTAAATATGAAAATAATGATATGGCTAATATATTATTAATTTATGACTATCATCATTAAAAAAATTTAAATTGCTTGATATAGTTTCCTCTCTAATTTCCATAGATTGTCCGAATGAAGTAATTCCTAGGAATAAAAATGTATGGACTTTTTCACTAAAACTTTATAAACGATATAAGAATCATCTCATTCATTTTGAAATAGGATTTTATGAGTTTTGTGTATGGTGATGAAACAACATCCAACTAGTCAGATATATCTAAATTTAGAAAGCAAATTTCACTTTCAGATAAACGAATTTGATACAGGTATTTCAAAATACCTATAAATTCCTATAACTGACATATTTAATCTAGCTTGATTTCAATATTTTATCTTTACCTTTGTACCCATTTTGTCTCCTCATCCCATGTTGTTAAACTTAAGTTCTTACTTTTACTCATTTAAGACATAGAATTTATTCCATTGTCCGTATAGGATTACCCCCACTAAACACACACAAAAAAAAAATAAATAAATAAATAAATAAAGCGATATAATTATTTTCCTTGCTACACTACTTTTTTGAAAGGTTCTTATATACTACATTCACTAATAACAACCTTAAACATTTTAAGAAAGCTTACTCCCCATCTTTTTTCTATTGTTCCACATGTTATTTGAGAAGTTTTATTTTAAAAACCGCGACGAATTTATTTCGAAAATAAATCTCCCTCTCGCCGATCGTCAAATAAACGATCAGCCTCTCGTCTAGCGGAAACAAATCATTTTCATTGTTGAAGTAAAGATACCAGATTGTTGTTAAAACTGGATATGTT
>NC_090733.1:98295790-98298290 GCF_036898095.1 Palaemon carinicauda | reverse complement strand
TGAAAATTTTCTCACGAGGCACATTCAGAAATGACGGATAAATCTCCGATTCCCCTTTAATCACTGCTCGCACTCTTTCCATCCATTCCTCTTTTTTCTGTCCCTCTCGGACTTCTTTTATGTCCCAACCTCCCAAGTCAATCAAACCTGCATCATCAGGGCATTCATTCTGGACACCCCTGGCCATGTCATCGGTCACCCACATATATTCTCTCTCTCTCTCTCTCTCTCTCTCTCTCGCCACCGTTTTCTGAATGCTCATTGGGAGAATTCCCGTCCCGTTCTCTATTCTCTCTATTTTGATGGGAGTCTTCAATATTTTGGTTACATTCTACGTTCCTCTTTTGTGCCCTAGTTGTTACTCCTATTACTGCACCTCTTGAGAGAGCATCAGCTACCTTGTTAGCTTTACCTTTTATGTGGTGAAAACCCTTTATATTAAACTCTAACAATCTCTCAATCCATCTCGCTTGTCAAGAGGTCAAATCATTTCTATAATACAAATCACGTAAGGGGCGATGATCACTTTGCAACTCAATTGACTGACCTAATAAAAAGAACCAATGCCTCTCTAGAACTCAGAGAATAGCCAAAGCCTCTCCATCGAATGTACTATAATTCTTTTCTACCCCTTTTAACACCCAGGAAGAAAAACAAATGGGTCGCTCTCTGCCTTTATCATCTCGTTGAGACCCTACACAACCAATAGCTACGCTACTCGCATGTGTTATCACTAAAAACGGGCACTCAAATCTAAGATATGCGAGTAATTCTTTGCTAGTTAAGACAGCTTTCAACTGGTTAAATGCCTTTTCTTCTTCCCCTCCCCAATTTATATTTTTTTGTTTTTGTAAAGGATCTAAGGGTTTCGCTCTCTCTCCAAAACCTCATGAATTTACTGTAAGACACAGCAAGTCCTAGGAGCCCAGCTACTTCCTTAGAGTTACGGGGCGTTGGGAAATCTCTTATAGCCACTACTTTACTGGGGCAGGGTTGGATACCATCTGGGGTTATTATGTGACCTAAAAATTCGACCTGTTTACAGAAAAATTTGCACTTTGACAAATTTATTTTCATACCATTAGGTCGCAATGCTTCTAAAACTTTACGAATATTATCATTATTTTCTTCGGCCGTTTTCTCTGTAATTTTGATATCATCTAAATAAACAAAAACATTATGGCCAATTAAGAGCGACAAAACTGTCATCATCACTAAAAAAATGGCTTGGAGCATTTTTAACACCAAGAGGAAGAACATTAAACTGAAATAATTGATCGTTAGCTATAAATGCCATTTTACATTTACCGTCTTCCTGATTTTAAATCAACAATTGTAAAATTTTCCTATCCCGTACTTTTACAAGTAATTCTTCGATCGAGGGCAATGGAAATCCATTATCCTTAGTGACTTCATTCAACTTCCTATAATCAACACAAAATCTTACCGAGCCATCCTTTTTTCTAACAGCTACAATTGGAGAAGCCCATGGGGATTTGTTCTCCTCGATTATCCCTTGTTCCCTTTATTCATTAACTTCCCTTTCTATCTCTCCCTGGAAATGAATGGGTACCTTATAAGGCCTTGACCTCATCGGCTCCGCCTGCCCAGTATCAATGCTAAAAGGAAATCGATCAATCCTCCCGGGTGGCTCATCTCCAATTGAAATTACATGGGAATAATTATATACAATGTCACTAACTACAGCCTGATATTCTGAGTGACATAATTTTCGCGCTTGTATAATCAAATTTTTAGTGCGGGTTGGAGTTGTGGCTCCCAACATCTCATTATGAGCAATTTCACATGACTCTAATTCACGCTGAGAATCCCTTCCTAAAACAATTTTTTTTACATTAACTATCGTCACATCAGCTCTGTTCTCTTTAATTTCTGTCAAGCCCTCTAATATCTTATGCACCCAATTCTCATGGGGTTTAACAAGATGGTGACACGGGATCACAGATATGCTCGTAAAGGTCTGGGGAGACAACACTTCTCCTCTCTCAGGTACAGCTGTTACCCTACACAAATATCTCTCCGAGCTAACACACGCACTTACTGTCTCATGACTTTCTATCGGAAAAATGTACCCTCCTGCTTTTACCGTTATTGTATCTTTTCCCCAAAAATGCAGAATCAATTCCTGAAATAGCCTCGATTCCGGAAATTCCCAAGGTGGGCAGGACAAAGAAATCATGTGTAAACTTCACAGACCCCACCTTGAATTTGACGATTGTTGTATGGTTTATGTGTAGTTTTTTCCTCCTGGTGTGTAAAGAACGATGGATGTCGCCGACTGTGGTGGGTTTGTTGAGAATATTTTTTCCATCAATGAAACACTGGCTCTTGTATCAATCAGCGCTAAAATGGATTTATCTTGCAGGTCGATCCTAACTGCTAACATTCCTACATGGCCATTCCGAGATATGGGGCATGGGCCAATGACTTCAGCTGCAATGCTGCTGCTCCCTAGTGCTGCGGGGTTGAGGTCGGGGGC
>NC_090733.1:98273065-98282790 GCF_036898095.1 Palaemon carinicauda | reverse complement strand
CAGTTCCTAGAGTACCTAGGCTTCAAGATCAACAGAAAAAGTCTCGACTTTCTCCATCTCAAAAGTTCCAGTGGCTGGGAATCCACTGGGACCTTTTGTCACACCGTTTCTCCACCCCGGCGAAGAAAAGGAAGGAGATAGCGGGTTCTGTCAAGAGACTTCAAGATTCCGAAAGGATATCAAGACACGAGCAGGAGAGAGTACTGCGCTCTCTCCAGTTTGCTTCGGTGACAGACCCAGTGCTAAGAGCACAGCTAAAGGATGCAATCGGAGTTTGGAGAAGTTGTGCATCAAACGCGTGAAGAGATCTGAGAAGACCAGCCGCTTCGGCTAAGTACTCTTCTCAGGCCTTGGTCCCAAGCCAGACATCTAAAGAAGTCAGGTTCTTCTTCAGCCACCTCCCCCGTCGGTGACGATTCACTCAGACGCCTCGAAGGAGGGATGGGGAGGTCACTCTCATCGGAAAAAAGTCCAGGGGACTTGGTCCAGGCTATTCAAGACCTTTCACATAAAACTTTCTAGAAGCTAGGGCAGTGCTCCTTACCTTAAAGAAAGTCTCCCCGCGTCATTCGATCCACATAAGGTGGTGATAGACAGCGAGGTAGTTGTGAGATACTTGAATCGACAAGGATCGAGGTCACCACCTCTCAACCAGGTGATGTTGGCCGTCTTCCGATTGGCGGAAAAGAAGAAGTGGTACCTGTCGGCAGTTCACCTTCAAGGAGTCCGCAATGTGACAGCGGATGCTCTATCCAGGTTCACACCGATAGAGTCGGAATGGTCCTTAGACGCAGGATCATTCTCCTTCATTCTGAATCAGTCCCAGAACTGCAGATAGACCTCTTTGCGACGAAAGACAACAAGAAGTTGCCCCTGTACGTGCCCCGTACGAGGACCCCTTAGCGGAAGCAGTGGACGCGATGTCCCTCGACTGGAACAGATGGTCCAAGATTTATCTGTTCCCTCCTCACAACCTTCTGTTGAGGGTCCTCAACAAACTGAGATCCTTCAAAGGGTAGCGGCAATAGTGGCCCACAAGTGGCCGAACAGCGTGTGGTTCCTCCTGGCATTGGAACTGTAGCTGAAGTTTGTACCACTACCAGATCCAGTTCTGACCCAGCGAGTCCAGAAGTCAACTGTCTGCGCTTCATTACAGAAAACCCGGACCCTGCAGCTCATGATTTTCTCTCCTTAGCGGTGAGAAAGCGTTTCGGGATTTCGAAAGCCAGTATAGACTTCCTTAAGGAATATAAGTGCAAATCTACTAGAAGGCAATATGAGTCATCTTGGAGAAAATGGGTGGCCTTTTGTCAAGGCGAAGATTCCGCAGGAGATCTTGACAGACTTCTGCTTATCTTTTTTCCCCACCTCCATGGTCAAGGGTTGGCAGCGAACACGATTTCAGCGTGTAAGTCTGCTTTGACAAGACCCATTCTATATGCCTTCCAGGTCGACCTAGGTAACGAGATCTTTAATAAAGTCCCGAAAGCCTGTGCTAGGCTCAGACCTTCAGCACCTCCAAAGCCCATTTCATGGTCTTTAGACAAGTTCTTCATTTCGCTTCTCTGTTGAGCAATGAAGAGTGTGCGTTAAAGGATTTGACACAAAAAGTTATTTTCCTATTTTGCACTCGCGTCCGGGGCCTGGGTTAGTGAGATTGTAGCCTCTCGAGAGAGGCAGGTCATGTTCAGTTCCTGGATGGGGAAGAACTGAACCTGTTTCCGGATCCTACGTTTCTCGCCAAGAATGAGTTACCCACCAACAGGTGGGGTCCCTGGAGAATCTGCCCTCTGAAAGAAGATGCATCTCTATGTCCAGTAGAATGCCTAAAGGTCTATCTTCATAGAACTTCGGACTTCAAGGGTGGTCAACTATTCAGGGGAGAAACATCAGGCTCAAATTTATCTCATATTTTATTCGCAGAGCGGATCCTGACAATACACCCGCAGGTCACGATCCGAGGAAAGTTGCCTCATCCTTAAATTTCTTTAATTGTATGGATTTTGAACATCTCCGTTCATACACTGGCTGGAAGTCTTCCAGAGTGTTCTTTCGCCACTATGCGAAGCAAGTAGAGGAACTAAAAGAGATCTGTGGTAGCAGTGGGTCGCGGTGTTAACCCTACTGTTTAACTCTGCGAGGAACAGTGGTCTTAATTGGGACGATTAATTCCAGGGTGAGTGTGTAGTTACATACTGTACTACAAACTAAGTGAGGGCACTGTGTTGCCCATCCAGACTGTTCCATTTCCGAAGGTGAACCTAGCATAAGTGCAGACATGTGTGCCGAGCGTTTCTAACGCTAATGTCATTGATTTGTAATACAGGCTTTTATGACTTTGATACCTCGGTATCTTAAAAGTGGCATCTAATGTTTTTTTCTTTCAGACAAACAAGCTCTGTTTACTATCATACTTATGCTTAAAGTTTTGGGTTATCCTCTTCTTATATAACGGATTTTGAGCGAAGCGAAAAATCTATTTTTGGGTGAGATAGCCATGTCGTCCTGATGGAAGTTCCTATAGGGTAGCTTCCTAGGGTATATTACAACTACGGCGATATTCCCAGAGAATTTACCTTAAGGTACCAGAATTCTAACTCCTGGAGCGAGTATCCCTCGTGAAAGGGATATCGCGACATATCAGAGGACGTATTCTAGACACGTCACATGGCAATCTACGACCTGAACAGAGATTCGTCTCGTAGGAGGGAGATTGACGAGATACGAATTCGGGAAAGAAAAAGGGGAGCCGCTCCCAAGGCTTCCCTATCCCCCGATTCGTATGCGTGCCTGGCGCCAATCCTGGCGCCATCTGTATTCCTTGTAGCGTACACGAGGTGCTACAGATACTGTATGTAGGGAGGGGTCCTACAGCCCTTTCTTAGAAAGGCAAGGGCGGGTCCATCAGGACGACATGGCTATCTCACCCAAAAATAGATTTTTCGCTTCGCTCAAAATCCGTTTTTTGGGCTCAAGCCATGTCGTCCTGATGGAAGTGTACCAGAGCATTACTGTATCTGTGGATTCTCAGAACGTGCCGTACTCCCCGGAGATATTTATTCCCGGTCGACTAGACCTAGAGACCTAAGATGTTACCGTTATACATCTTTTCAACTAACTATAAACTATGTTAGAGCTTCCTGCCCCCTACAGGGAAGAGTCCTACTAGACTCTGGAAAGTCTCGAAGAGTACATATATCTATGTATGAATACCAGGCAAGCTAATATAGTGGTCTCGCCCTATATTAAGTAAAGCATAGTTTGTATAGAACCACTGCGTCAATATATTGACCAGTCATCCGCACAATACTTGTATTGGACAAAGGTTTATATCCGCATAGGAAGAAACTAATAAAACCGCCCTCGTCCCTTTATGGGACGGAGTCCTCCAATTAGGGGACTTACATAAACCAATGCAACATAGCTTGCAAAACAGAACAATTCTATCAGAATTATCCCAGATAAGATACATAGAATTAAAATGCTCAATTATACCAATAAATTGACACAGGTGAAAGAGACGCAAGGTTCTCAAGAACAAGTTTATTGACAGATAATAAACAGACAGGTTAACAACAAATATATATATTTATATAAAAGAGGGTAACCCAAAACTTTAAGCATAAGTATGATAGTAAACAGAACTTGTTTATCTGAAAGAAAAACCATTAAACACCACTTTAATGAGATACCAAGGTATCAAGTCATAAAAAATCTGTATTACAAATCAATCACATTAGCGTTAGAAACGCTTGGCACACATGTCTGAACTTATGCAAGGTTCACCTTTGAAGGAAGGAACAGTCTATATGGGCACTTGGTGCCCTCATTTAGTTTGTAGTACAGTATGTACCTACACACTCACCCTGGACTTAATCGTCCCAATTAAGACCACTGTTCCTCGCAGAGTTAAACAGTAGGGTTAACTACACGACCCACTGCTACCACAGATCTCTTAAGTTCCTCTACTTGCTTCGCATAGTGGCGAAAGAACACCCTGGAAGACTTCCAGCCCGTGTATGAACGGAGATGTTCAAAATCCATACAATTAAAGAAATTTAGGGATGAGGCAACTTTCCTCGGATCGTGACCTGCGGGTGTACTGTCAGGATCCGCTCTGCGAATAAAATATGTCATTTTCGCTCTGAGTTGATTCAGAGATAAATTTGAGCCTGATGTTTCTCCCCTGAATAGTTGACTACCCTTGAAGTCTGAAGTTCTACGAAGATAGACCTTTAGGCATTCTACTGGACATAGAGATGCATCTTCTTTCAGAGGACAGATTCTCCAGGGACCCCACCTGTTGGTGGGTAACTCATTCTTGGCGAGAAACGTAGGATCCGGAAACAGGTTCAGCTCCCCCCCATCCAGGAACTGAACACGACCTGCCTCTCTCGAGAGGGCTACGATCTCACTAACCCTGGCCCCGGACGCGAGTGCAAATAGGAAAATAACTTTTTGCGTCAAATCCTTTAACGCACATTCTTCATTGCTCAACAAGGAGGCGAAATGAAGAACTTTGTCTAAAGACCATGAGATGGGCTTTGGAGGTGCTGAAGGTCTGAGCCTAGCGCAGGCTTTCGGAACTTTATTAAAGATCTCGTTACCTAGGTCGATCTGGAAGGCAAATAAAATGGGTCTCATCAAAGCCGATTTACACACTGAAATCGTGTTAGCTGCCAATCCTTGGCCATGGAGATGGATGAAGAAAGATAAGCAGAAATCTGTTGAGATCTCCTGCGGATTCTTTGCCTTTACAAAGGCCACCCATTTTCTCCAAGATGACTCATATTGCCTTCTAGTCGATTTGCACTTGTATTCCTCTAAGAAGTCTATGCTGGCTTTCGAAATCCCGAAGCGCTTTCTCACCGCTAGGGCGAGAAAATCATGAGCTGCAGGGTCTGGGTTTTCTGTAATGAAGCGCAGACAGTCGACTTCTGGACTCGCTGGGTCAGAACTGGATGTGGTAGCGGCACGAACTTCATCTGTAGTTCCAACGCCAAGGGGAACCACATGCTGTTCGCCCACTTGTGGGCCACTATTGCCGCTACCCCCTTGAAGGATCTCAGTTTGTTGAGGACCCTCAACAGAAGGTTGTGAGGAGGGAACAGATAAATCCTGGACCATCTGTTCCAGTCGAGGGACATTGCGTCCACTGCTTCCGCTAAGGGGTCCTCGTACGGGGACACGTACAGGGGCAACTTCTTGTTGTCTTTCGTCGCAAAGAGGTCTATTTGCAGTTCTGGGACTTGATTCAGAATGAAGGAAAATGATCCTGCGTCTAAGGACCATTCCGACTCTATCGGTGTGAACCTGGATAGAGCGTCCGCTGTCACATTGCGGACTCCTTGAAGGTGAACTGCCGACAGGTACCACTTCTTCTTTTCCGCCAATCGGAAAATGGCTAACATCACTTGGTTGAGAGGTGGTGACCTCGACCCTTGTCGATTCAAGCATCTCACAACCACCTCGCTGTCTGTCACCAATCTTATGTGGATCGAGTGACGCGGGGAGACTTTCTTTAAGGTAAGGAGCACTGCCATAGCTTCTAAAAAGTTTATATGAAAGGTCCTGAATAGCTTGGACCAAGTCCCCTGGACTTTTTTCCGATGAGAGTGACCTCCCCATCCCTCCTTTGAGGCGTCTGAGTGAATCGTCAACGACGGGGGAGGTGGCTGAAGAAGAACAGACTTCTTTAGATGTCTGGCTTGGGACCAAGGTCTGAGAAGAGTACGTAGCCGAGGCGGCACTGGTCTTCTCAGGTCTCTTCGCGCGTTTGATGCATACCTTCTCCAAACTCCGGTTGCATCCTTTAGCTGTGCTCTTAGCACTGGGTCTGTCACTGAAGCAAACTGGAGAGAGCCTAGTACCCTCTCCTGTTCGCGTCTTGATATCCTTTCGGAATCTAGAAGTCTCTTGACAGAGCCCGCTATCTCCTTCCTTTTCTTCATTGGGATGGAGAAACTGTGTGACAAAAGGTCCCAGTGGATTCCCAGCCACTGGAACTTTTGGGATGGAGAAAGTCGAGACTTTTTCTTGTTGATCTTGAAGCCTAGGTACTCTAGGAACTGGATCACCTGACTGGAAGCTTGCAAGCATTCGGTCTCGGATGCTGCCCACACCAGCCAGTCGTCCAGGTAGGCTACTACCTGAATTCCCTTTAGGCGTAATTGTTTGAGAGCTGCGCTCGCAAGCTTCGTGAAAATCCTTGGGGCTATGTTTAGCCCGAATGGCATGGCTCTGAAGGCGTACAGTTTTCGTTGTAGCCTGAACCCTAGGTAGGGGGAGAGTCGACGGCTGATTGGAATGTGCCAATAGGCGTCTGACAAGTCTATAGAGACGGAATATGCCCTCTTGGGCAGTAAGGTCCTTATGTGTTGCAGTGTTAGCATCTTGAATTTGCAATTCACTATGAACTTGTTGAGTGGTGACAAGTCCAGAATGACTCTGAGCTTTTCCGAGTCTTTCTTGGGAACACAAAACAGCCTCCCTTGGAATTTGATGGACTTCACCTTTCGGATCACATTTTTCTCCAACAGTTCTTGAACGTACTCCTCCAAAATGGGGGTGGAGTGTTGGAAAAACCGAAGGCATGGGGGTGGAGTGCTGTACCAGCTCCAACCCAGTCCATTCTTGAGTAGGCTTTGGGCCCAGGGATCGAAGGTCCAGCGATCCCAAAATTTCATCAGTCTCCCTCCTACCGGTATCATTTCACTTGGACTGCCGTCCTGAGGTCTTGCCTCCCTGACCACGACCACCTCTGAATCCCCTTCCCCTTGAGGGGCGCCTAGACGAGCCTCTGGCTGCTCCTCTAGGTTTTGCACGAAAGGAAGAAGACTGTCCTTCGAACGTTGGGGCGAATGTGGTTGACTGACCTGGCACCGCCTGGGGTACCCACTGAAAGGCAGTCGGGGTTTGTGCCACCATCTGGGGCACTGGAGGCAAAGGCAATTGCAGTTGCTGTTGCTGTCTATAAGGCTTGGCTGACCGAGATGGTAGCCTAGTCTTCATATTCTTCCTCTTTGGTTGAGGACCCTCATCCGGGGAAGATTTTCTTTTGATAGCCAGGCCCCACTTCTGGAGAAGATTTCTATTCTCCACGGCGGCCTTATCAACAACCTCTTTGACCACATCGGTAGGGAAAAGGTCTTTTCCCCAAATGTTGGAGGAGATTAACTTCCTTGGCTCGTGTCTCACCGAAGCCCCGGTGAACACGAACTCCCTGCAAGCTCTCCTTGCCTTGACGAAGTTATAAAGGTCCTTCGTCACTGTGGCTAAGTGAGACTTAGCCACTACCATGAACATTTCATGGACCTTGGGGTCACTTGCCATCGTCTCGAGAGTAGTCTGATGAGACATTGAGGCAGCCAGTCTTTCTTTTGTCTCGAACTCTCTTCGTAAAAGAGATTCGGACAGCTTGGGGAGGTCCTCGCCGAATTGCCGTCCGGCAATATCAGCCTCCAACTTTCCCACTGAGAATGTTAGATGGACATCCTTCCAGTCTTTGTGGTCCATAGGTAGAGCCAGCGACAAGGGTTTACACTCCTCCAGGGAGGGGCAAGGCTTGCCGGCCTCGACTGCCTTTAGGACAGCCGCAAACCCTTTCTGTAAAAAGGGGAAGGCTCTATCAGGAGAGGACACAAACGAAGGGAGCTTCTTGCTCAATGCAGCTACCTTCGAATTCGAGAAGCCCCTCTCTTTCATCGAGGATGAAAGTAGGGCTTGAGCCTTAGCGTGGTCCATAACAATGACCTCCTTCGGCTCTGTCTCCTCCCTTGAAGCTGGTTCTTTTCTCAGCCGGACATAGCAGTCCGGATATGATGCCTTGCTGGGCCAGAATTCTACCTCCTCTAGGGAAACTGAACCCAGCTTATCCGAAATGACGATCTTTCCAGTCGTCATCGGCATGTGCTCAGCATACCTCCATGGGTTAGCATCTGAGCATATGGGAAGGTCTTTCACATTGAGCCTTTTCCGGGGCCCATGTGATTCTGCCAGGGACTGCATACGCAGTTCCATTGCAGCCGCCTTCTCCTGATGCTCCTTCTGCATTTGTTGGATCATTCCAACAATCGAAGAGAGGGCCTGTCCCAGTTCTACTGGGAGGCCAGCCGATGTTGAGGGGATAGGCTCCGGCATCTGAACCGGAGTAGCCGACACCTCGTCGACCTCATCCTCTACGACATCCGGGGTTTGAACTTGATCCTGACCTTCTGCCAGGAGGTCTTCTTCCAAACGATCGTCCAGGTCAGACATCCTGTCACACAACTGGATGTCTTGCATCGCATCTGCGACTTCCTCGTCCACCTGGACTTGATCTTGAAGGATCTCCTCTTGAGGCTGGGGAATCACTGCTTCAGCTGATGCCTGGGGAAAAAGATACGCCCTCATCTTCTCACTTGGAAGATAAGGGCCAGAGGTGTTCTTCTTGAAGCCCCTTACCCAAGTACGAAGCTTTTCCCTAGCTATATCCCTTGATTCCGCCGTTCTAGGGGAATCAAAAGCCTCAGTAATCAGGTTAGTGCATACAGTACATACCTGAGGGTCCCAATACTGGAGATCATCCTTGGAGACTGCGCATGCTGCGTGTCTCCTACAACACTCATGTCCGCAGAGGTTCTTGCTGCGGACATTGCAGAAAACATTTCCGCACTTCGGAGGGTCCTCCTGTAAAGAGAAGAAATTTCCATGAGTATCAAGTGAACTATGTATCACTGGATATGCATAGTATAGCATAACAATTCATAAATGAAAGACACACACTTGTGTTTCCCTCACAACCCATTGTTGCAGCCTTCCGGATAATAAAATAAAAAATGGTTTATCTCTACTAGAGTAACCAATGCAAGGTTTCCAGAGGAAACAGGTGGAGCTCACACCTAGGCAATGATTTTAAAAATCCTGGATAATAGACGGGGAAGAACTCTGCTTCCTGTCTGAGGGCAACAGCAAAGGGCTGTGTAAGAAAACACAATAGTGTTAGAAGATACAGTGCTGTACCTAAACTTTTACTATAGTTTTCTTCTTACTGTATATGCTATACAGAAGAATACTAGTACAGTATAGGAGGATGTGTGCCGCCCTGCCTTTGCCGGCCGGCACACACCACAATTAGCTTTAAAGTATACTACTTAACAGCTATAGGGCGGCAGCCCTCTGGTTCAAATGCCTGTGCCGGCGGCAGCAGCTGCCGGCCAGCAACAGCCAGTGTTGGCCGGCAATGATTGCCGGCCAGCAACTACACAAGGTAGTACCCAGCTGCCGGCCACACTCTTGGTGACCGGCAGACAAGGACTGACATAAGCCGGCCGGCAAAGGTACAAGACCGATGCCAGCCGGCAGCAAAAGAACCAGAAGACTACCCCTGCCCGGCTGCCGGCCTCATAGGCCGGCAGCCGGCCTCATAGGCCGGCTGCCGGGACAGGTACAGCACTAGAAGAAAATAGAATGGATGCCGGGATAAGAGTGTACACAACCCCCCAAGCCCGGCAACCGAAAGAGTGCATATAAGGAAGGGGAGAAACTTAATTCAGGCTTCCTTGACCAATGCCGTCCGGCTCTGCCGGCAGGCATGGATGAGGGACCAAGAGAGGTCCGGGCAGCACTCGAAAACATAAGACCCTTGCCGTCCAGCGTCTCTGCCGGCCGGCAATGGGCTTAGTCAATCCATATCCCAACCTATACTAGGTCCAGAAGTAGAATGACATATGGTACAGTAATACCCC
>NC_090733.1:98260565-98268065 GCF_036898095.1 Palaemon carinicauda | reverse complement strand
TTTTACTCCATAACTATTATCCTATTGCATACTTCTGAGCCTTAAAATGTTAGAACCAATATTTTCTTAACGATGAAACAATTTGTATACGAATAAGTTCACTTCAAATGATACAAATGAAGATATAGTTATATAATGAAAAAAAAAAATTGCTTGATTGATTTCAACCACGAAAGAAAACTTGAGCTTGCAAACGTATAACACCGGAGAACATGGTTACGGTGGAGGTAAAAACACACTTTTTTCCTGTGCAATTATTCAACAAGACAATAGGAGACGAGATAGTATGCGATACCGGTGTAATTTTACAATGCAAATTGGTCGTAAGTAAATTGTTCTCTTCAGGAGCAGTAAAATAGTCTTTATTGATTTAGATATTTTTCAGCCTCGTTACATTGAATTCCATTCTGTCTTGTTATTTGGAGATACGATGAGAAGGAACATCTGGTAACGTAGTTATAGATATGCAGAGTAAGAACTAGACTTCTTTCATCTTATATTTATTTCACATTATCTGGTAACTCTCTTACCATCCAAATTGGATTCCTTGATGATTTGTATCTATTTTTACATAACTGACTCGAACACAAAATAATTATGAATAAATCTTTGGTATTTATTCTATATTATATGTACTGCATATGCATGTTTAGGTATTGTCACGTCTAGTTTCCTTTGCCAACGAGGAAAATATTTAATTGAATCTTTTTAAAAAGGAATATTATGAATATAATTTCTCATTATTGATGAAATCAATATTTTTACCACCTACAACAAAATTTTAAGGAGGTTATGTTTTCGCCCCTGTTTGTCTGTTTGTCCTTTTGTTTGTTTGTGAACAACTTCCTGGTCACAATTTCACTCCTAGAGTAGTGAATCTTTCACGGATTAATTGTTAAGACGTGGAAGTAATTCAATTTTGAAAATCCTAGGTCGAAGGTCAAGGTCAAGCAAAAGGTCGACCGAATTAACCCTTGAAATTGGCTGCTTTGGCGGAGATCTGCACTCTCATAAAGCTTTTCTAGTATGTTATATGTCCTTTGAGAAAAGAATAGAGAAATGTATTTCCAATAACAATATATTCCTTAGCAGTAGTTATTAGATCTAAAGTCTTTAAATATGATAGACGTTTTGCTATCAAAAGAATGTTAATTATTTTCAGCGTTCTTTCCAGGATCAACTATGGAACTGAAATAAAAGCTGAATAAAAGATTAATAGATCATAATGAAACACAAATATAAAAATTATTTCTATTCTCACTTATCCTGTCAAAGAGACTTGGTTTCCGTGTTACTGTTCATAAAATATTTCATGCTAATCTTTCATTTTTAATTTTGCTTCTTTCCTTTCCTCACTGGGCTATTTTTCTCATTTGGAGCCCTTGGGCTTATAGCATCTTGCTTTTCTAACTAGGGCTGTAGCTTAGCTAATAATAATAATAATAATAATAATAATAATAATAATAATAATGCCATGCGACGATGAAAACCATCGAAATAATTCTGCAACATAAATCCCTCGTGTTGTTGCAATATGACTCTAGTTTTCTCCTTTCATTCTATCACTCGTCACTATTTCACCCTCATTCTTGAACATGAGCTTCTAAGGGTTGTTCCTCGTTCCATGGTTTCAGTGCTATAATTGGAGCTTGCTCTTATGATTAGAGCTTATTCTTATAATTAGAGATTACTCTTATAATTAGAGCTTATTCTCAAGATTAGAGTTTACTCTTATAATTAGAGCTTATTCTTCTCCCCTTATCATTACTCGAATAATCCAATTTGCACTGTATTACGGAGATAAATGCTTGGTTTGTAATCGTTGGAATCGAATTATTTTGGTGAAGGTGAAGGGGAAATGACTCGTGGTAAACTTAAATATTATATTTTGGGTAAAAATTTAAAATATTATCTTCCAATGACTCCTTTATTTACATCGGACATTTTTATATGTAGAACATTAAATATTTAGTCAGTATCAATCATGTTTTTTGTTTGAGGGGATAAACTGAACAGACTGGAGAGGATTTCAATCAGCAGATGGAAGTTTCTCAGCATTCAGACCCAAGAAATTTATCATAACATAAAATGGAAGAAAAAGACTTGGAATGAATTGGAATACTACACTTGTATACTAAAGTAAAAGTTGCATAAGTATTTACTCTCATCTATAAAATTTAACGAGTATCTTTTATCCTCTATAGCTTTATGAGGAAGATTTACCAACAATATTGTAAGTTGTAAGTGAAAGAAAGATAAGATCACATACATATATACATAATATATATATATATATATATATATATATATATATATATATATATATATATACATATATTTATCTATATATATATATATATATATATATATATATATATATATATATATATGTATATATATATATATAAATATATATATATATATATATATATATATATATATATATATATGTATATATATATATATATATATACATATATATATATATATATATATATATATATATATATGTGTGTGTGTGTGTATATATATTTATATATACATACATATACATATATATATATATATATATATATATATATATATATATACATATATATATATATATATATATATATATATATATATATATATATATACATAAATTGATAAAGCACTTTAAATGCACAGCAGATATACTCTCTCTCTCTCTCTCTCTCTCTCTCTCTCTCTCTCTCTCTCTCTCTCTCTCTCTCTCTCTCTCTCTCTCTCTCTCTCTCTCTCTCTGCATTAATTAATTGTGTATTAATTAAGGCCCCTAAAATACACCTTCATGATACTATTTCCTTTATGCAGTACCCCTTGCGTCTTCTTATTTTTTGTGCAATGGAAAGAGAATTGTACAACGTGTCTACAGTTATATCCAGTTTCGTGCATTTGCTACTTTTATCTGGACATGCAGCGTCCACTGAAATTCAGAGATTAAGTTTTGAGGAAAAGTTATTTTTGCTAATATGATGACCCATAGCATAAAGTCGTGATTTATTATGAAACAAGAGATAGCATAAGACGTAAGTTTATATTTATAGGAAATCTTGAGTAAAATGTTGTTACTTTCATTAATGTTTTTGTTGTTTTCTTTGAATTTATTGGAATAAGATTATACTGTATTCGTTTTCGTAAAGGTAACATAATCACTTATGTCTTTCTATCTAAGTAATCATATCTTGATTTCATGAAACCAGTTTCATAAATAATAATAATAATGATAATAATAATGGTCATAATAATAATAATAATGATAATAATAATAATGATAATAATAATAATAATAATAATAATAATAATAATAATAATAATAAGAATATCAATAAATATAATAATAATAATAATAATAATAATAATAATAATATTATTATTATTATTATTATTATTATTATTATTATTATTATTATTATTATTATTATTATTATTATTATTATTATTAATTGTTATAATAATTACTTTTAAAGTAGTTAACTGATTTAAATGTCGAAATACAAGAACTTAACATGAATTTAAATAAAAAATATCTATTTGCCCCATATGGAAACAACAGTATTTTATCTTTTTATTCTGATATACGGTAAAACTTTGAAAATTGTCTTCTGAGAAATGTTTATACCCAGAAGTCATTGTTTGCAGATATTCTTCATGGTTTTATGATAATTTAATTCTACTGTCAGTAGACTTGAGATCATTTTCCTTTTTCTCCAATAATAAAAGTATACAAACACAAAAACGATTCTTTTGTTCGAATTATGGATAACATTATCACTGCTCTTGATTTTAAAAGAATAATGATAACCCTAGTCGAAAAAAATCTGAAAAGAAATTAGCCAATTTCAAGTACGAACTATTAATAAATGCTTTTAAACTAAATAAGAAAAAAAAATTGTTTAGTTTACCATGTGCCTAAAATGATCATTAGAATAACTCATGTTTTATTTTACGAAATCTTGCATTTGATGGTAAAGTGATATGTAGATTCGTATAGATAATTAGTTTGCGTCTTTTGCTATATAAGATCCGCTAGTTTTCTAAAATTACTGTGTATATGAAGTTTTTATCCACTTTAGATTTAGAGCTTAACTCAATTGTGTATTTGCTTGAAAAAAAGAAAAATGGAGCTGTGGTATAGCGCTCAAGTTGACATATTTAAGAAATTTGCATGTAATCGATATATATATATATATATATATATATATATATATATATATATATATATATATATATATATATATATATATATATACACCAAGGCACTTCCCCCAATTTTGGGGGGTAACCGACATCAAATAAATGTAACAAAAAAGGGGACGTCTCCTCTCTACGTTCCTCACAGCCTGAAAAGGGACTCAACCGAGTTCGGCTGGTACTGCTAGGGTGGCAGAGCCCACCCTCCTACATTATCCAAAACAGATGAAGCCTCATAATGCTTCATATATATATATATATATATATATATATATATATATATATATATATATATATATATAGATAGATAGATAGATAGATAGATAGATAGATAGATATGTGTGTGTGTGAGTGGGTGTGTTTGTGTATGGATATAAATTTCTTGCTCCATTCAAGAGTATGAAATATTATTTATAGATACGCGAAAAAAAAAGGAAATAAGCTCATTAATCTTTTCAATTTATAAACTTTGATAAAGACTATGTGAGCAGATCAGCTCTATCTGTTTTATTAGTAAGCATCTACAAAAATAAAAAAACGATATCAACTCATTAAAAATTAACCTTGATATGCGTTAGATTCAAATTACGCTTTATACCACCATACAAAACACGAAGAAACGGTAAACGCAATATTAAGTATCACGGTTAAACCTAAAGATTTTATGTGATAGTGGGATGAGTGTACTCTCAAGAGGTTACCTTAGCGATATATCCCGTAGACTAAGAGGAAAACAAAAACAGTCAGCTTCCAGCTTGACGATAAATACAATAATCTCTTCTTTTTTACCTTGATGTTGAAGCTTTTTACATCTGAAAGCTTTCCCTTCCCTTATGATTTTTGGATTGAAAATCCTCCTCAATTATTTATGTATTAGTTTATATACATATGTGTATATGTATGCTGAATGTATATGTATGTGTATATATACATATGTATATATCTACAGTATATATATATATATATATATATATATATATATATATATATATATATATATATATATATATATATAGTTTGTGTGTGTATTTGTGTACTTGGACAAAGCCACAACTAGTAAGAAATACATTCCTTTGTACAAAACTTTCTGAAGTGCTGGTATCTCCCGGGATCCATTTTTTCTCTCCCCACTTGTATTAGATAAAGACTAAAATTCATCCAGCGACCGTGTCCCTTCATTTTTTCACAGTTGCTTAAAGTCCCTCGCACACTGATTATTTCCTTCGGATATTATCCTGGGGAAAGTCGACTTGCACTGTTGAATAGATAAATCGTACATTGCTCCCTTTTTGGCAGCATTTGATGACATGATATGTTAAGACATGACATTGGACGGATTGCTTAAATTAGTCTTCTTTCATTCTTCTACATTAAATTTCGCAATTTTCTTTATATATAACTTTAAATTGGTGAACTATTTTTACTTATGTATTTCCTCTTAATAGTTCCGATCTCGCCTCTATGGGTCTTTGATTGAATGTTGTTGAACACTTCAGATGCATAAAAATGTAAAAAGACTGGAACACTTTATAAAAAAACTACTGACATTCTCTGTCATGGCACGCTACTGAATATTACATAAAAATTTTAGTTTGACAATGAGAAACTTCATACTTCTACTACATACGGTTTCAAAGAATTTAATGTACTAAGCGTTATATCAAGAGGAAACAATTTGTTAAAGGGACACATAAGAATTAGGTTAAATTATAAATAAAATTAACCCCAATTGAGGATATAAAGAGGCTTTTGGATTTTTGGTAGTCTATATTTGCGGTGGTTATTAATATAAAGAGGATTTTAAAATGTCAGCTATGTCAACCTTTTTACATAGCAAGTGAAAAAGAAAATTCCAGACACAGCCAACTAATTGCAGCCTATGAATTGAAAACACATTCCAAGATTATCTTTCCAAAGTAATCTTAATTCTAAATATCCTCCTTTCTGTTTTTCCTTTCTGAGAATCTCTCCATCTCAGAGGTTCTCCCTTCACAATGTCTTTCCTTTTTCCACATATTTTTGTAACTTCCCCTCCGTTGAAAATTCTCTTCAACGTGCGATTATTAAAGCAAATAGAATTAGAAAATGGTATCAGTCGTATTAATGTCTTTTCTTGACATGGTACTTCAGGATATGGACATGTTCTACGTGGAAGAATATGGACAGGTTTCTTTTAGGGCGAGAGAAATCTTTGATTAAGGAGAGGTAATGACTCGCCTCCCTCCCCTTCTTTACCTTCCTTACAAAGGGAAAAAATCTAGGAGTTACTTAAATTTATGTTCTGTATTTTAGTGACCTCTTGTTCATATTCCTATGTCAAATCAGTAAATAAGTTATTGATGTCATATTCCCTTCTAATGCATGTCAAAAATTAAACGTGATGTGGTGAAATATATAAAAAAAATTTATTTATTACAGACTGGTATTATGTAACTTTTAGGTGTTTTAAGATGGTATTAATCGTGATTACCTGTTGTTGCAGGGAATACTTTACTGAATGCTAAACTTTTTGGGTTATCCTTTAAATATTCCCACAGGTGGCAGGTTATTTTATGAATAATGTTAGTATTTGATCTGCAAATTATAAACATTTCAAAGAATTAATTTTGTGAGCGGTAACTTCATTTCTTACCAATATGAATTACTATACAAAGACCTTTTAATGATGTAATGGCTAAATTGCCATAGCATGAAATTTAATCGTATCTAGGCAAACAATTAGTATTAGCAAAAGCTTATAAACGTTGCTTTAGGAACTGATACAGCAAAATGGTTTTACAGAATATCCTTACTGGATAAGGCAAGGTTTCACACGTCTAAGATGTGGTAAATATCTTAGACCCCAATTAAACTTTTTATTTTAGGCCCTTTTTTATATTATGTCCGGGTATTATCTGATTTAATTTATATTCGGGATGTAATATACTGAGTAATAATAT
This sequence comes from Palaemon carinicauda, assembly GCF_036898095.1. Classification (NCBI taxonomy): domain Eukaryota; kingdom Metazoa; phylum Arthropoda; class Malacostraca; order Decapoda; family Palaemonidae; genus Palaemon; species Palaemon carinicauda. Next base: position 98,260,911 of record NC_090733.1, on the reverse strand, counting down.
ACTATTTTACCCTGTTGGAGCCCTTGTGCTTAAAGCATCCTGCTGTAACAACTATGGTTGTAGCTTAACTAGTAATAATAATAATAATAATAATAATAATAATAATAATAATAATAATAATAATAATGCATGACAGTGTTCTATGATTCTTCCATCGCCCGTGTTTATTTTAGTTTAATTTTCCAATTGTATGAATTAGCTTGGATATGCCATATATGAAATAAACGTGGGCCTATAACTCCATATGACTACTTTGAGTTTCTAATTATTCAGGGTTGTGGTGGCCTGGTGGTAGCGTCTTTGCCTGGTGATTACTAGGCTGTGGTTCAAGTTCCGCTCAGACTTG
>NC_090733.1:98223992-98243992 GCF_036898095.1 Palaemon carinicauda | reverse complement strand
ATTTTTATAATGAGATAAGTATGTCTTTAGCTACGAAAAAATAACCGATCTGAAAAGCCTCTCAAGAATTGTAACTTGCTGCAATAATATTTGTTTGAAAAACATACACATTGTATTACCATTTGTTTAGAAAATAATATTAATATACTTTTTCACATGTTCATTTAGGATCAACGTGTCAAGGTTTTATGGTTCTGTAATGCTCTGGGGAAAAAAGAAAAGTTTTATCTATTATTATTATTATTATTATTATTATTATTATTATTATTTGGAAAAACTGGATGCTATAAGCCCAGGGGCTCCGACAGGGAAAATAGCCCAGTGAGGAAAGGAAACAAGGAAAACAAGTATTCTAAGAACAGTAACAATAAAATAAATATTTCCTAAATAAACTATAAAAACTAACAAAACAAGAAGATGAATAAGATAGAATAGTATACTCGACTGTACCCTCAAGCAAGAGAACTCTAACACAAAGACAGTGGAAGACCATGGTAGAGAGGTTATGGCTCTACCCAAGACTACAGAATAATGGTCTGATTTCGGAGTGTCCTCCTAGAAGAGCTGCGTACCATAACTAAAGAGTCTCTTCTACCCTTACCAAGAGGAAAGTAGCCACTGAACAATTACAGTGCAGCAGTTAACCCATTGACAGAAGAATTGTTAGGTAGCCCCTCCCCACTCTCTCTCTCTCTCTCTCTCTCTCTCTCTCTCTCCTCTCTTTCTCTCTCTCTCAAACTCCTCCCGACTGTCTCTCTAACCTCGTGCACGCCCCCCCCCCTCTCTCTCTCTCTCTAACCTTCCCCGTCTCTGTAACTCCTCCCCTCTTTAACCCCTCCGCCTGTCTTTTTAACATCTATCTCTCTCTCTCTCTCTCTCTCTCTCTCTCTCTCTCTCTCTCTCTCTAAAACCTCCCCTATTCTCACTCTCTCTATACCCTCCCCTTCCCCTTCTGTCTCTAACCATTACCCCTGTCTCTATAACTCCTCCCCCTCAGTCTCTTTATCCCCTCTCTCTCTCTCTCTCTCTCTCTCTCTCTCTCTCTCTCTCTCTCTATACCCTAGCCCTCCTCTTCTGTCTCTAACCATTCCACCTGTCTCTCTAACCCTTCCTCCTGTCTTTTAACCGCCTCTCTCTCTCTCTCTCTCTCTCTCTCTCTCTCTAACCATTCCACCTGTCACTCTAACCCGTTCTCATGTCTTTTTAGCCCCCCCCCCTCTCTCTCTCTCTCTCTCTCCCCTTCTGTCTCTAACCATTCCACCTGACTCTCTAATCCTTCTTCCTGTCTTTTCAACCCCCTCCTCTCTCTCTCTCTCTCTCTCTCTCTCTCTCTCTCTCTCTCTCTCTCTCTCTCTCTCTCTCTAACCAATCCACCTGTCACTCTAACCCTTTCTCATGTCTTTTTAGCCCTCTCTCTCTCTCTCTCTCTCTCTCTCTCTCTCTCTCTCTCTCTCTAACCATTCCACCTGACTCTCTAACCCTTCTTCCTGCTTTTCAACCCCCCCCCCTCTCTCTTTCTCTCTCTCTCTCTCTCTCTCTCTCCCCTTCTGTCTCTAACCATTCCACCTGACTCTCTAACCCTTCTTCCTGCTTTTCAACCCCCCCCCCCTCTCTCTCTCTCTCTCTCTCTCTCTCTCTCTAACCATTCCACCTGTCTCTCTAACCCTTCTTCCTGTCTTTTTTAACCTCTCTCTCTCTCTCTCTCTCTCTCTCTCTCTCTCTGTGTCTTACCTAACCCCCCCCCCTCTCTCTCTCTCTCTCTCTCTCTCTCTCTCTCTCTCTCTCTGTCTAACCTACACCCCCTGTCTCCCTCTACCCAGCCCCCACTCTCTCTCTCTCTCTCTCTCTCTCTCTCTCTAGCCAACACTCTCTCTCTCTCTCTCTCTCTCTCTCTCTCTCTAACATAAGCCCCCACCCACTCTCTTTCTCTCTCTCTCTCTCTCTCTCTCTCTCTCTCTCTCTCTCTCTCTCTCTCTGTCTAACCTACACCCCCTCTCTCCCTCTAACCAACCCCCCCTCTCTCTCTCACCCTCTCTCTCTCTCTCTCTCTCTCTAGCCAACACACACACTTTCTCTCTCTCTCTCTCTCTCTCTCTCTCTCTCTCTCTCTCTCTCTCTCTCTCTCTCTCTCTTGCCAGCGACCTCTTCTTCTATCTAGCCAACACCCTTTGATATCTAGCCAACACCATCTCTCTCTCTCTCTCTCTCTCTCTCTCTCTCTCTCTCTCTCTCTCTCTCTCTCTCTACCTTAGATACTTATGCTATCGAGTCCTCTAAGCTATAATAGAGAAGAAGAGTCGAGATTTAGCATTTATTTAGCAATGGAGTTTTAATTACGAAACTTTCTTGCCCAAGTTTTCTTAACGAAATAGAGTTTTTAATAATCTAATTGAGAATACGTTGCATGCATAGGAGGGAGATTTTAGGACAGCTACATTATAAAATAACATGCAAGATAAACTTAGCTGTAACAGTCATATTAAACATGCATTATATAGAATCAGGATTAATAAAAATGAAAACAAAATCAATAAAATTAACAATAAAGCCATTATAACCAAAGTTAAGGATTACAATAATAATACTGAATTATTATGCATATGATAATTGTAATGCTGATGATGATAATACATAATAGTAATTGTAATGCTGATGATAAAAGATGAATTATAATTGTAATGATGATGATGATAGATGATAATCATATCAACAAAACTAAATAAAAAGCATTTAAAAATTGATAGTGAAAAATAATACCGATGAGGACATGAATTTTAATAATGACAATGATGGTAGATGATAATAAGAAATTATTATAGCAATAGTTTTAATAATAATAATGTTCCCGCAAAGAAATAAAAAAGATAAGCCTAAAACTGTTTAACCTGTTATAAGAGATTAATTATTCTTTGGAGTTTATGCTAAAACTGTTCAAGTTATCAGTTAACGCCAGAGTCAAGACTAAATGAGAGCTACCTAGAAAAAAAAAAACCCATTTCTTACGCCAAAGTTCTTAGTCTTTAGGCAGCAGTGTCATGGTAATGGGTTTTTGGCCTATTTTTAGTTTCCCTAACGAATACGTTTTGTCCTTTAAGCCAAATACTCTGTTTTTGATCAAGGTGTATACAAAAGATCTAAACTAACAAAGTACAGAACATAAGTTATCTATTTGAGTTTAGTTTATCTACTATATCTTATGCAAACTACAAACAACAAAATTCTAAAACTGAGAAAAAAAAATATTTTTATTCACATATGAACGTTTCCAGTCATGGGTATGGAATCTCTAATTTCTAAACTACTGTTCACTGGATGTTTTGAGCCTATTCTAAGCCAATAGAACTATACAAAATTACGTTGAAATTTTCTAAACATACAGTGAATACATCCGAAATAATTGAGACTTGCGAATAAGTGAAATATTTTATCGCAGATTCAAAAAGGCTTAGGAAAGTGGCAGTTGAGGAAAAAAGTTTGGAGTTAAAAGAGGGAATTAATAGATTTATTATAAACAACAAAGATTAATAGGGTACTTTATAAGTTTAGAATGAAATATAATTCTCGATGAATGGGTGACAAAAAGAACTATTCTATACCTTATACAACTTTTACAGGGGTAATATTTAGTATGTAGGCTATAGAATGTATAAGATAAATAGGATTAAGTGCCCCAACAGGGAAATAAGCTGTGACAAATTGGGAAAAAATATTCAGTTTTTTTTTAGATTACCAACAAAGTGGAATAGATAAGAAATAAGGATATATGTCACTGTTCATCAGATAATTAACTGCAACAATTTTGCGCTTCTGTAGTTCCACCAACTCAACCAACAGGTTAGGAAGATCATTCCACAACCTGATCAAATATGGAATGAAACTTAAAATCTATAGTATTAAACCTCATGATTGAGGAGGCAAGACTTCGAATTAACTGCATATTTAGTACTAAATGGTACAGGATGGTACAGTCTGGCATGATCTGAATGTAAAGGATGGCAAGGTTATGTTTAAAACATTAAGAGGAGGGTCAGTAGGCGAAGACCAACCAGGAGAGCAAAATATTCAGACATGGCCAATTGAAAGAATGAAAGTATTCCCTAAAGATAGATTGATAACCAAAAACCATTAAAGACTCATATTTTGAATATTATGCAAACTAGAAAAATTTGAAACATTTACACTTGTAGACTTAAATATCTGAGTTCTACTTTTAATAAGTCACGTAAAATTATAAAATATCAAAATGTAAAGCTATTTACAACTCTTGGACATTGATCCAGACATGATTATTATTTTTATATTATTTACTAGATGGTATTGGTCAATAGTTTTTAAAATAGCTGCAATAAAATTCATTTACAATCCCTTTGATTTATAATACATTTTGCAGCTTCGCATAGATATTACAGCTCAATCATGCAAGCTGATTAAAAAAGAGAGAGGACAAATCGTGAGCTGCTTATATACTAAACTGTAAAAATTGTTTATCACTAACAGAATTGAGTGATATCGGAAATTCCATATCATTCCATATCCCCCCCCCCCCCCCACAAAAAAGACAATCTTTTGTTTACATATTTAATTTATATATGACAAGAAAAGCTTATTAATATCGAAATGCTGCTGTATTTTTTTTTTATTAATGGTCAGTGTTTTGGAAATTCAGGTATATCTGACTAGGAGGATTTACAGCCTTTTTATCCTTTCAGTAAATAAAGGATTTATTTCATTCGTAATATAGTCTCGAAATCTATAGAAAAAACATCCATTTTTTTCCTCAAAGAGCCAAAATGAAATACACAGGTTTCACTATATGTCTAATGATGTAGACATAAACTCGTATGGATACACATAGTTTCAGTATTTAAACATATAAACCATCCAATTTTGGCCAAAGAGTGAAATTTAACTATATTTGTTTCAACTATATACTGTATCTTCTTACGTATGTAAATATATACGTACATGCATACATATTCAGAAAGTTTTACATTAGTGGATTCGAGATAGTACAACACCTTCCTGAATTTTATTTGCCAAAAAAAAGGAAAAAAAATATTTGTCCCAAAACCTCAATGCCAGCATAATACCTATACGCTTCATTGAACTATAATCGAACATTCGGGTTTTCTCAGGAAAAGAAAAAAATCTCTTCCATTCCAATAAATCTTTTACATTAAACTTTATTCAGCCAGTTTTTTCCAACTGCACTAAACACTAATATCAATATGACTGTCAATCCCATGTCACTTCAGGTATTCATAGATCTTTTTGCTAGGTGTTATTAAATAATTCTATGGCATATTTTGGCATATTTTGGAGAAATTGTCTCATTAGGGCTGTGGTGGCCGATGTGATAACGTCCCTGACTGTGGTTCGAGTCCCGCAAATTTTTTTTTTTTAGTTTCTTTGGTCGCTGCAGCCTCAACATCCTTATGAGCGAGAGATAAGGGGTTTGGGTGAACCTATAGGTCTATCTGCTGAGCCATCAGCAGCCATTGCCTGGCCTTCCTTGGTCCTAGCTTGGGTGGAGAGGAGGCTTAGGCGCTGATCATAATTATGTAGATATGGTCAGTCTCTGTGGCATTGTCCTACTTGATAGGGCAATGTCATTGTCCCTTGCCTCTGCCATTCATGAGCGGCCTTTAAGCCTCAAATTTGCATGCCTCATGCCCTGTAGGAACCAATGTATGTCATGCACCTCATGCCACGCAATCACAAAAAAAAATCTTCTCTGTTTAGTAATCTGTATTTGTGTTATACTCGACGTCTATAAAATGCACATACCAGACACACCGCCTCTCTCTCTCTCTCTCTCTCTCTCTCTCTCTCTCTCTCTCTCTCTCTCTCTCTCTCTCTCTCTCAGTTTTGTATCTGTGTGCCGGTGAGTGATTACACTTTTGCGACCCTATAAATATCATGATTTAACGCGGATAACAAAAGGCTATCGAGTGCAATATAGCTACAAGTTTTCGTGAATAGTCAGTGATTAGTTTGAGGTCGGAGAAGTGGGATAAAACGTCGGCATAGAATAGTTATCTTGTGAATTACTAAAAATCTAATCAAGATGGCTATGTACAACACGGGCAAGGCTTGGAGAGACATCGCTGGACTCAGCAAAAATAAATTCCATGAGTTGGCGAAACAGGAGCTCGACCGTCTGATAACAGAGGTCACTAGTAACGTCAACCAATGTGACGGAAGAATATTCGCAGACATATTGAAACAATATGATCCAATAAACTGGAGCAAATCTGCGGAAAACATCAGCAAAATAATAGAAGAAATTCCAAAGAAAATCCAAGTGTTAAAGAAACTTATAAAGAAAGTCTACATCAATCAACACATTCCATCAAAGAACAATAAGAAGTCCAATATGGTGAATATGCTGATTGATGCAATGGGAAAAAGAATGCCAAAATGGTGTAATACATGTAAGATATGGTATTCCATTAATAATCCTCAACAATTGATTAGAAAATGTGATGCCTGTCATGTCCCAACATATCCCACATGTGCTGAAATACAGCAAAAAATAAAAAATAAAGACACAAAGGTATTCTGCTCAACATGCTTAGTCTGGATAGAAAATATAATTAAGTCGAGACTAAATCTGCAAATAGTTGAAGATAAAGAAGAGGAAGAAGAAGAAACAGAAGAAGAAGAAGAAGAAAAAGAAGAAGAAGAGAACAATGAACAGGATATGTGTAAGGATGCAGAAGAAATCATTGATATAACCTATGATGCCATCCAACAACATACTTATGAAGAAATAAATTACCAGATGGAAACAAATAATAGACCTAAGAGACTCTACCCGGACCTACATAATTTTAGGGAAGAGCAAGAACAAGAAAAAATAGAAAAGAAGGATATAGTCTGCAATATGCTGAAAAGAGGGAATTGCAGATTTGGCGAAAGATGCTACTACAAGCATCCAAAGATATGCCATAATTATGAAATATATGGTAAATGTGCGTATTTAGACGGATATGGAGACGAATGCAGAGATCTCCATCCAAAAATATGCAAAAACCTAAAAGAAGGAAAAGGATGCATTTACAACAAAAAATGTCGATATATGCATCCTGCAACCATGAATGAAAGTAAGAAAACTCAGCAAACTGAAAAGAAAAATGAAAGCAAAAAAGAAACAAAAAAAGAAACAAAAAAGCAGGCCGTGTATATACCGCGCTTTGAACCAAGAGCCCCAAGATATGAGCCCTTTCAACCTAAACCGGCACATGTAGAACCCAACTACAAAGAATGCATCTATAATGCCAGGGGTTGGTGCAGATATGGGGACAGTTGCAGGTATACACACACAAATAAATATGAAGGCGAAAGAGCAAATATAATAGAAAAGTTGGATTTTTTAATGGCAGAATTCCGGGAAATGAAGAAAAGAACATCATATCAGAACAGGAAGGAAGCATGGGAGAATCCATATTATTACCAATATTAAATAATGGGGATGAAACACAAACCATAATAGTAATGAATGCACAGGGTTTAGTCACGAGTAACTCTAAAAGGAAAATAGAGTTCTTAGAAGAACTAACCCAAATTGAAAAAATAGATATATTAAATATAAGTGAAACATGGTATTCCCAAGAGACTGGCAGTGATGACCAGATAAAGGGTTTCCAAACTTATAGATCAGACAGAAAAAATAGGAATCAAGGGGGAACCGCAATATATGGAAGAGACATAAATCAAGGAAAAGTATGTGAAAAATACAGCAACACAGAATGTGAATTGATTGCGGTAGAATTTGAATGTGAAAAACTAATGAATATTGTAGTTTACAGACCCCCAAACACTAAGGAGTTTGACATAATAATAGAAAAAATAGATGGTATATGTAGAAACCATAAAGACTGGAATATACTCCTATCCGGAGATTTTAACTTTCCTTTCGTGGATTGGAAAGAACGGATAGAAGAAAGTGGTTGTATGTATACATATAAAAAAGATAGTAATAGTAGCGCAGAAGATAAGAGGCAATTTGAAAAGCTTCAAGATATGCTATTAGAACATAATATGCAACAAATAAACCACATTCCAACAAGAAAGGAAAATGTCCTAGATCTAGTATTTGTGAATGAGGTGAATTATGTTAAAGAAATAATAGTGTATAACACGGGAATTTCAGACCACAATGTCATAGAATTGATAGTTCATTCCAAAGCAAGTGATCACAGAATTAATAAAAACACAAAACTTTGGGAAGGATATGGAAAATATAACTTTTACAGTAAGAATATAAAATGGTCAGAAATAAATGAAGAACTGGATAAAGAATGGAAAAATGTATTTATAAGTGATAATATACAGGTAAATACGGATATACTGTACAAAATACTGGAGAAAATTGTTGAAAAATATGTACCGAAAAAAAACAATAAACAAAAGACGTGCATACCAAGAGACAGAAGGATCTTATTTCAGAAAATTAAAAAGTGGAAGAAAAATCTTGCAAAAGAAAAAAATGTGTGGAAAATGAGGGAAATAAAATGTAAGATAGAAAATGCAGAACAAAAGATTATACAGTCGAAAGAAAATGAAAAAAGGGACTTAGAAGAAAGGACACTTCAAAATATAAAAAGAAACCCCAAAGTACTTTACTCCTATGCAAAAAAGATGAATAAAAGGAGAATAGAAATAGGCCCTCTAAGAATTGAAGGACGGCTAACGAATGAAAAAAAGGAAATATGCAACATATTAGCAGAAAAATATAAGAGTGAGTTCACGCCAAGAATTGCGAATGAGAATAATGAAACAGAAATGAGAGAAGAAAATGTTGAATATCTAACGGATATAGATATTAATGAAGCAGATATTGTCACGGCTATAAACGAAATTAAAAATGGATCGGCAGCCGGACCAGATGGAGTTCCAGCGATTTTGTTAAAAAAAACTGCAAACACTATCGCGAAGCCACTTGCAATACTGCTAAGACAGAGTATAGATATGAGCGAGATATATGTTAAACATAAATTAGCTTATATAACCCCTATCTTCAAAAGTGGATCAAGACTAGAGGCAAGCAATTATAGACCTGTTAGTCTAACATCACATATTATGAAAGTGTATGAGAGGGTAATAAAAAAGAAAATAATGAACCATTTGGTCAAAAATAATTTGTTTAATATGGGTCAACACGGTTTCGTACCTGGAAAAAGTACACAGACCCAACTGATAGCTCACTATGAAAACATATACAATAATATGATATATGAAAAAGACACAGATGTGATCTATCTAGATTTTGCAAAAGCCTTTGACAAGGTAGACCATAACATATTGGAGAAAAAAATGAGAAAGCATAATATTGTGGGAAAGATAGGAAAATGGGTAAAAGAATTCCTGCAAAACAGAAAACAGATAGTGGTTGCAAATGACGAGAAATCAGATGAAGCCCAGGTAATATCTGGTGTGCCCCAAGGTACGGTATTAGCTGCACTGCTATTTGTTATTATGATCTCAGACATAGACTGTGATGTTGAAAACTCCGTAGTGAGAAGTTTCGCCGATGACACAAGAATAAGTAGAGAAATTACTTGTGATGAAGATAGGAACTCACTACAAAGAGATCTAAACAAAATATATGAATGGGCGGAGATAAATAGGATGGTATTTAACTCCGATAAATTTGAATCAATAAATTATGGAAACAGAGAAGGAATGGTGTATGCATACAAGGGACCTAATAATGAGACAATCACAAACAAGGAAGCAATTAAAGACCTTGGTGTAATTTTAAATAGGAATATGTTATGCAACGACCAAATAGCAACACTGTTGGCTAAATGTAAAGCAAAAATGGGAATGTTATTCAGACACTTTAAAACAAGAAAAGCTGAACACATGATTATGCTTTACAAAACTTATGTGCGTAGTACACTCGAGTACTGCAATGTGATATGGTACCCACACTACCAAAAGGATATTGCGCAAATAGAGAGTGTACAAAGGTCCTATACTGCTAGAATAGAAGAAGTTAAGGACCTTGATTACTGGGAAAGACTGCAATTTTTAAAACTATACAGTCTAGAAAGGAGAAGAGAACGCTACATGATAATACAAGCATGGAAGCAAATAGAAGGAATTGCTGAAAACATCATGGAGCTTAAAGTATCAGAAAGAGCAAGCCGAGGTAGATTAATAGTGCCAAAAAGCATTCCAGGTAAACTGAGAAAGGCGCACAGGACATTAATCCACAACGCACCAGCATCGATAATGCAGCGACTATTTAATGTGCTGCCAGCTCATCTAAGAAACATATCAGGAGTGAGCGTAGATGCGTTTAAAAAGCAGCTCGATAAATACCTAAGGTGCATCCCAGACCATCCAAGACTGGAAGATGCAAAATACACTGGAAGATGTATTAGCAACTCTCTGGTGGATATACGAGGTGCCTCACACTGAGGGACCTGGGGGAACCCAAACAAAAAATAAGGCAATAAGGCAATAAGGCTCTCTCTCTCTCGCCTGGTAATGGTAAAAAATTATGCAATATATAAGTAAAAATTTTCAAGTACAGATCATATCCATGATTTTTTGTACGTTAAGTGTACTAGCGGGATACTTTAAGATAAGGATTAAATTTTTCAGTGGAACAGGTGATCTCAGTAATGCAGACTACACTTCCTTACACCTATAATATCAGGGAAAGGTTACATTGATTAGTATTCCAACTAGTCTTTGAAAAACTATTGACGTCGTTGCATAAAGATAATGTATAGTCTAACAACTAGGATACAAGAGTATTTATGGAAATAGAATAATCAATTATAGTGGACGAAACTGAAGCAACTTGTGCACGGTATCGGACGTTAAAAAATTGTCCGTATCAATTTCATATTATAAGATAGCTTTAGTGTTCATTGACCTTTCCTCTAATGATTTATATTCAATATTTTTTGTGGCCACTTTTAAATTTGGTTCCTCATCATTGGCGATGCTTCTAAGTAAACTAATATATGTTTATGATAATTGGAGAATAACAATAAAAGCTAAGCGACCTTTTGCAGCATTAGCATTATAAGATTTTATCTATGATCAAAGAACTGAATAGTATTCTTTTTTTAAGTCCCGAATTGTATCCATATTTCAGAGAAATAAATGTAAACTAAGATTAATTTCCTACCTGGAAACCCGTATTAACGCTTCAAAGGCCCTTCCAAAATATTCAATTTAAAAAGGAAGATTAAATAAAGTAAACAAAACATTACGATGAGGTTAGTTTTATGCCGGAAAAATTAACTGTTTTTTTCAGCCTAAAGTCTTAAGCAATCTATTCGGCTTGTATATATAAATCACGCATGTTTATTTCAATATCAGAATAATAAGCTAATTAAGAAGTCCTTTTCATGCTTACTACGTTTATACTTACAATAATTTTTCAAACATGCAGTTGACCTTTTCAAGTAGTTCAGTAAATGATCTTACAATTATACTTAATTTTTTTTTTAGTAGATATAAACACTTGTGCTACTATTACTGCTACTACAACATTATCAGCTGAAGAGCTAAATCTAAGGACATTTTATATGTATTGTTCTATTTTTAGTGTGTAGTATCTTGAAAGTAAAGTAACTATTCTTAATTTTCAAGTAATTTATGCGTTTTAGTTCCTATAATATTCAAACATTTGAATAATAAAAAATTCAGTCATATCGCCATTTCTGAATACCTGTATACGATAATCTTTGTTTTAAATATTTTGTTTATTACATTAATAAACACAACAAATCAACAAAGTAACTAATAAAACTATTTATAGCAAGTTTCTAGTAGTTTACCATTCTCATTCATACAAAATTGTAAAGATTTTAAAAAATGTTTACCGCAATACCGACGAAATTTAATGAGGGTCGCCTAGTCCTAACAGTGTTCAAGTAAAAAGATAAAATAACTCATTAATATGCAATCATCTATTTTGTCAAAAAAGGGATGGACAAATAATTGATGAATTGTGTACTGTCAGACAATTTCTATGGGAGCAATTTTTCGAGCAAGTGTTTGAGGCAGGATTTGTCTGTAGCCCAGACGAAGAAGTAAAAATGGAAAGAAGCTTTGACACTGGGAGTGAAGGTGTCTTGCCACTCAAAGTATTGTCTATCAACTTGACTAGATGAGAACGAAACACTGGCCGAGGGACAGGCCACGACCTGTGTTGCAACGCAAGGTCACTGACCAGGCCCCATACATCGGCAGTGTGGGGACAATGAATGCGTCCCTGAGGGACAATGAATGAATGAATGAATGAATGATTTGAGGTTTACTGGTATCCTGACCTCGAAGGTTCTTGACACCGACTGGGGACAAACAGGCCGACACCAGTACCACCTGGTTACCAGGTTAGCCAGGGGGATCCGAGCCAAGACCTCGGGGGTGCATCGACATGGAGCTATAAAATAAGGTTACAGCTGTGGGCCAGAGATCCGAAACACGGTGACGCACATCCATGTCCAGCCTGGCTTCTGCGTCACATGGCTGTTGTGCACTTATGGGTTATTATATAACAGAATCAATCACTCATACATAGTACTTTATATTATTTACTATCTGCATATACATTCTCAGTTAATCACTGAATATTACTTTAAACCCCGAAACTGATCAATATCACCGATACCCAGTCCAATAAAATTACCACGGTAATTTTATTACAACTACAAATAACATATATAACTTGTATAATACCAATATTTCTATCCACCACATGCCACATTTTTTTTCACTCCTTTAGAGTTATTTTAATGGAAAATACAAAACTTAAAAAATGAATCCTTCACAAAAATGTTTTTCAACAAAACATGACAATATTCAAGCACCGAATAATGTCAGTGGAAGTAGAGTAAAACTTATTCAGTCTCTTTCCCCCTTCTGTTCTTAATAGCTGCTATACTTTTATTACCAAATACTTAACCTCACTATCACAATGAATATTCGTAAAAGGGCAAATAAAGGTCTGTATGTATTGCATAATTCTTAAATCCTGACCGACAAAATTCAACTTCATGTCTCAACATCAAACAGTTCCACACATGATCAAGTAGAATTAAATTATCAATGGGGTAACAAATACAGGAAAAAATGGAATGGAAGTCACTCAAAAATTGGAAAACCTCATCATGAAAAAGAAAGAATCATGGAAAACAACTATGCGGGAGACAATATATATGTAATAAAAGAAAAAAAAATCAGCGACACTATGCCTCGGCCCGGGTGGCCGAAACATACGGCTAAACACCTGTCCCCCCTGGCTATTGGGGTAGCCTGGGACCTGAGACAAGGCCATGGGAACGAAGCAGTGGAGCCGTGACAGGGTCTATGTCCCAGTGTTTAGCGCTGGGCATTGGCTCTGCCTGTGGGGCTAGGAGCCACTTGAGGTGCATCCACAACCCCTTAGGGTGTTATTGAAAGGAACCTTTTCCTTACAACTACGTTGGACTGGACTTTTCTTCACTTATCAGTCGAAGAGTACGACGAGGAAGAGTGTAGTAGTAGAACTCTCAATTCTTCTATATTTTAACCCTCACCCTCACTTCAGGCTCTGCAAGCAGAGGCGTCAAAATCTCTCTCCCGTAACTTAAAATCTGCCTTGACTATCAATTCGCTATATCTTTTTCTCTTGTACAGGTGTCTGTGTTCTTGCTGTCCCAGTATGCGGACATGTCCTGTTCCCAAAGGCTGCTCGTGCGATACCTTCATGTCATCCGTTGTGACGGACCCTCACCTCTTGTGCCTGGCTTGCCGGGGCCATCAGTTTTCACGGGGTGACACCTGCGTTGAGTGTCGGGAGTGGCCTGCCTCCCAGTGGGAGAGGTTTGGGCGTAGGGAGAAAAAGATGTCTAAGCACGATTCTTCGTCTTTGGGGTCTTCCTCAAAATCGAAGAGGCCGCAGGCTTCTACTTCTTCTATCCCCAAATCTTTTTCTGAAGCTACTCCTCTGCCGGGCCCTTCAGGGGTACGGCCGAGCAGCAGCGCAGAGCTTTTGACTCCAGGTTAACCCTGTGGGATAAGCGAAGGTGTTGACTCTCCTAGTGAGTTGGCTCCTTCCCTTCCCCCAAGGAGCACTTGCTCTTTCTCGTATCTTGCATCTTTTTGGCCATTGCTGGGCATCAATGGTCCCCCTTCAAAGGAAGCTCTCTTTGAGATCCTTCAGTTGGAAGTGGAGAGAGGACGGTCATGTCATTCCTCCGCGGAGGTTGATCCTCCTCTTGTGGGCGCAGGCGCTGCTGCCAGTCAGTCAGTTTCTTGAGTGTTTCCGACGCCAAGGAGTTTGCTGATCCACCAGGGGTAGTGGCAGAGCTTTCTCCAAGGCAGGATTCCCCTTCAGGGAACGAGTCTCTCATTCGTGAGAAGACCGCCTCAGGGCATCGGCGGTCCCCATACGCTTACGGTTCTCCTCCAGGGGCTGAGGGAGACCCTTGTCTTATGCGATGTTCTCCTTCAGGAGAACAAATCTCCCTTGGTGAGGAGGTATCTCTTGAGCTGGATCAGTCTTCCCCTTGAGTGGAGTCTGCTCTGCGTTCTTCTTTGGAGGATCGTAGGGTGGAAGGGTTTGTGACCCCTCCATCGTGACGTTCTCCTCCTCGAGCTGTGAGGAGATTTATTTTTAAGCCTGTTGGTTCGCCTAACATTGACCCCTCATGGTCTTGTGACGATAACCCTTTTGGGGTGGTGTGATCGTGAGCCTTTAGGCTCTCGTCATGTTGATCATACGGGTTCTCATGACCCTAGGAGTCTTTCGGGCCTCTGTTGCGTTGAACTTTCGGGTTCTCACGACTTGGAACTTTCGAGATCCAGTTATTCTGAGCTTGTGGGCTTTTGCAACTCAGGTTAAGCCTGAGCCCTCGGACTCTCGTGCCTTTCGTCACGCTAGCCCTTCAGGGCCTCGGGGCAGGGAAACCTCTGTTTATGTGCGTTGACCCTTCGGGGTCTCGAAACCCAGGTTACGCAGAGCCCTCGCTAAAGTGCCTCTTGTCACATTGATCCTTTGGGGTCTCGTGGCAGGGAAATTGTGGTTTCCCATATTAACCATTCGGGGTCTCATAATCCTAATCTTGCTGAGCCTCTGGGCTCTCGTTTCGGGCGTTACGCTGAATCCTCGAATTCTCGTAACATGGAGTTCTCTTCTCGTTGCGTGAATCCTAGGGGTTCACACAATCATGCTAAACCTGTCTGTTTTCGTGACCATAGGCATTGAGAGTTTCCCTCATGACAAATGTCTTCGAACTCTCGTCGCACAAAACTTTCGGGCTTACACGACCGACGCTACGCTGAATCCCTGGGTTCTCATAGCTCTACTCCTGTTATCCATCCAACAGGAGTTAGTGACGAGGTTCCTCAGAGTCCTCACCGAATGGATTCTAATGGGCCTCGCGACCGAGCTTTACGATCCACCGTTGATGTCCCTCCAGGCTTTCCACCTCTTGACCATGCTCAGTCTCGTGCTGTCTCACGCGACGGATCAGCGTTGAGCGACTCTTTCAAAGTGTCAGCGATTAACGTTCCAATGTCTCATTTTAGAGAGGGTTCTCACAGTTTGCCATCCTCGCAAAACCCACCTCACCTCGCCCCTGTGGTTGCTTTGTTCTCTGACGAAGTACCATCTCCATTTTTGGCTGCAGAAGGTCACCCCTCCCAGAATAACTCTCTTGCAAGGAGAGACATTCATCAGTGTATCCAGTCCCAATGGTTTCCACCGCCTTAGATGTCAGTCGCCCATGCGACGACACCCAATCCCTATCCCCAAGGGTAAGCCTGTACCAATCCTGCCTGATGGGAGGTCTCCTACAGGTAAGAAGGTTAAGAAACCTGCCGAGCTTCCTTAACTCACGTATCCGATTTCTCCTAAGGACCTCCCCCTCAGTTCTTCCTGCGTCCGTGGCATTATTCAATGTAATGCATCAGGCCGCGACAGGAGTCACTGCCCGCTCCCAGTCCTTAGGAGGCCCTACGAGGAGTCCTTTGCTACCACTTATTGTCCCTGGGGCTTACCCTCCTACCGATCGTAGGAGGAGTTCGGAGAATTCTGTGCCTGCGGGTCTTTCTAGTAGGGAGAAACCCTTCCCTCACAAGAGACCTATGGAAGAGAGTGAGCAAGAACTCCAAGGTAGCCCCTTGCAGTTCAAAATTCCACAGGCCTGACCAAAGGGGAAAAGGAAAAGAATCCGTCCTTTGCCTCCCAAGGAAGACAGGGTAACTTGTTATGGGGGCTTCTTTCGTCCCTCCCTGGTCGTGACAGTACCTAAGTAAAGACGACCGGTGACTAGGCGTGACATGCTCCCTCCAGAGGGGGATTACCATCCCTCCCATAGACCAGCAGAGCCTTCCAGGCCCTTTCTGACTGAGGAAAACCTGCCTCAGAGCGGGGAACTCAAGGATTTACTTACCATCCCTAAATCCTCAGCCAGGCTTCCCTCTTCGCTGACTCCTAAGCAGCCGGAAGCGAGCACTTCCTCAGCAGTTTCCCTGTCTCCGGTGTATCTCGATGACTACTACAAGCCACTGCGAGCTCCTATGGATGAGAGCTCTAATGTGGAAGGGCAAAGCGATCCTGAGGACGACGCTTTGCCAGCTGCCGCTAGCCCTAAGCTAACTGAGGATGAGAGGAAGGAGTCTGAGCATGCCTTCTGGCGGGTCTTAGCCTGCATCCGTTGCATCAGTGGGCTACCAGATACATCGGTAGCCCCTCTAGATGAAAAGGAGTCGGTCCTCTGAAACCCTTAAGGGCCAATGCAGTTCTGCCCTGGTCAAAGGGGTTGAGGAGTGCCAGACAGAAGGCAGTGTCCCAGGCAACTTGGTCCACCCCCTCTCTGCTCCAACTCATCCTCCAAGCTCCTTCCTCCTCTTTATGTATTTCAGAAGAGGTACTACGAGATCCTCGGGGGTGTCTCTCCCTACCCTGCCTCTTGAACACTCCGTAGAGGAGTACTCTAGGGCTACACCCTTCGAGAAGCTTACGGGACTTTGTCTCGTTCTCTGCCTCCGAGATCCTCTACCCTGGTTAAAGGGGTTGAGGAGTGCCAAACAGAAGGCAGTGTCCCAGGCAACTGGGTCCACCCCTTCTCTCCACCCCAACTCGTCCTTGAAGCTCCTTCCTCCTCCGTAACTGTTTCAGAGGAGGTACTATGAGATCCTCAGGGAGTCTCTCCCCCCCCCCCCCCCTGCTTCTTGATCACTCCGTACAGGCGCACTTGAGGACTACGCCCTTCGAGAAGCTTACGGAAATTCATCTCGTTCTCTGCCTCCGAGATCCTCAACAAGGAGGTGGCGGAGAAGTAAGTCATGCAGACTACGTGGCTCGACTTCTGGTTGGGGTCTTTAGGACGATTGATTCTCGATTGATTCTATATAAGGACCTGCCTCGGGAGTCCTCCAGGAAGTCTATGGACACTCTTACTATCTGGTACTAGGGCCATCGAGTTTCTCTCCCATCACGTGGTAAACCTCTGGGCTAACACCATCCTAAAGAGGAGGGATGCCTTTAAAGGTAGATGCCATAAACATCTCCCTCAAGCCGAGGTGGCGAGACTAAGGAATGCACCTTTCAAAAGGTAATTCCCTGTTCAACCGCAAGGATGTCGAGCGGGTGGCAGAGAGGGAGGAAATCCAGCAAAGATATCATCCAAAAGGTTTCGACAGCCAGACCTTAGCGGAAACCACAGCCAAAACCCCAAACAAAACAGGCTAGAGACCCGAACCAACAGGGTCAAAGAGTGTCTAAGCAAGCCTTTCATGGTAAAAGTATTTTTATGGAGGAAAGAGAAAGAAGGGATCTGACTGAGGCCGTTCCCACTAAGACAGGCAGTCGTCCCATATGTCCACCTGTGGGGGGATGCCTGCAAAGCCACTGGCAGAGGTAGCTTCACCACGAGGCCAAGCCCTTGACGGTCGAGGTGATTCGTTGAGAGTCTCTCTCTCCCTCTCTCTCTCTCTCTCTCTCTCTCTCTCTCTCTCTCTCTCTCTCTCCTAGTACCAGTTCCATCAGACTAGTATGCAAAGGAATCCACACAGGAGTGTGCCCTTGGGGCAGAATTTCAGACCATGTTGGAGAAGGGCATTCTACAAGAGGTCCTTGGCTGGTCCCCAGGCTTTTACAGTCTACTTTTTCCCGTGAGAAAGGCATCTGGAGGCTGGAGACCAATCATTGACCTCTCGGCTCTGAACAGGTTTGTCGTACAGACCCCGTTCAGAATGGAGCCGGCAGACACTGTTAGACAAGCGATTAGACCGCAAGACTTCATGCTCACTACATCTGAAGGACGCATACTTGCAGATTCCAATAAATCTGTCTTCCAAGAAGTATCTAAGATTTATGCTCAAACACAAGCAGTACCCATTCAGGGTACTGTGTTCCGGTCTTTCCACAGCCCCTCAGGTCTTCACAATAATGTTCTCTCTAGTGTTATCATAGAGTCACATAGCCGGCATCTGTCTCCTAAGATACTTGGAAGACTGACTGATTCCGGCAGTCTGAGGAGGTCCTTCACCGCCACCGAGATAAGCTAAGGTTTTGCCAAGATCTGGTGATTTCGGTAAATTTCCATTAGTCTCATCTGCTCTCCTCTCGAGAACTGGTTTACCTAGGCATGTGCATAGACACCTTAAGGCACAAAGGTTTCCTCATCAGATGAAAGAATTTTCTGACCGAGAAAGATAGCGCAGGTCTTCCTCAGACAGGAAGAGCTCCTGGCACAGAGTTTGCTTCGCCTTCTTGGTCAACTATATTCTGACCCGACTGGTTCCTAACAGTCGCCTCAGGATGAGATCTCTCCAGTGACGTCTGAAATCCAAGTGGAATCAGTCCAGCGATTCCAGGGATCATCTAGTCCTCATAGGGTTAGAGGAACTATCTGATCTCAGATCCAAACTACTGCGAAGGGGTTAATCATCTCGTCTTTCCCACGGAATTTATGGTCTTTTAAGATGCATCAAAAAGTTGGTGGCCCACATGCTGCACCATTACATCTCCAGCCAATGGTCGGAATCAGAAAGGTACCATCACAAATCTCTGAGATAAGGGCAGCCTTTCTGGCAGCCAAACAGTTTCACCAGGTCCTGGTGGGGTACTCTGTAGTGTTGATGAGCGACTACACCATGGTAGTAGCCTATCTGAACAAACAGGGTGGTACCTTTTCACAGCAGAAGAAAACCCACTTGCATCTCTTTTCATTCCGGGCAAGCGGAATGTACTAACAGGCAAGATAAGCAGAGCAATGCATGCAGTTGGCACTGAGGTTGTCTTTTGAATCCTCTGATAGCAAACAAACTCCTGACTTTGTGTGGTTCCCCGACTGTGGATCTGTTCACAACAGCCCTGACTTTCAGGTTTTCATTATACTGATCCCCATTCCCAGAACCCCAAGCTCTTTGGCAAGATGCTTTCCAACAACTGTGGATAAACCTGGATGTTTACGCATTTTATCAGTTCTGTCTGATGAGAAAGTCCTCGACCAGGTACAAGCAAGCAACGACTTGCAAATGACTTAGCTCTGCTATGGCATCATGAAGAATGATTTCCCGATATTCTGCAACTCCTCACAGAGATCCGAGGGAGCTCCCTCCACGGTAAGACCTGCTCAAACAACCACACGCCAATATCTTCCACAAAACCGTAGCTTCGCTTCGGCTTCACGCCTGGACACTGTCCAGCAGCAACTCTCACAAAATCGCTTTTTGCAACTTTTTGAATAAAAAAAGGCTGGACACCTCAGGAAATCCAGAGGAAGTCTACCAGAAGAAGGGGTCAGTTTTCTGTGGTTGGTGTTGTCGAAGGGGTGTCTTTTCCCTCGATGCCTCTGTTCCATCTATAGCAGAGTTCCTTGTATACCTTCGGAAAGAAAGTCTTCTCTCCGTATCTACCGTCAAAGGCTACTGCTCTGCCTTCTGTCTTGCCTTCAGATGAAAGAATTTTCTGACCGAGAAAGATAGCACAGGTCTTCCTCAGACAGGAAGAGCTCCTGGCACAAAGTTTGCTTCGC
>NC_090733.1:98175892-98223492 GCF_036898095.1 Palaemon carinicauda | reverse complement strand
GTGGTGGAACCTCACTCTTGTACTACTAATAAATAATAATGATAATAATATTAATGATAAATTCGACTTGCTCGGGCTAGCGTGCGCTAGAAAGTGACCACTTACTAAATACCTCTTCAAACATTGAATACGTTTCACCCAACACTAAATTCTCATTGGCCACTGCCTACATAACAACTGAACTTAAGTAACAAGACACTTAAGATCTGCTTACATGTCGTTAGGACAATTATTTTTCGCTATACTTCGTAACGCGAAAAAATTCTAGTCCTCACCTCACTCCGCATTCTCTACAGGTATAAACATAATAAAACATTAAATTGCATTATAGCGCACCGTGCCGGTTGACCCTAGATAATACCAAAGAAAGGGAGAGAAGGAAAAAAATGGAGAGAGAGAAATAAATGTTCCGATTGAATGATTTACACATTTAACCTGTTTTTGAAGCCTTTGACAAACATGTTTACTTGAAACAGACTACCAACACTCATGTCTATGAAGACACCTATCATTGACGTTATCGTTTGCGATGTTTGAACTTTTAGCCACAGTTTTAACAAAAAATTCTGTTTGGTTACATTACAGGAGCTTTTAAAAAACTTGTTAAAGAGAAATCGATCAAAGGACAAAATATTCCAGCTTCCTCTGTATCAAGCAAAATACATCAAATATGGAAAAGCATTTGTGACAACTTCCGATATCAAAAACTTCACAGTATTGGTGATTTTTCATTTTTTTTTTTCCTGTTCAACTAAGAAATCTTCAAATTACAATAAACTTAATTCCCCAAATCTCATAAGAAAACCTTAATGATCTATCAAAATAATAAAGAAGTTTTACAATATAGGAAAATATAATCCGCACGGATTCTGCAACACCATATTATCAAAAAGATCCTTTGTATGCACCGATCTACCAGCTTAATGTTTCACAGGTGCTTGCAAAGATTTAACAAGTGAATTTTCCGTTGGATCTATGTAACCCCTCATTTCGTGCATGCACGTTATGGCATAAATAGCCTGATCACTGGAGATTACTAAAGCGCCGGAATCTAATAAAAGCGTCATAAATAAAGCAACATACAATGGCATTTCGCTTTGCTCGTGACCATTATTGTAAGCTTCTCTTTGTTGAAAGATAAGTTGGTAGGCCTTGTCGGTGCTGTCATTCATCGATGATAGAATATGCTCATGACAACTGAGGTCCCCCAATTTCCTGTCCAAATTAGATGCCACCGTTAAAGACGACTGCTGGCATTTCATTGTATTCACGATCCTGGAAAGCAGATTCCAAAAATAAAACATTGTACATATATACTTATAATTTCAAAAACCTTTACCTTCTATATCAAAGTTAAATTTCAGCGAAAAAATTCCCTCTTTGCCGTGTGTAATAACCTTTTGTTACGTAAACACTCAAAGTTTAACAATAAAGCTTCCCTCGTTAATATCGACAGTCAAGATGGAGAGGACTTTCACTCTGGAATATTCTACTTAAGATTTTTACCATCATTTTATTAATAACTTTTGGTATAAAGCACCAAACCTCAAGTTAAAGCATCAATTCCCTCTGTACCGGGACACCAATATTAGAGATTAAAAACCTTAACATATTTTTAAAAAATAGCAAAACAGTCTAAAGAATGAATAACTCTCACAAGTCCATAACTCTGAAAAATGTAAGCAAGAATTGACCATTCATCCATGTTAGTTGACAACACTTCAAAATATCCACTCTTTTGTACTCTTTCTGGGCTTACATACATTGATGACCTGAACAGTGTATTCAGTACAAGTTTTAATTCTTTGGTTTTCTATGATTTCCAAATCTGGCTTTTTGCTACCTACTTGCATTAACATCGAAAATCTTTTATCTGAAACAACGTTCAAACATTGCCCAAGTACTTTACATAATTCTGTCGACTGCCTCCTGCTCCTTCATGTTTAATTTTAGAGATTCATTTGGTGTCCAGTTTCCAACCACTCTTTTCATGATAAAAAAAAAATGCGCTGTATTCATCGCTAAAAACTTCAGAATTACTCCAAACCTACTACTGAGGTGTCACAACATATAAATTTCCCAACACCAGAGGCGTCACAATATAACTATTAAATCTGAGGAGTCACAATATAGCGGTAAATTTCCTATGTCTGAAGCGTCGCAATATAGCGGTAAATTTCCTATGAGGCGTTGCAATAT
The DNA here is from genome assembly GCF_036898095.1 of Palaemon carinicauda. Classification (NCBI taxonomy): domain Eukaryota; kingdom Metazoa; phylum Arthropoda; class Malacostraca; order Decapoda; family Palaemonidae; genus Palaemon; species Palaemon carinicauda. The sequence goes on along the minus strand of NC_090733.1, from coordinate 98,221,293 downwards.
ATTGATAAGATTGCCTACATCCGAGGCTTCGCAATGTGATAAATTGCCTACATCTGATGCGTCACAATATAGTAATTAACTGCCTATATCTTAGGCGTCACAATAGAGTGATAAACTGCCTACATCTGAGGCGTCACAATATAGTGCTAAACTGCCTACATCTGAGGCGTCACAATAGTGCTAAACTGCCTACATCTGAGGCGTCACAATAGTGCTAAACTGCCTACATCTGAGGCGTCACAATAGTGCTAAACTGCCTACATCTGAGGCGTCACAATATAGTGCTAAGCTGCTACAGTACAATTGAGGCGTCACAATATAGTGATAAACTGCCTACATCTTAGGCGTCACAATATAGTGATAAACTGCCTACACCTTAGGCGTCACAATATAGTGTAAACTGCCTACATTATAGGCGTCACAATATAGTGATAAACTGCCTACATTATAGGCGTCACAATATAGTGATAAACTGCCTACATCTTAGGCGTCACAATGAAGTAATAGGTTAAATAAGTCTGATGCAAGTATATAGTTAAAGTAACGACCAAAATAAAAAGAATGAATTTCTGCTTCAAAACGTGATCTCAACCAGAGCATCTGATATTTCTTCATTAAGTTCTCAACTAGCTTTGCTCAATATGTAAAAATACAGAAATACTTTATCGTTTACATTTCAACAATACTTCTCACGACAAATTTCGTGGAAATTATGTAACAGACAATTCTGTCCAAAAGATATTCGTTAAAATAACAGTTTTTGTTAATTCAGAAGGTTTGGCATCTAAACAAGATCTTTAACGACATAGTTTATCCTAATACTGTAGTTACAAAATTTGCCTTCAGTATTCGTCCTCTGTAAACCTTTCCAAATGCAATTTAGAGTCTGAAAACCAATTATACTTTCTTGTAAATAAATCCAAATCTTGAAGCTTTTAAAAGTAAATAACTAGCATCCAATGCCCCTTCAAAACAACCATCTGCAGCTATGCCATCATCTAAAAATACACCAATCTTCACTTCCTTAGATCTCCAATATCTAACAGACTTAAGAACTTTAGTAAAGATGTACCGCCGCTTTCAAAAATATCTAAAGATAATCCATTATAAAAACTTTTTACATTTTTCCCCAATGAGAAAGATATTGGCAACGTTTTAACAGATTTCTATGCGATAAGCAGACTGTAGACTGATTAAATCCTTAAAAAGTTTGTAATAAAAAACCAGCCTTTGCTTACCATTTCCATTCTTGGTCACCGTCAAAGGAATTATTTCTTAGTTTTTCTGATACCAGTGTCACCCATTCTCTTTTAATAAACTCTGATCCAACAACCACAGTAACGGTTTTTAAATGGAATTTTATGATCGACCTTTTAGACGTCAATGACTATCCCAATCTAATTCTGTTCAATGTATTGTGAATAACAACCACCAACAGGCGATTAAAACAATAAAATAAAATAAACTATGTTCCAATTTCCTTGTACCAACTGCTAAGTATACAAAATAAAAACAGCTATATTTTCACTTATCTTTTCGACGTCTTTCTTGGTACGTTCCCGGCTCCAATGTCAACTCTCGGCCTTTATTGAGCTCTAGACCTCTTCCATCAAAGTTGATATGAATCCACACTTTCCCTCGATATTTAACTAGCTTGACACTTTCGACGATGCTGCTCTTTGCGTACTAACTCGTTTCTGCAGCAGTTTTAGATGTTCCTTGTCCTCCAAGTTGATAAACAATCGCATCTAATGCTAACATTTTCGTATCAGTTTCCTCAAAATAACGCGATGCTCATTCAAATGGTTTTCCATCATACTTTAACGAGGTGCGGATACTTGTTGAATATTCTGCTGGAAATCGGATAATAGATAGTCCATCACTTCTTGAAACGGTTTCAGCATTCTGATTGCTAGCGTGAAAACACTATTCACATCTGAAGCTGTATTTGACCCTGCCTGGCGTCCTGGCTAATAAATTCGACTTGCTCGGGCTAGCGTGCGCTAGAAAGTGACCACTTACTAAATACCTCTTCAAACATTGAATACGTTTCACCCAACACTAAATTCTCATTGGCCACTGCCTACATAACAACTGAACTTAAGTAACAAGACACTTAAGATCTGCTTACATGTCGTTAGGACAATTATTTTTCGCTATACTTCGTAACGCGAAAAAATTCTATTTCTTACGCCAAAGTTCTCAGTCTTCAGGCAGCAGTGTCATGGTAATGAGTTTTTGGCCTATTTTTAGTATCCCTAACGACTACGTTTTGTCCTTTAAGCCCAAAAACTCTGTTTGCGAACAAGATGGATACAAAAGATCTAAACTAACAAAGTACAGAACACAAGTTATCTATTTGAGTTTAGTTTATCTACTATATCTTATGCAAACTACAAACAATGAAATTCTAAAACTGAAACAAGAAATATTTTTATTCACATATGAACGTTTCCAGTCATGGGTATGGAATCTCTAATTTCTAAACTACTGTTCACTGGATGTTCTAAGCCAATAGAACTATACAAAATGACGTTGAAATTTTCTAAACATACAGTGAATACATCCGAAATAATTGAGACTTGCGAATAAGTGAAATATTTTATCGCAGATTCAAAAAGGCTTATGAAAGTGGCAGTTGAGGAAAAAAGCTTGGAGTTAAAAGAGGGAATTAATATATTTATTATAAATAACAAAGATTAATAGTTTAGAATGAAATATAATTCTCGATGAATGGGTGACAAAAAGAACTATTCTATACCTTATACAACTTTTACAGGGGTAATATTTAGTATGTAGGCTATAGAATGTATAAGATAAATTGAATTAAGTGCCCCAACAGGGAAATCAGCTGTGACAAATTGGGAAAAAATATTAAATTTTTTTTTAGATTACCAACAAAGTGAAATATATAAGAAATAAGGATATATGTCACTGTTCATCAGATAATTAACTGCAACAATTTTGAGCTTCTGTAGTTCCACCAACTCAACCAACAAGTTAAGAAGATCATTCCACAACCTGATCAAAGATGGACTGAAACTTAAAATCTATAGTATTAAACCTCATGATTGAGGAGGCAAGACTTCGAATTAACTGCATATATACTACTAAATGGTACAGGATGGTACAGTCTGGGATGATCTGAATGTAAAGGATGGCAAGGTTATGTTTAAAACATTAAGAGGAGGGTCAGTGGGCGAAGACCAACCAGGAGAGCAAAATATTCAAACATGGCCAATTGAAAGAATGAAAGTATTCCCTAAAGATAGATTGAACACCAAAAACCATTAAAGACTCATATTTTGAATATTATGCAAACTAGACAAATTTGAAACATTTACACTTGTAGACTTAAATATCTGAGTTCTACTTTTAATAATTCACGTAAAATTATAAAATATCAAAATGTAAAGCTATTTACAACTCTTGGACATTGATCCACACATGATTATTACTTTTATATTATTTACTAGATGGTAATGGTCAATAGTTTTTAAAATTGCTGCATTAAAATTAATTTACAATCCCTTTGATTTATAATACATTTTTGCAGCTTCGCATAGATATTACAGCTTAATCACGCAAGCTGATTAAAAAAAGAGAGAGGACAAATCGTGAGCTGCTTACATACTAAACTGTAAAAATAGTTTATCATTAACGGAATTGAGTGATATCGGAAAGTCTATATCATTCCATATCCCCCCACCCCACAAAAAAGACAATCTTTTGTTTACATATTTAATTTATATATGAGAAAAAAAGCTTATTAATATCGAAATGCTGCTGTATTTTTTTTTAATTAATTGTCAGTGTTTTGGAAATTCAGGTATATCTGACTAGGAGGATTTACAGCCTTTTTGATCATTTCAGTAAATAAAGGATTTATTTCACTCGTAATATAGTCTTGAAATCTATAGAAAAACCATCCATTTTTTTCCTCAAAGAGCCAATATGAAATACACAGGTTTCACTATATGTCTAATGATGTAGACATAACTCGTATGGATACAGATAGTTTCAGTATTTAAACATATAAACCATCCAATTTTGGCTAAAGAGTGAAATTTAACTATATTTCTTTTAACTATATACTGTATCTTCTTACGTATGTAAATATATACGTACATGCATGCATATTCAGAAATTTTTACATTAGTGGATTCGAGAGAGTACAACACCTTCCTGAATTTTATTTGCAAATATAGATATATATATATATATATATATATATATATATATATATATATATATATATATATATATATATATATATATATATATATATATATATATATATATATATATATATTTGTCCCCAGACCTCAATGCCATCATAATACCTATACTCTACATTGAACTATAATCGAACATTTGGGTTTTCTCAGGAAAAGAAAAAAATCTCTTCCATTCCAATAAATATTTTACATTAAACTTTATTCAGCCAGTTTTTCAACTGCACTAAACACTAATATGAATATGACTGTCAATCCCATGTCACTTCAGGTATTCATAATGATCTTTTAGCTAGGTGTTATTAAATAATTCTATGGCATATTTTGGCATATTTTGGAGAAATTGTCTCATTAGGGCTGTGGTGGCCGATGTGATAACGTCCCTGACTGGTGAACGCTAGACTGTGGTTCGAGTCCCGCAATTTTTCTTTTTAGTTTCTTTGATCGCTGCAGCCTCAACATCCTTGTGAGCGAGGGATAAGGGGTTTGGGGGAGCCTATAGGTCTATCTGCTGAGCCATCAGCAGCCATTGCCTAGCCTTCCTTGGTCATAGGTTGGGTGGAGAGGAGGCTTGGGTGGAGAGGAGGCTTGGGCGCTGATCATAATTATGTACTGTAGATATGGTCAGTCTCTATGGCATTGTCCCTTGCCTCTGCCATTAATGAGCGGCCTTTAAGCCTCAAATTTGCATGCCTCATGCCCCGTAGGAACTAATGTATGTCATGCACCTCATGCCACGCAATCACAAAAAAATCTTCTCTGTTTAGTAATCTGTATTTGTGTTGTACTTGACGTCTATAAAATGCACATACCAGACATACCGTCTCTCTCTCTCTCTCTCTCTCTCTCTCTCTCTCTCTCTCTCTCTCTCTCTCTCTCTCTCTCTCTCTCTCTTTCGCCTGGTAATGGTAAAAAACTATGCCATATATAAGTAAAAATTTTCAAGTACAGATCATATCCATGATTTTTGTACATTAAGTGTACTAGCGGGATACTTTAAGATAAGGATTAAGTTTGTTAGTGGAACAGGTGATCTCAGTAATGCAGACTACACTTTCTTACACCTATAATATCAGGGAAATCTTACATTGATTAGTATTCCAACTAGTTGTTGAAAAACTATTGACGTCTTTGCATAAAGATAATGTATGTTCTAACAACTAGGATACAAGAGTATTTATGGAAATAGAATAATCAATTATAGTGGACGAAACTGAAGCAACTCGTGCATGGTATCGGACGTTAAAAAATTGTCCGTATCAGTTTCATATTATAACATAGCTTTAGTGTTCATTGAGCTTTCCTCTAATTATTCATATTCAATATTTTTTTAGGCCACTTTTAAATTTGGTTCCTCATCATTGCCGATGCTTCTAAGTAAACTAATTTATGTTTTTGATAATAGGAGAATAACAATAAAACTAAGTGACCTTTTGCAGTATTTGCATTATCATAAAATTTTATCTATGATCAAAGAACTGAATAGTATTTTGAAAAATCCCGAATTGTATCCATATTTCAGAGAAATAAAAGTAAACTAAGCTTAATTTCCTACCTTGAATATCGTATTAACGCTTCAAAGTCCCTTCCAAAATATTCAATTTAAATAGGAAGATTAAATAAAGTAAACAAAACATTAAGATGAGGTTAGTTTTATGACGGAAAAATTAGCTTTGTTTATTTCAGCCTAAAGTCTTAAGCAATCTATTCGGCTTGTTTTTATAAATCACGAATGTTTATTTCAAGATCAGAATAATAAGCTAATTAAGAAGTCCTTTTCATGCTTACTACGTTTATACTTAGAATAATTTTTCAAACATGCAGTTGGCCTTTTCAAGAAGTTCAGTAGATGATCTTACAATTATACTTATTTTTTTTTTTATTTTATTTTTTTTTAGTAGATAGAAGCACTTGTGCTACTATTACTGCTACTACAACATTATCAGCTGAAGAGTTAAATCTAAGGAAATTTTATATGTATTGTTCTATTTTCAGTGTGTAGTATCTTGAAAGTAAAGTAACTATTCTTAATTTTCAAGTAATTTATGCGTTTTAGTTCCATACTATTAAAAAATTTGAATAATAAAAAAATCAGTCATATCGCCATTTCTGAATACCTGTATACGATAATCTTTGTTTTAAATATTTTCAAGGGTATGGTTTTATACACCGCTGCTCTGGTTTAAGATCAAACACGATAAGCCCCTCTGGATAAAAGCATATCCAGGACCATTTCACTTAAATATGTGGTCTGAATATCTAGATTATTCAAATTGGAGGAAAATACTTTCAATGCAATGTTAAAAAAAATAACAGTATTCTGAAAGATATGAATGCAACGAAATAGGCTTTGGATATTCAAGACCTCCCAGAAAGGTGGAAATTTAGATGTTTTTTTTTTTTCTTTTTGTGAAAAGTATTTAAAAGAGAAAAAAAGAGCTGAAAATTGTTTGTCTAACGGTTGGTCCTGCATCCAAGAACTACCTATTGTAGAAATAATATAATATTCCTTACCTTGTGTCCAAAATCTGTTAATTTTACCTTATAAAATTGTATTTTTGAAGTAACACTTCTATACAGAGTAGTGTGGCGCGTCTACTATTATTACTGTAATTTTAATGGTTTTTCTTAGGGAATGGGATCATTCGGCCTTATTAGCTCAACTACCTCTATTTGGCAAAGCCTGTTTGGCAAGACCTCTACTGCGAGGCATTTTGCGCGAAGCGTTTTTGGCAAATCATTTTAAGGGAGGTCTTTTCTGCGCAGCCCCTTCATGCCGCAGATCTATTAAGTAGCAAAACTATTTCAGCTCAAGTTATACGATCAAAATTTCTACTTAGTTTTTGTTTATTACATTAATAAACAAAAAAATCAACAAAGTAACTAATAAAACTATTTATAGCAAGTTTCTAGTAGTTTACCATTCTCATTTATACAAAATTGTAAAGATTCTAAAAAATGTTTACTGTAATACCGACGAAATTTAATGGGGGTCGCCTACTCCTAACAGTGTTCAAGTAAAAAGATAAAATAACCCATTAATATGCAATCATCTACTTTGTTAAAACAGGGAAAGACAAATAATTGATGAATTGTGTACTGCCAGACAATTTCTATGGGAGCAATTTTTCGAGCAAGTGTTTGAGGCAGGATTTGTCTGTAGCCCTGACGAAGAAGTAAAAATGGAAAGAAGCTTTGACACTGGGAGTGAAGGTGTCTTGCCACTCAAAGTATTGTCTACCAACTTGACTAGATGAGAACGAAACACTGGCCGAGGGACAGACCACGACCTGTGTTGCAACGCAAGGTCACTGACCAGGCCCCATACATCGGCCATGTGGGGACAATGAATGCGTCCCTGAGCGACAATGAATGAATGAATGAATGAATGATTTGAGGTTTACTGGTATCCTGATATCGAAGGTTCTTGACACCGACTGGGGACAAACAGGCCGACACCAGTACCAACTGGTTACCGGGTTAGCCAGGGGGATCCGAGCCAAGACCTCGGGGGTGCATCGACATGGAGCTATAAAACAAGGTTACAGCTGTGGGCCAGTGAATGGCAACCAGAGATCCGAAACACGGGGACGCACATCCATGTCCAGCCTGGTTTCTGGGTCACATGGCTGTTGTGCACTTATGGGTTACTATATAACAGAATCAATCACTCATACATAGTACTTTATATTATTTACTATCTGCATATACATTCTCAGTTAATCACTGAATATTACTTTAAACCCCGAAACTGATCAATATCACAGATACCCAGTCCAATAAAATTAACACGGTAATTTTATTACAACTACAAATAACATATATAACTTGTATAATACCAACATTTCTATCCACCACATGCCACATTTTTTCACTCCTTTTAGAGTTATTTTACGGGAAAATACAAAACTTAAAAAAATGATTCCTTCACAAAATTGTTTTTCAACAAAACATGACAATATTCAAGCACCGAATAATGTCAGTGGTAGTAGAGTAAAACTTATTCAGTCTCTTTCCCCCTTCTGTTCTTAACCCTTGTTCACGGACGTGGGGTATATTTAACCCACGCCATTTTTCTTTTATCCTTGCTGAGTGGTCTGGCCACTTAGCAAGCTTAACAGCCATGTAGCTTCAGTTTCCTGTTAGGTCTATTGGAGGGAGGTAGTGTCTCTGTGATTAATCACTTGTGGGGGTGTGTGTGGGGGGGGAGTTTGGGTACATTTTACCCTACAGCAGTCTTAACATACTAATATGTGTGGGAATATTATACCCCACAGCAGTCTTAACATACTAATATGTGTGGGAATATTATACCCCAGTGCAGTGTTAAAATACTAATATGTGTGGGTATATTGTTCCCAATTGCAGTGATAAACAATAAAAACATTTGGGTATATTTTGCCCCAGTGCAGTGTTGATGTGTTTTGAATGTTTTTAGTTCTCTGTGTATTTTCATGTTTTTATGTTTTCAGGCATTGAATAATCTCATTTCAGAGTTATCATAGTATAGCAGTGACTAGATAAACTAAGTAGATAAAGACTCATAATAAACTGTGAAAGATGGATGGAAAAAAGAAAGTTTTTTATTCTCAGGCAGAATTAGATGAAATAATGAACAATTCAGGCTTAACAGATGTGAGTGCAATTTTTGAAAGTGATGATGAAAGTGAGATTGATCATGTTGAATATGAGGTGGAAGATGACTCAGATATGGACAAAGATTATGAACAACCACCTAGCAGTGATGATGATAGTGAGGAGTTTATGGATGAACAATGTTTTCAAAGTAGGGCCTGAAAGAGAAAACTAACTACATCAACACCTCGCAGGCCACGTGTTGCCAGCCAAATAGACGTCAGGCCTCACCCTCCCTCCACTCCCCACCAACCCCTGGACGACTCTCTACCATCCCCCTCCCTAGCCTCAATGCACCACTCTGTCCACTGCCCAGCCTCTCCTACCCCTGGTACCTCTACTGCTACCCCTGCTGTAAGTAGGGTGAGTAAGAAACGCCGTGGTAATGCTGCTCGAGGAGGTGCTACACAAGCTTTGTCCTATGCTGACCCTGCTGTGCCTCCTGCTCCCTCTGCAGACCCTGCTGTGCCTCCTGCTCCCTCTGCTGACCCTGCTGTGCCTCCTCCTCCCTCTGCTGACCCTTCTGTGCCTCCTACTCCCTCTGCTGACCCTGCTGTGCCTCCTCCTCTCTCTGCTGACCCTGCTGTGCCTCCTCCTGCTGCCAGGGGAAGACGAAGGAGCAATGCTAATGAAGAAGACAAGGCTACAAGAATGCATGACTTCGGAACCAGTACAGTGACATCCAAGTCTGGCTATAGGTGGAATTGTCGACCACAGTCATCCAGTAGAGTAAGGACACCAGCACGAAACATTGTTGGTCCTATCACCTCAGGACCAACACCGGAGGCAAGGAGTGCAGACACCCCAGAAAAAGCCTTGAGCTTGTTCTTTGGAGATAATATTATCGACGAGATAGTGCAATGGACAAACAAAATAATTCCTCAGCGGGCAGCCACGTATACTAACCGGGGAGGAGGGTTATCCCTAACAGAACCGGATGAGATACGTGCACTTTTGGGACTATTGATCTTCAGTGGTGGCCAGAGGGATAACCACCTGACAACTAGGGAAATGTTTAGCCCCAAGACCGGCCCACCAATTTATCGTGCAGCCATGTCAGAGGACCGCTTCTGCTTCCTTCTCAGCTGTTTGAGATTTGATGACAAAGACACGAGAGCTCAGAGACAGACAACGGACAAGTTTGCAGCTATTCGTGTTATCTGGGACATCTTTATTGACAACTGTGGGAAAATGTACGTCCCAAGTGAAACAGTTACAGTGGATGAACAGCTGCTGGCATTCCATGGAAACTGCCCATTCCGCATGTATATTCCTAGCAAACCAGCAAAATATGGGATCAAACTTTTCCTTATATGTGACAGTAAAAGCAAGTACATGCTGAGAGCAATACCCTACCTGGGGAAAGAAGACACACAACCTCAGGCCCGGGGTGGCATAAACGTTGGTCATAAGATCACAAAGGATCTTACAGAACCCTACCACAATAGAAACAGAAACGTAACCACCGACAATTGGTTTAGTTCTGTGCCCTTGGTCACTGATCTTCTACACAACTGCAGCATGACCCTAGTTGGCACTGTGAAAGCAAACAAGAAAGAAATTCCCTAGGAAATGAAAGAAACAAGAACTAGGATGGTAGGTTCTAGTGCATTCTTATTCGTGAATGACATGACGTTGGTGTCATACTGCAAGGACACTTCAAGAACGAAAAATAAGTTAGTGTATCTATTATCATCAATGCACACACACCCAACCATAATGCCCAATGGCAAGCCCGAGATCATTTGTTTTTATAATGAGACGAAAGGTGGAGTAGATGAATTCGATCAAATGTGTGCAATATACTCAGTTTCACGCAATACAAGCAGGTGGCCCATGAGTATTTTCTATGGGATGATAAATTCCTGTGTAATCAACTCGTGGATAATCTACAAGGAAAATCAGCAGACAATAGGTTCTAAACCAATTGAGAGACGCTTCTATATGCAAAATATGGCAGAGGCCCTTATCAAAGCATGGGCAGGAAAGAGGATGTTCAACACAAGTATTCCCAGAACCATCAAAACTGTGATCAACACAGTCTGCAACATTCCTTTACCTGTCAGGGATGATCAAGCAGGTCTCACAGTGATGGCGGACAGCAGGGCTCCCATGGTGCGGTGCTCACTGTGTGACAGGGCCAAAGACAGGAAGACACGACACAGGTGTCAAGGCTGTACACGCCCTGTGTGTCCTCAACACATCTACACTTGGTGCGTGGACTGCCCACACTAATACAGGTAAAAACTTTAGTTACTACTACTACTACTAGTACTAGAACTACATACTGGTAAGCGTAGGGCATGCATAGTCCATCACCGAGAATATGAATTGTTTGTACTGTACACTGAAACTGCCAGTATTGCTCATTACCATTTTCAATGGTAAATAATTGTAAAAGAAGATTTTTTTTTTGTTCAAATGTGGTCTTTTGACTGTCAAAACATAAACATAACATTTCTTGATCATTTAGTGTTCACAGACAGGAATACCTCTACGAAAATTTTTTTTTTGGCAGAAACTTCATTTATTTTCACCAAAGAATTTATAGTTATTATTTTATGGTCTCCCATACAGTTGGTGTGCCTCCCAGGAGGCTGTGATACCCATAGCTGAGATACCCCGATACCCTGAGAGTGTGTGGGTCAGGAATCAAGTCATTTACAAGAATATTAGATTTTACTCACTCTATTTTAGAAACACAAGTAAAAATATGTACTTTCTGTTTATGTTTTCAGAATCAATAAATTTTGTTTATAACTATTTTTTTTTTTTAAACGGGGTAAAACATCTGTGTTAATAATTATATACCCCACGTCCGTGAACAAGAGTTAATAGCTGCTATACTTCTATTACCAAATACTTAACCTCACTATCACAATGAATACTCGTAAAAGGGCAAATAAAGGTCTGTATGTATTGGATAATTCTTAAATCCTGACCGACAAAATTCAACTTCATGTCTCGACATCAAACAGTTCCACACATGATCAAGTAGAATTAAATTATCAATGGGGTAACAAATACAGGAAAAAATGGAATGGAAGTCACTCAAAAATTGGAAAACCTCATCATGAAAAAGAAAGAATCCTGGAAAACAACTATGCGGGAGACAATATATATGTAATAAAAAAAAAAAAAAATCAGCGACACTATGCCTCGGCCCGGGTGGCCGAAACATACGGCTAAACACCTGTCCCCCCTGGCTACTGAGGTAGCCTAGGACCTGAGACAAGGCCATGGGAACAAAGCAGTGGAGCCGTGCCAGGGTCTATGTCCCAGTGTTTAGGGTTGGGCATTGGCTCTGCCTGTGGGGCTAGGAGCCACTTGAGGTGTATCCACAACCCCTTAGGGTGTTATTGAAAGGAACCTTTTCCTTACAACTACGTTGGACTCGACTTTTCTTCACTTATCAGTCTAAGAGAACGACGAGGAAGAGTGTAGTAGTAAAACCCTCCCCCTCACTTCAGGCTCTGCAAGCAGAGGCGTCAAAATCTCTCTCCCGTAACTTAAAATCTGCCTTGACTAATAATTCGCTATATCTTTTTCTTTCGTACAGGTGTCTGTGTTCTTGCTGTCCCAGTATGCAGACATGTCCTGGTCCCAAAGGCTGCTCCTGCGGTACCTTCATGTCATCCATTGTGACGGACCCTCACCTCCTGTGCCTGGCGTGCTGGGGCCATCGGTTTTCACGGGGTGACACCTGTGTTGAGTGTCAGGAGTGGCCTACCTCCCAGTGGGAGAGGTTCGGGCGTAGGGAGAAAAAGATGTCTAAGCATGATTCTTTGTCTTTGGGGTCTTCCTCAAAATCGAAGAGGTCACAGGCTTCTACTTCTTCTACCCCAAAATCTTTTTCTGAAGCTACTCCTATGCCAGGCCCTTCAGGGGTATGGCCAGGCAGCAGCGCAGGGCTTGTGACTCCAGGTTAACCCTGTGGGATAAGCGAAGGTGTTGACTCTCCTAGTGAGTTGGCTCCTTCCCTTCCCCCAAAGAGCATCTGCTCTTTCTCGTATCTTGCATCTTTTTGGCCATTGCTGGGCGTCAATGGTCCCCCTTCGAAGGAAGCTCTCTTTGAGATCCTTCAGTTGGAAGTGGAGAGAGGGCGGTCATCTCATTCCTCCGCGGAGGTTGATCCTCCTCTTGTGGGCGCAGGCGCTGCTGCCAGTCAGTCAGGCTCTTGAGTGTTTCCAACGCTAAGGAGTTTGCTGATCCACCAGGGGCAGTGGCAGAGCTTTCTCCAAGGCAGGATTTCCCTTCAGGGGAACGAGTCTCTCATTCGTGAGAAGACTGCCTCAGGCCATCGGCGGTCCCCATATGCTTACGGCTCTCCTCCAGGAGCTGAGGGAGGCCCTTGTCTTATGCAATGTTCTCCTTCAGGAGAACAAATTTCCCCTGGTGAGAAGGTATCTTTCGAGCTGGATCAGTCTTCCCCTTAGGTGGAGTCTGCTCTGCGTTCCACTTCGGAGGATCGTAGGGTGGAAGGGTTTGTGACCCCTCCATCGTGACATTCTCCTCCTCGAGGTGTGAGGAAATTTATTTTTACGCCTGTTGGTTTGCCTCACATTGACCCCTCGTGGTCTTGTGACGATAACCCTTTTGGGGTGGTGTGATTGTGAGCCTTCAAGCTCTCGTCATGTTGATCATGCGGGTTCTTGTTACCCTAGGAGTCTTTCGAGCCTCCGTTGCATTGAACTTTCGGGTTCTTGTGACTTGAAACTTTCGAGATCCAGTTATTCTGAGCCTGTGGGCTCTTGCAACCCAGGTTAAGCCTGAGCCCTCAGACTCGTGCCTTTCGTCACATTGATCCTTTGGGGTCTCGTGGCAGGGAAATTGTGGTTTCCCAAGTTGACCCTTCGGGGTCTCGTAATCCTAATCTTGCTGAGCCTGTGGGCTCTCGTTTCAGGCGCTACGCTGAATCCTCAAATTCTCGTAACATGGAGTTCATTTCTCGTTGCGTGAATCCTAGGGGTTCACAAAATCATGCTGAACCTGTCTATTTTCGTGACCCTAGGCATTGAGAGTTTCCCTCATGACAAATGTCTTCTAACTCGCTTTGCACAGAACTTTCGGGCTTACACGACCGACGCTACGCTGAATCCTCGGGTTCTCATAGCTCTACTCCTGTTATCCATCCAACAGGAGTTAGTGACGAGGTTCCTCAGGGTCCTCACCGAATGGATTCTAATGGGCCTCGCGACCGAGCTTTACAATCCACCGTTGCTGCCCCACCAGGCTTTCCACCTCTTGACCATGCTCAGTCTCGTGCTGTCTCACGCGACGGAACAGCGTTGAGCGACTCTTTCAAAGTGTCAGCGATTAACGTTCCAATGTCTCATTTTAGAGAGGGTTCTCACGGTTCACAATCCTCGCAAAACCCACCTCACCTCGCCCCGGTGGTTGCTTTGTTCTCTGACGAAGTACCATCTCCATTTTTGGCTGCAGAAGGTCACCCTTCCCAGAATAATTCTCTTGCAAGGAGAGACATCCATCAGTGTATCCAGTCTCAAAGGTTTCCACCACCTCAGATGTCAGTCGCCCATGCGACGACACCCAATACCTATCCCTAAGGGTAAGCCGGTACCAATCTTGCCTGATGGGAAGTCTCTTACAGGTAAGAAGGTTAAGAAACCTGCCGAGCTTCCTTAACTCACGGATCCGATTTCTCCTAAGGACCTCCCCTTCAGTTCTTCAGGCGTCCGCGACCTGCCGAGCATTATTCAATGTAATGCATCAGGCCGTGACAGGAGTCACTGCCCGCTCCCAGTCCTTAGGAGGCACTACGAGGAGTCCTTTGCTACCACCTATTGTCCCTGGGGCTTACCCTCCTGCCGACCGTAGGAGGAGTTCGGAGGATTCCGTGCCTGTGGGTCTTTCTAGTAGGGAGAAACCCTTCCTTCACAAGAGACCTATGGAAGAGAGTGAGCAAGAACTTCAAGGTAGCCCCTTGCAGTTCAAAATGCCACAGGCCTGACCAAAGTGGAAGAGGAAAAGAATCCGTCTTTTGCCTCCCAAGGAAGACAGGATAACTTGTTATGGGGGCTTCTTTTGTCCCTCCTTGGTCGTGACAGTATCTAAGGAGGTACGACCTGTGACTAGGCATGACATGCTCCATCCAGAGGGGGATTACCATCCCTCCTATAGACCAGCAGAGCCTTCCAGGCCCTTTCTGACTGAGGAACACCTGCCTCAGAGCGGGGAACTCAAGGATTTATTTACCATCCCTAAATCCTCGGCCAGGCTTCCCTCTTCGCTGACTCCTAAGCAGCCGGAAGCGAGCTCTTCCCCAGCAGTTTCCCTGTCTCCAGTGTATCTCGATGACTACTACAATCCACTGCGAGCTCCTATGGGTGAGAGCTCTAATGTGGAAGGGCAAATCGATCCCATGGACGATGCTTTGCCAGCTGCCGCTAGCCTTAAGCTAACTGAGGATGAGAGGAAGGAGTCTGAGCATGCCTTCTGGCGGGTCTTAGCCTGCATCCGTTGCATCAGTGGGCTACCAGATACATCGGTAGCCCCTCTAGATGAAAAGGAGTCGGTCCTCGGAAACCCTTAAGGGCCAATGCAGCTCTGCCCTGGTCAAAGGGGTTGAGGAGTGCCAAACAGAAGGCAGTGTCCCAGGCAACTTGGTCCACCCCCTCTCTGTTCCAACTCATCCTCCCAGCTCCTTCCTCCTCCTTATGTGTTTCAGAAGAGGTACTACGAGATCCTCGGGGGCGTCTCTCCCTACCCTGCCTCTTGATCACTCCGTAGAGGAGTACTCTAGGGCTACACCCTTCGAGAAGCTTACGGGACTTAATCTCGTTCTCAGCCTCCGAGATCCTCTGCCCTGGTTAAAGGGGTTAGGAGTGCCAAACAGAAGGCAGTGTCCCAGGCAACTGGGTCCACCACCTCTCTCCACCCCAACTCGTATTTGAAGGTCCTTCCTCCTCCGTAACTGTTTCAGAGGAGGTACTATGAGATCCTCAGGGAGTCTCTCCCCACCCTGCTTCTTGATCAGTCCGTACAGGCGCACTTGAGGACTACGCCCTTCGAGAAGCTTACGGAACTTCATCTCGTTCTCTGCCTCCGAGATCCTCAACCAGGAGGTGGCGGTGAAGTACGTCATGCAGACTACATGACTCGACTTCTGGTTGGGGTCTTTAGGACGATTGATTCTCGATTGATTCTATATAAGGACCTGCCTCGGCAGTCCTCCAGGAAGTCTATGGACACTCTTATTATCTGGTACTAGGGCCATCGAGTTACTCTCCCATCACGTGGTAAACCTCTGGGCTAACACCATCCTAAAGAGGAGGGATGCCTTTAAAGGTAGATGCCATAGACATCTCACTCAAGCCAAGGTGGCGAGACTAAGGAATGCACCTTTCAAAAGGTAATTCCCTGTTCAACCCTGAGGATGTCGAGCGGGTGGCAGAGCGGGAGGAAATCCAACCAACATATCATCCAAAAGGTTTCGACAGCCAGACCTTACCGGTCTCAGCCATAGCGGAAACCACAGCCAAAACCCCAAACAAAACGGGTTAGAGACCCGAACCAACAGTGTTAAAGGGTGTCTAAGCAAGCCTTTCGTGGTAAAAGTATTTTTGTGGAGGAAAGAGAAAGAAGGGATCTGACTGAGGCCATTCCCACTAAGACAGGCAGTCATCCCATTTGTCAACCTGTGGGGGGATGCCTGCAAAGCCACTGGCAAAGGTAGCTTCACCACGAGGCCAAGCCCTTGACGGTCGAGGTGATTCGTTGAGAGTCTCTCTCTCTCTCTCTCTCTCTCTCTCTCTCTCTCTCTCTCTCTCTCTCTCATCTGGAGGCTGGAGACCTCTTGGCTCTGAACAGGTTTGTCGTAAAGACCCCGTTCAGAATGGAGCCGGCAGACACTGTTAGACAAGCGATTAGACCGCAAGACGTCATGTACACTATATCTGAATGACGCATACTTGCAGATTCCAATAAATCTGTCTTCCAAGAAGTATCTAAGATTTATGCTCAACCAAAAGCATTACCCATTCAGGGTACCGTGTTCCAGTCTTTCCACAGCCCCTCAGGGCTTCACAATAATGTTCTCTCTAGTGTTATCATAGGCTCATATAGCCGGCATCTGTCTCCTAAGATACTTGGAAGACTGGCTGATTCCGGCAGTCTGAGGAGTTCCTTCTCCGCCACCAATATAAGCTAAGGTTTTGCCAGGATCTGGTGATTGTGGTAAATTTCTAATAGTCTCATCTGCTCTCCTCTCGAAAACTGGATTACCTAGGCATGTGCATTGACACCTTAAGGCAAAAATCTTTCCTCATCAGATGAAAGAATTTTCTGACCGAGAAAGATAGCACAGGTCTTCCTCAGACAGGAAGAGCTCCTGGCACAGAGTTTGCTTCGCCTTCTTGGTCAACTATCTTCTGACCTGACTGGTTCCTAACAGTCACCTCAGGATGAGATCTCTCCAGAGACGTCTGAAATCCAAGAAAGGTACCATCATAAATCTTTGAGATGAGGGCAGCCTTTGTGGCCCCCAAACAATTCCACCAGGTGGGTACTCTGTAGTGTTGATGAGCGACTACACCCTGGTAGTAGCGTATCTGAACAAACAGGGTGGTACCTTTTCACAGCAGAAGAAAACTGACTAGCATCTCTCTTCATTCCGGGCAAGCGGAATGTGCTAACAGACAAGATGAGCAGAGCGATGCATGCAGTTGGCACTGAGGTCGTCTTTTGAATCCTCTGATAGCCAACAAACTCCTGACTTAGTGGGGTTCTTCGACTGTGGATCTGTTCACAACAGCCCTGAATTTCAGGTTTTCATTATACTGATCCCCATTCCCAGATCCCCAAGCTGTTTGGCAAGATGCTTTCCAACAACTGTGGATAAACCTGGATGCTTACACATTTTGTCAGTTCTGTCTGATGAGAAAGTCCTCGACCAGGCAAAAGCAAGCAACGACTTGCAAATGACTTAGCTCTGCTATGACATCATGCAGAATGATTTCCCGATCCTCTGCATCTCCTTACAGAGATCCGAGGGAGCTCCCTCCACAGCAAGACCTGCTCAAACAACCTCACGCCAATATCTTCCACAAAACCGTAACTTCACTTCAGCTTCACGCCTGGACACTGTCCAGCAGCAACTCTCACAAAGTCGCTTTTTGCAACTTTTTGCAAAAAAATGGCTGCACACCTCAGGAAATCCAGAGGAAGTCTACCAGAAGAAGGGGTCAGTTTTCTGTGGTTGGTGTTGTCGAAGGGATGTCTTTTCCCTCGATGCCTCTGTTCCATCTATAGCAGGGTTCCTTGTATACCTTCGGAAAGAAATTCTTCTCTCCGTCTCTACCGTCAAAGGCTACTGCTCTGCCTTCTGTCTCACCTTCAGATGAAAGAATTTTCTAACCGAGAAAGATAGCACAGGTCTTCCTCAGACAGGAAGAGCTCCTGGCACAGAGTTTGCTTCGCCTTCTTGGTCAACTATCCTCTGACCTGACTGGTTCCTAACAGTCTCCTCAGGATGAGATCTCTCCAGTGACGTCTGAAATCCAAGTGGAATCAGTCCAGTTATTTCAGGGATCATCTAGTCATCATAGGGTTAGAGGAACTATCTGATCTCAGATCCAAACTACTGTGGAGGGGTTAATCTTCTCGTCTTTCCCACGGAATTTATGGTCTTTTAAGATGCATCAAAAGGGTGGGGGCCCACATGCTGAACCATTACATCTCCGGCCAATGGTCCGAATCAGAAAGGTACCATCACAAATCTCTGAGATAAGGGCAGCCTTTCTGGCCCCCAAACAGTTCCACCAGGTCCTGGTGGGGTACTCTGTAGTGTTGATGAGCAACTACACCCTGGTGGTAGCCTATCTGAACAAACATGGTGGTACTTTTTCACAGCAGAAGAAAACTGACTAGCATCTCTCTTCATTCCGGGCAAGCAGAATGTGCTAACAGGCAAGATGAACAGAGCGATGCATGCAGTTGGCACTGAGGTCGTCTTTTGAATCCTCTGATAGCCAACAAACTCCTGACTTTGTGGGGTTCCCCGACTGTGGATCTGTTCACAACAGCCCTAAATTTCAGGTTTTCATTATGCTGATCCCCATTACCAGATCCCCAAGCTCTTTGGCAAGATGCTTACCAACAACTGTTGATAAACCTGGATGCTTACGCATTTTGTCAGTTCTGCCTGATGAGAAAATCCTCGACCAGGTATAAGCAAGCAACGACTTGCAAATGACTTAGCTCTGCTATGACATCATGCAGAATGATTTCCCGATCCTCTGCATCTCCTTACAGAGATCCGAGGGAGCTCCCTCCACGGCAAGACCTGCTCAAACAACCTCATGCCAATATCTTCCACAAAACCGTAGCTTCACTTCAGCTTCACGCCTGGACACTGTCCAGCAGCAACTCTCACAAAGTCGCTTTTTGCAACTTTTTGCAAAAAAATGGCTGCACACCTCAGGAAATCCAGAGGAAGTCTACCAGAAGAAGGGGTCAGTTTTCTGTGGTTGGTGTTGTCGAAGGGGTGTCTTTTCCCTCGATGCCTCTGTTCCATCTATAGCAGAGTTCCTTGTATACCTTCGGAAAGAAATTCTTCTCTCCGTCTCTACCGTCAAAGGCTACTGCTCTGCCTTCTGTCTCACCTTCAGATGAAAGAATTTTCTGACCGAGAAAGATAGCACAGGTCTTCCTCAGACAGGAAGAGCTCCTGGCACAGAGTTTGCTTCGCCTTCTTGGTCAACTATCCTCTGACCTGACTGGTTCCTAACAGTCGCCTCAGGATGAGATCTCTCCAGTGACGTCTGAAATCCAAGTGGAATCAGTCCAGTTATTCCAGGGATCATCTAGTCATCATAGGGTTAGAGGAACTATCTGATCTCAGATCCAAACTACTGTGAAGGGGTTAATCTTCTCGTCTTTCCCACGGAATTTATGGTCTTTTAAGATGCATCAAAAGGGTGGGGGCCCACATGCTGAACCATTACATCTCCGGCCAATGGTCCGAATCAGAAAGGTACCATCACAAATCTCTGAGATAAGGGCAGCCTTTCTGGCCCCCAAACAGTTCCACCAAGTACTGGTGGGGTACTCTGTAGTGTTGATGAGCAACTACACCCTGGTGGTAGCCTGTCTGAACAAACATGGTGGTACTTTTTCCACAGCAGAAGAAAACTGACTAGCATCTCTCTTCATTCCGGGCAAGCGGAATGTGCTAACAGGCAAGATGAGCAGAGCGATGCATGCAGTTGGCACTGAGGTCGTCTTTTGAATCCTCTGATAGCCAACAAACTCCTGACTTTGTGGGGTTCCCCGACTGTGGATCTGTTCACAACAGCCCTGAATTTCAGGTTTTCATTATGCTGATCCCCATTACAAGATCCCCAAGCTCATTGGCAAGATGCTTTCCAACAACTGTTGATAAACCTGGATGCTTACGCATTTTGTCAGTTCTGCCTGATGAGAAAATCCTCGACCAGGTACAAGCAAGCAACGACTTGCAAATGACTTAGCTCTGCTATGGCATCATGTAGAATGATTTCCCGATCCTCTGCAACTCCTCACAGAGATCCGAGGGAGCTCCCTCCACGGCAAGACCTGCTCAAACAACCACACACCAATATCTTCCACAAAACCGTAGCTTCACTTTGGCTTCATGCCTGGACACTGTCCAGCAGCAACTCTCACAAAGTCGCCTTTTGCAACTTTTTGCAAAGAAATGGCTGCACACCTCAGGAAATCCAGAGGAAGTCTACCAGAAGAAGGGGTCAGTTTTCTGTGGTTGGTGTTGTCGAAGGGGTGTCTTTTCCCTCGATGCCTCTGTTCCATCTATAGCAGAGTTCCTTGTATACCTTCGGAAAGAAATTCTTCTCTCCGTCTCTACCGTCAAAGGCTACTGCTCTGCCTTCTGTCTCACCTTCAGATGAAAGAATTTTCTGACCGAGAAAGATAGCACAGGTCTTCCTCAGACAGGAAGAGCTCCTGGCACAGAGTTTGCTTCGCCTTCTTGGTCAACTATCCTCTGACATGACTGGTTCCTAACAGTCGCCTCAGGATGAGATCTCTCCAGTGACGTCTGATATCCAAGTGGAATCAGTCCAGCGATTCCAGGGATCATCTAGTCATCATAGGGATAGAGGAACTATCTGATCTTAGATCCAAACTACTGCGAAGGGGTTAATCTTCTCGTCTTTCCCACGGAATTTATGGTCTTTTAAGATGCATCAAAAGGGTGGGGGCCCACATGCTGCACCATTACATCTCCGGCCAATGGTCCGAATCAGAAAGGTACTGTCAAATATTAATATCATGTTGTGCAAAATTAGTCATTCATTTTAGTCATGCCTTTAGTAATTTGTCGTTAACCGTTTTCTTTCAGTAGTTTCTAAGTTGGCGTTCCAAAATTATTTCGCTCACAGGGTCTTGTATTTATTTCTCTATATTTTAATGATTTGATCTTTAATTAATTGCTGATAGTATACACAAATAATAACACATTATTCTTAGTTTATTTGAGATCAGTGAACGGTATTTTCTCTGATGATTTTAAATGTTATTGTTTATAAAGTTTGAGGTTTTCGGAGAGGAAATAAAAGAGAAGAAGAAGGAGCCGCGTGCAACACTGCCTATGAAAGTTACTGTAACCTTTAGTGATTCATAGTAATGTCCCCATAGAGGTCATTTGGTGCCCAGAACCCGGAATTAGAACTATTGGTACCCGGTAAGAACTATCAGTAACTCTTTAGAAACTGCAACCAGTGATATAATTATAATGGAGCAGTTACATAGGGCAAAGGCAGCGGCTGAGGGCTGGGTGACTAGAGTTAGTAATAGAATAGAGGACATACTAGTCCGAGACCCACCTCCTACCTCAAGCGATTTAGTAGAAGCTCTAGAAGAGATGGATAAAAGACTCTTTAAACTAGAAGAAGTGCAGGATAAATTAGAAATACTACTCGAACCTGAGGAATTAGAAATTTACTTGGAACAAGCAGATCGTGCATGGCTTAGAGCTAGGTAGACTAGGCTGCGATGTGTAAATAGGCTTAAAGATATTTCGGCAGCAGGCATCAGTGATGACGACCGTGGAAGTCCTGCAAGTACAGCATCCATTCATGCAAGGCTGCCAAAACTAGAATTACCAAGATTTGATGGCGAAATAACCCAATGGCAGAGTTTCTGGGACCAGTTTTCGTCCCACATAGACAACACAGAGTTACCAGTCACTAGTAAGTTTACCTACTTGCTATCCCTGTTAGACGGTCCTGCCAAGGATGTGGTGCAAGGCGTGCCACACACCAGTGCCAGCTATAGAACAGTTGTCTACTTACTAAGGAAAGATTTGGCAAGTCTGTGTGCATTATTCATGCACATGTCCAAGCTCTTCTTTCCCTTCAAGTACCTGTCAACCAAGGTAAGAGCTACACAAAACAACTTTGGAGACTTCGGGATAAAGTCATAAAGCGTACAAGAAGCTTAGATGCCCTTGGAGTAACAGGCAAGCAGTGTGAGGTTCTCCTAACCCCTATGATTGTGTCTCGGCTTCCAATGGAGTTGAGGCTACAATGGTCAAGAGAGTGTAGTGGCCATGAAAGTGGTCTTGAATGGTTGTTAGAGTGGCTTAAAAGGGAAATAGAACTGCTAGAAAGAAGTGAGATGTACAGAGAAAATATCCCAGCTTCTGGGCCTCATGGTAGAAATGAGGAAAGAAAGAATATTAAGAGTAAAGATGGCAGAGATAATTTGTATACAACCTCTGCCTTACATGCGGTTTCTCAAAGTGAAGGTTCAAATTGAGTTTTTTGTACGAAGCTAAACCATAAATCTGAAAGGTGTCACAAGTTTTTAGCATTGGATGGGCAGCAGAGGTATGACAAGATAAGAGAATTAGGTGTTTGTTTTAAATGTGTGAATAAGGGCCATATTTCTAAAAATTGTAAAGTAAGGTGTACTAAGCGTCAAGGTGGCCATAATGTAGTAATGTGTGGCATTAAGGTGAATATGGCCCCCCAAACAAATGTAGAAAATGGTGATCACGTGGCACCTTCCTCAGCTAGTATGTTGTCAGGCCATTATAGTAATAAGACTGTATGACAAACGGCTAAGGTAAAGGTAATGAATAATAAGGGAGGTTTTGTCACCACTAAATTGTTGTTCGATAGTGGTTGTTATCGCTCTTATGTTAGTAGGAAGTTTACAGAAATTTGTAAACCTGAATGGGTTACTAGGACTGAAGCCCCTTACAGTAGCTTTGGTGGGCATAGCTCTGGTAAGGATATAGAAAGTAATGTTTACAAGTTAAATGTCTTGGATAATAAAGGTAAAATTATTCCCATTTTTGCTGCAAGTATTCCAAAGATATGTAACCCCTTATTTAGACGAGTAGTTCCAACCCACATCCTAGATGCTTTTAGTCATTTAGATTTAGCAGATGACTTTGATGATAGTTCTCCTTTAGAAATAGATATTCTTATAGGTCTGGATTACTACTAGAGCCTCATGAATCCTAAAGATGCTGTACAGGTTGGGAAAACTGTTGCCATGAGTTCAGTGTTTGGTTTGGTTTTATCGGGAAATGTTGGCAAGGGGTGTAATTTCACCAAGGCCGTAAGTACGTCTTCATTATCAGACTTTGTGTCCTCATCTCCCCAGCTCTTAAGTATATCAGGGGTATCCGATGCTGATATGTCATATTTTTGGGATTTAAAAACTATTGGTATTACTAGTAAGGAATGTAAAGAAGATATCATGGAAAGTGTAGTTCAAGAGTTTGAAGATAAAATAGATTTTGTAAATGGCAGGTATGAAGTTCAGTTACCTTGGAAAAATAACAGCATTAAGGATTCACTGATGAGTAATGTAAATCAAGCAATGAGGAGATTAAATAAGCTTTTGGTTAGATTTGAGAAAGATGAAGATTTAAAGGATGCGTATATGAAGGTTTTGGATGAATATGAGTCCTTGGGGATAATTGAGGAAATTCCTTCCGAGGACTTGGTGTCACAGGGACCCATTTATTACATGCCTCATAGACCTGTCGGTAAATTAAATAGCAGCACTACAAAGATACGTCCAGTTTTTGATGCTTCTGCTATGGGGCCTAATGGAATCTCGCTTAATGATTGCATGTTGACAGGTCCTTCTCTAAACCCAGATTTAGTAGGGATATTGATTAGATTTAGACGTTGGCCGTACATGATCTCTGTTGATGTTGTTAAGGCCTTTTTACAAATTAATGTTCACAGTCAGGACAAAAATGTCCATAGATTTTTTATGTCAGGTAAAAATGGAGTAAGGCATATGAGATTCAATAGAGTTGTTTTTGGTTACACCTCAAGCCCCTTTATAATGTATGCAAAGATAATATTCCAGGATATATGGAAGTTGGGTATTTCTTGAGATGACAAGTTGCCAGATGAATTAGAGAGAAAATTCAAGAAATGGATTTATAGTACTAGATACTTTAGTTCCCTAGCTATAAGGAGATGTTATTTTACTAATGTACCTTGGAAGAGTATTGAACACATTGAAACATGGATTTGGAGATGCCTCTGAGAAGGGATTTGGTGCATGTGTATACTTAAGGGTTTGTCTTGGAAATGATTGTCAATCTTCACTTGTCATGTCTAAAGCCAGAGTAGCACTAATTAAGAAACTTACTCTTCATAAATTGGAATTAATGGGAGCCTTATTGTGTGCTAGATTGGTAAGATTTGTCAAAAGGGCTCTGGATTTTAAGATCAAACCTGGGATTGTATGTTGGACAGATTCCACTATAACTTTAGGATGGATAAGGAGTGATTCAGTGACAAGGGATGTGTTTGTTAACAATTCAGGAATTGACACCTCCCAGTCACTGGCATCACTGTAGTGGATCAAATAATCCCGCTGACTTGATGACTAGAGGGTTATTGGCGGAAAAGCTTGTTGGTAATAACCTTTGGTTTAGTGGTCCTTGTAATCTGTCGGATCCTACATTTAGTATTTAGGACGGTGATAACTCCATTATTGTTAATGAGACTGTAAATTATGAATCTGAAGACCATCTAGTATGCTTAAGTGTCCAGACTGCAACTCCCATGTTTGATGTTGAAAAATACAATAATCTAAGTCAATAAGAATTGTTGGGTATGTTCAAAGGTTTATGAGCAATTGTAAAGCAAAAGGGTCATGGGTTGCTGTGAATACTGGTGGTTTTACTACTGAAGAATTAGATAAGGCTAAAGCAAGGTTGATTTATGTAGTGCAAAGAGAAGCTTTCCCCAGTGAAATCCAAGCTTTGTCTGATCAAAGGTTGATTCCTAAAAATTCTAAATTAAGAAAACTGGATCCATTTATTGATGATAAAGGTATTGTAAAGATAAAGGGTAGACTTCAGTTTTCTGACTTGAGTTATGAGTCAAAACACCCAATCATTCTTCCTAAAGGACATTTCTCCAGGCTTTTAGTACAGTTCCAACATAAGTTTCTAAAACATGCTGGTGTAAACAGCATTGTTTCATCATTAAGATCTAGTTTTCATGTAACTGGTGTAAGAAGAATGGCTAAGACTGTTGTACGGGAGTGTCTAGATTGTTGCCGGCACGATAGCCGTCCTTGTAGTCAACCTGCTGCCCCATTGCCTGATTTGAGAGTTACTCCAGCACCTCCCTTTGCAGTTACAGGGATAGATTTTGCAGGGCCAGTATTTAGTGCTGATTATCCAGGAAAGAAATTATATATGTTGCTTTTTACCTGTGCTATAGTTAGAGCAGTGCATCTGAAACTCACGGAGTCCATGTCATTGGTAAATCTTATGCAGGCTTTACGGAAATTTGCTGCTCGTCGAGGTATTCCGAGCGTAATTTATTCCGATAATGCCAAAACCTTTGTCGCAGCCTCCTCGGAAGTGCAGAAGGTATTTGGACACTTAGCACCTAAATGGAGGTTTAACGTACCAAGATCACCATGGTGGAGAGGTTGGTTTGAGAGACTTGTGGGGTCAGTTAAAGTAGCCTTGAAAAAGACTTTGGGAATTAGATATGTAAGCAAGAATAAATTAGAGACTACTCTTGTAGAAATTGAGGCATGCATAAACTCTCGACCTCTGACCTTTGTGAGTGATGAGCCAGACTTTGAACATTATCTTACCCCTTTTCATTTTATTCTTGGTAGGAATATAACTTCTAAACCCCCTGTTGACATTGAACCATATGTTGTAACTCCAGATGATCTACGTGATAGAGAAGAAATTGTAAATAAAAGGTTGGAACAGTTTTGGAGTGTGTGGAGGAAAGATTACATAGCAAATCTACCTCCTGTAGTTAAGGGGTTTAACCAAAAATGTAGATTGAATGTTGGTAGCACTGTGCTTGTTAAAGAAGATCATATGCCCAGATTACAGTGGCCTATTGGAGTTATTGTAAATGTATACCCTAGAAGGGATGGGCTGATTCGCAGTGTTGATGTTAAAACTAGGAAAGGTATTGTTAACAGATCAATACAAAGACTTCATGATTTGGAGATCAATGCTCACTTGAACCCTGGTTTAAAGAATCTTTCTGTGGAAGTCCCTGAACATGTAAATGATAATTCTGAAATGAATATTGATGTAATAGATGATAAGACAGCTGAACAGAATCCTAATGGAAATACTGTTGTTGATGGTAACATGTATTCTAAGAAGGGTCGCCAAATTAAAACCCGTCGCAAATTAGATTTGTATATGACTTGTTTGAAGAATTTGAGTTGTATTGTGACTTCAGTTGATGGTACAGTATGTTATAACCTACAGGCTTGTTATTGTTCCTATGTTAGGATGGGTTGTCCAAATAAATATCCAGACACCCACTCATGTCCTTAGTGTGAAACTTGTTAAGATAAGTGCCTTCGCCCTTATGGTGGGGAGAATGTCAAATATTAATATAATGTTGTGCAAAATTAGTCATTCATTTTAGTCATGCCTTTAGTAATTTGCTTGTAACCGTTTTCTTTCAGTAGTTTCTAAGTTGGCGTTCCAAAATGATTTTGCTCACAGTCTCTTGTATTTATTTCTATATGTTTTAATGATTTGATCCTTAATTAATTGCTGATAGTATACACAAATTATAAGACATTATTCTTAGTTTATTTGAGATCAGTGAACGTTATTTTCTCTGATGATTTTAAATGTTATTGTTTATAAAGTTTGTGGTTTTCGGAGAGGAAATAAAAGAGAAGAAGAAGGAGCTGCGTTTGATTCAACCTATGAAAGTTACTGTAACCTTTAGTGATTCATAGTAATGTCCCCATAGTGGTCAGGTACCATCAGAAATCTCTGAGATAAGGGCAGCCTTTCTGGCCCCCAAACAGTTCCACCAGGTCCTGGTGGGGTACTCTGTAGTGTTGATGAGCGACTACACCCTGGTGGTAGCCTATCTGAACAAACAGGGTGGTACCTTTTCACAGCAGAAGAAAACTGACTAGCATCTCTCTTCATTCCGGGCAAGCGGAATGTGCTAACAGGCAAGATGAGCAGAGCGATGCATGCAGTTGGCACTGAGGTCGTCTTTTGAATCCTCTGATAGCCAACAAACTTCTGTCTTTGTGGGGTTCCCCGACTGTGGATCTGTTCACAACAGCCCTAAATTTCAGGTTTTCATTATGCTGATCCCCATTACCAGATCCCCAAGCTCTTTGGTAAGATGCTTTCCAACAACTGTGGATAAACCTGGATGCTTACGCATTTTGTCAGTTTTGTCTGATGAGAAAATCCTCGACCAGGTACAAGCAAGCAACGACTTGCAAATGACTTAGCTCTGCTATGGCATCATGCAGAATGATTTCCCGATCCTCTGCAACTCCTCACAGAGATCCGAGGGAGCTCCCTCCACGGCAAGACCTGCTCAAACAACCAAACGCCAATATCTTCCACTAAACCGTAGCTTCACTTCGGCTTCACGCCTGGACACTGTCCAGCAGCATCTCTCACAAAGTCGCCTTTTGCAACTTTTTGCAAAAAAATGGCTGCACACCTCAGGAAATCCAGAGGAAGTCTACCAGAAGAAGGGGTCAGTTTTCTGAGGTTGGTGTTGTCGATGGGGTGTCTTTTCCCTCGATGTCTCTGTTCCATCTATAGCAGAGTTCCTTGTATACCTTCGGAAAGAAATTCTTCTCTCCGTCTCTACCGTCAAAGGCTACTGCTCTGCCTTCAGGCTCGCCTTCAGACTGCAAGGATTCTATATTTTCTCCTCGTGTAAACTTCTTTGCTCATACATAGTTAAGACTTTACTTGTCCCCAGCCAGAGCTTAGACCTCCTTGGAACGTGGACCAAGTCGGTCTCTGAAGGGTCCCCCTTACGAACCATTACGACAGGTTCTGATCGCCACCTCACATGGTAGACTGTTCCTGCTTACGTTTGCTTCGGCCAAGAGAGAGTGAACTACATCGTCTTTCTGCTGAAGTCTCCTACTCCAGGAGATGGGGAGAGGTTATCCTCAGCTATGCCCTTGAGTTTGTTGCCAAGACTCCGGTTGTGTTGGACTGAAGACTCAGACCAGTTGCTATGTCCAGTAAGGAAAGAGTAATTACTAAAAAGAAAAACAACAGCAGCCCGTCACTGTGTGCAAGCGATTTTCGTTATCACGGGTAAGGTCAAGCACAGGGTCACAAGAAATAATTTCCTTGTGGATCAGGAAAGTTTTTTTAAAATTCTTATGCCGGATCCCCTCTGTCCAATCGACAAAGCTCACAACGTCAGGGGCATTGCAACGTCCCTGGCGTTCAAGTAGAAGAACTGTGGCACAGGTACTGCAAGCGGGCGTGTGGAAGCGTCAGACTACCTTCACCGCCCACTACCTGCAAGACGTAACCCACAGGAACAATTTGACTTTCCATTGGTCTAAATGCCTCAAGCTCCTTGATGGACAGGAAGCAGAGGGTTGAGGGCTGAGGTTGCCCAGGTTAGTCATTGGTGAATGAGAAAGTGGCTCATTCCTTTCACCTTCACCCCTCTGGGGAAATAGCACTGCAAGGCCACAGCATAGCTGACCTCACCTCTCTGCAGGTAAGACTCATTTCCCTTGTGCATCCCGAGTATTGTACGTACGCTCTGTTATGTCCCCAATACCTCTTTAGGGAGGATATTGATTAAGTCTTAAAACTATGCTTATACTCCAGTTCCTGCATATAGACAAGCCACTAGCCTCTCACACAAGCTTCTCCATGCTGCTATCGGCGAGTTACTTGTGACAATTGTTTAAAGGGTAGGGTTCCTACTAATTCAATCAGATGAAATAGGAGAACCCTGGGTCATAGCCAAGTGCAGTTGGTAGCACTTCCTCCTTCCTATGAGTAATTCACCCCTATAAATAGCTAAGGGTTTGTATATGTGTGAACAAATTAACTTGGAAAAGTTTGTATTTTTCCTAGCAATCAAACCTGGAGCTATTCATACAAATAGGCCCACCACCCTGTCCCCCTAAAAGTCCTGCCAGAAAGCATACGTGGTTACTCAACTGACGGGCGTGAGTGAGCGGGGTAGCCAGTCTATAACTAGCTAGCAGATGGGGTTAGTTATCCCCCACTAAATTGGTCTTTGCTAGTTTTCAGCGTTGCCAATAAGTAATAAAACCTATAAATGGTTCCAGGTTTGTATGAAAGGAAAAATGCACATCTCCAAGTTTGTTAGTTTAGAGAGTATTAATGTCTAAATTATTTTATGCGGAATCTTACAAAATTAATTTAGAATTAGACCTTGATAACTGTTGATAATGGCTAATAAGGTTTATTAAGTATTTCATAAGCTTAGTATCAACCTCCACACATTAAAACTAAATTTTATATAAATTTTAGTTATTAAATTCCCGTAACGCAGTTATTTTTTCAATTTAAATATTTGTACTCTTGAAAATTATTTTATTCTATTTAATAGAAGAAATTAAAATTTTAAAGGAAAAAGTACTTTACTTTGTAACTTTTTTGCACACTACCGAACACTACAATGTATCTGTATCATCTAACATTTGAAAAACAAAGTTAATATAAATTTTAAATGTCTCGTGCAACTTATATTTCGTATAAATCTAAAGTTTTATTTTTCGTACAATTTCCAAAAGTTTATTTAATAGTTTCCGAACTTTAAAGGAATCAGCTATCAGTTTTCCAAGTAATATTATTCAAGAATGATTCACACTTTTCATAGATAATGACATTCTTAGCGTATCCTAAAGTTTTCTTATTAATATTTCAGTAAAAGTTTGAATCTGTACTTTGTCAAATTAATTTGTTTTATAGGAATATAGTTTAAAGCAAAAATTTGATATTCCAGTATATTTACACAATAAAATTTTACATAATTATTTGATGCATTTCAGACTTGTCAAAAATATAGATAAACATTAAAAATCATTTTCAATAGAGTTATCTACTGTAATTAGTCAGTTTTATCTTTGCACACAAAATTTTAATTTATGAGGTTTTGTAGTCTATTCATGCTTTATAGTGATATATTATAATTTAAAATTAAGTTTTTTAATATTCCTTGATATTTTATAAAATCACCTCATTTAAGGATTCGTTCAAAATTTAAATAAGTATATAAATTTTAGATAAAAGATAAATTGATAAATGTACTATATAGTTTTAGAAAAAAATATAAGTATATAAATTTACAAACTAAATATATACTGTCTACAAAAGAGTAAAAGTTGGCTGCAAAGTCGGCCCAGGAGTAGCGGTACTGTAGTTGCACATGGCTGATAGTTAATTCTGGGATTTAAGGCAAAGTGCCAGACCTACATCTGGACTAAAGGTGGTTGAGGAATAGGTTGAGGCAGGTTCTCTTATTGAGTTGCAGTTCCAGAAAAGTATAGCAAGAGGAAAAAAACTCAAAATTTCTTGTTCTACACTCGTGGGATTCAGCTTCAAGAAAACTAAATTCCATGTCCATATGCGAATAAATCATACTTCTGCCATCCTTTTACTCTTAGGGATGGTTTCAGTGCACATCATTAAGGCTGTTTACCGTTTCCCATTTTATCCAAGATCCCTGCATTTTCAAGTACCTAAGATATTAGATTACATTAGTCATACAGAACAGATTGTTGCATACATGTAGAATATGAATATTTCAAATTGAACCAATTACTCAAGATATATAATTAGGTTACTTCTACAAGCCTTTAACAATACTTAAAGACTGATGTGTATCATTTAAGCATTAAATAAATTTATTAAACTTTACAAGGACAAAATCTTCACCTAGCTCACGTACAAAGTCAGACTGGCATCTATTCTCTTTGCCACGGTTGATGGGATGACCTTCGGTACATAAAGACTGTTTACAGTTTTCCAGGTAGGGCAGCGGTTGCAGTATAACTAGAGGTTTTTCAGGTAAGGCAGCGGTTGCAGTAGAACCAGGAGACAATATCTGAAAACTAAAATATTGATTTCCTTATAACTGCATTAAATATGAATATTTAGAAAATTTTATTTCAGAACTATATTAGCCATTTCATTTCATACCGTTTGAGTTTTTGACTGAGTTTTCCATAGAAAACTATTCTGTAAGGATCCATCCCTCCCTTGACGTCATATCCCTTACCACTACCTCGGCCATACACGGTACAGATGGATTGATTGATTGATTGATTGTTTCCCCATCAAGGGGGGTTTAAGGAACTTTTCTTCATTCAGGAAGCTACAACTTTCTTGAACTCCACAAGACCCCTACTGTACAATCAGGTGTGCTCCTGTAGCTGCTTTATCAACATCCTTTCTTGGATATCTATCAGCAAGACAAAAGTTCTTAAACTGTCCCAAAATGTACTCATCTTAGCTCTTTGCATCCATAAGAGAAAATACCATAGTCTTTGTTAACCAATTACTAGTCCTCAAAGATTGACCTCTATACCAAGCTAGATTGTGATCCATACAAATCTTTTGAAGTTTGTGAACAAGCTTCCTTCACAAGGATGTACCAAATTCTCCTGAACAAAAGAGCAAGTGGATTCTTTTGGACCAAAGCTGTTCTCTACCATATCCCTGGAAAACACGATGTTCGAGTGGAATTTATGTATAAAAATTAATGTAAAAGGTGACGGCTGATGACGTCTAACTAGGTTGCTCAAAAACTGCTGAACAAACCTTACTCGTAACGTCTGTGTAGTGCACCATGAAACTGTCAGTCTGTGAGCTCGGACCACATACTTTATTGCATACAAATGCATATGCAAACACTAGGTACATGTCAAACAGCCTGTACCATTAAACATTAAGGCGATTGATAGGAATGCAGAGTGGAGGTGTCACTACCAAATTTAACATAATATGTGCGAGGACTTGAATCACCTATGTGAGACCACACCTTTAGAAATCTAACTATGACTAGTACTAATTAGAGAATGGCTATTACTTAACTTTAACTGCATAACTTACTACTACTAGTACTGTTTTGGAAGATCAGAATGAAAGATTGTTAAAACTTTAACATTCAAAAAGAATTTAACGACAGTGGCAAAGATTAACATAAAGAGATCAGGAATAATTTAATATTAAAGTTTCCATCCAAGAAATTAAGGGTAGAGTCGACAGCTGGTTACCACAATCTCAAAAGCTAAACTTTTGTGCAAATTTAGAAGAAACCGAGAAAGATTCTCAAATAAATTTACCATGGAGAAACGCACCTAGAATTTTAAGTTTTATATACAGTAGTTTGATTACGGATTCGAAGATCTGGAGACAGACAAGCCACTGTCATAAACAAGCCATGTCTTAGAACTACTTTTGAATTTGTTCAGGATTCAACTTCATGCCCTAAAATCTATCATTCACCAATATTAGCTTATCTCTATTAAGGGATTCAGCAATCAAGGTTGGAATCTATAATGTAACTGAAAACTGCTATCTAAAGGAAATTGTTACCTGTATCTACCTTTGCCCAGTTACACGAGAATCAAACAGATATACCGCAAGTGAGGGAGAAAAACAGGAAAAGGGCCGGCACTCACTTGCCAAGAGTTACATTATAACTTCTCATATATTTTACTTTTGGTCCAGTAATGGACCTGCGGTCATATATCTGCTTTCCGAGTATAGACAGGGTAGAATGAAAAAGTGAAAATACTTGCAAGTGCATTACCACAAATGCACAGTAAAGATTGTCTGAATCTTCCATACATTAGCATCTAAAACTTTAACCAAGAGTTTTCTCAAAGGGTAGAGTAGCACCAACTCTAGAATTCATGGGCGAGTCGCTTTCTCCGATGCTCAAGGGCACCTAGGGCTAAATGCTGTTATTACATTTTTTTTTTTTTGACTAACCCTGCCAGTGGTTATGAAAATTTAGTCTCAGAACTGAGAATGCTCATGAGAAGATTTTATATTACAGGGTTATTTAAGGTAGCACCTTAAAGGCTCTTATAAGAAACATTTCGATAGTGTCACTTCCCTAAGCATTGAAGCTGATGAAAACTTTAAAGGATTATTGAATTTTGAGTTTATGCTAAAGACAATGAATAAAAGATATACAATCCAGTGCTCTGAATGAGAGCAGGAATAGGAGTAGTTTGCCTACATGCTTAGTCGAAGCCTAGGGAAGAAAAAAACCTCTCCAAAAGTAGGAGCCCCTATCAGAGGGTCGCCTTGACAGGTAAGGAGAGAAAAAAAAGAAAGAAAGCAACACTTTCTTGCATCCCAAGATGGAGGTTTAATTTTCCTGGGAGATCAGGTCTGCTCTATACTCCTGATAAGTACAGTACATATTTCCGACAAAGAAAATTCACACTGTACCTGGCTCATCTGAAAGATGAGCCTTTACTACCAAGACCGAGAAGTCTCTTTTGTAGGCAAACTGAAGGAGTTTGCAACTAGTGGAATAGGAGATACTTGAAGAAAATTATTCCTATGATAGCACCACAAAGACTTAGATGACTGCCCAACTGTCATTGTCAGTTATTTCACAGTCATGGGACCTCTGCAGGTAAGGCTGACTGAAGGTTGTGCAACTGGGGAAACTCCTGACCCATCAACTAGCAGTAGAACATTAGGGTACCATTTGCCTCGAGGTTATTTCGGATGTGCTAGAGTAACCTCTAGGTTTTGGGATGAAATTTTTTTTTCTTGTCCTCTGAAGATAGCAATAACATTTGCCTAGACTTTCAGCAGTCCCATGGATGCTATTAAGTATACTGCTTGTGAGTCTGACATTGATGAGCAGTTGACAAGCAGTTTTTTGTCAGCGTTAAATCTATTGTTGGGAACTCCACAAAAGTCGGGAGCTTTGTTGCTGCCTGGGGATTCCAAGACCATTCTGATCCAACTACAACATCTTGCAACTGAATTAAGACCACTGAATTCTCTTCCTGGGAATGAACCAGGCTCAGAGGACTGAATTTTCCCTTCGTTCACCATCAGCTTTTTGACAGTTATAATTTCCAGACTTCGTTGTCAACAATAGCTACTACTGTTTAATTGTATATCAATATAACCAAGTAACATTATTAAAGTGTTGAGTGCTAGGTAAGCAGACTTTAGCTCTTGAAAAAAATATAGGAAGAGAATATGTTCTCATGGGAGCATAGTTCTGATATCAAATGGTACCGAAATGTAAGTCCTGTGCTTTGAGGCCTTGTGGAAAAAAGGAGATCTGGAGGGAGCCAATGAGGGACACTCCTGAAAAACTCACCTGACCATTGAAGTAGGGCAAGTTTGGTACCAGGGTCAGAAGAAATCTGATTTACAACCAGTCTGTCCAACCACCATTGCACTGACCATAGATTGAGAAAACTTAAGAAAGTTTCTATCATGTAAACTGACCTGGAAGCAGTTGCCAACGATTTGTTGCTCTGCCCATCAAGGAAAGGACGAGCTACTTTTTCTGAATATGGTTACCCTTAGGAAAAAGAATTTTTTCTTGATACCATAGCTATGTTCATGCCAAGGAATATTACTTTGACCTGGATTTAGATTTGTCAAATCAAAACG
The DNA here is from genome assembly GCF_036898095.1 of Palaemon carinicauda. Taxonomy (NCBI): domain Eukaryota; kingdom Metazoa; phylum Arthropoda; class Malacostraca; order Decapoda; family Palaemonidae; genus Palaemon; species Palaemon carinicauda. The sequence continues at coordinate 98,186,505 of NC_090733.1, read as the reverse complement.
AGAGGAGCCTGACCCCAATGATTAAGTATGCACAGTCTGCTAGTATTTCCATGTTATCTAGATACCAGATCTAACCAAGTCAGTTGGCATGAACACGCTGTCATAAATATCTGGATGTCCAAGAAGCCTGAAGCAAAGAACTTTCAACCCAAAAACTTTGCTCCTTGCCCCCAAGACAAGCTTAGACACTTTCTAGAAGAAAGACTTAGGGGGATCTAAAAGTATGCATCCCAGAGATAGAGGGAGATCAAATTTTCCCTCCTCTGGGCATGTCAGTACTGGGACTCTTCATCCTCAATTTGTTGGATAAGCTAAAGGCCTGAGATGAATCTTTCTAGTCTTCAGCCTCCAAGACTTTTCAACCGAAAAGTCATTAGCCTTTTAGCAGCAGCAGAGTCTGCAATTCCCAATAAACTGCAGAGACCTCTGTATGACAGTACAACATCAGAGGAATTTAAAGGAAAGGGTGACCCAGTGCAAAGGAGGCAGCAAACTAAAATAAAGTCTGATGTCCTACCCCTGAAATTGCCACCTCTTCCATTTCTACCAGGCTTTACTCCATTGGTGGTGGCAAAGTGGGAGAATTTTTAGACCCAGTTGATTGAGGGGCTGCATACTTTAACCCTCAAGATTCTAGTTCAGAGCCATTCATTGAAGAATAATCAAGAGTCCATAGGCTTCAGAGACTTCAATGGTGCAGCTCTTAGGACACTCATATTTAACTTTTCTAGAATTTTGTCTAGGGGTGGATATTACTTCAAGTTGCTTAGTGTAAGGTTGAGAACACCTGAACACCACAGCTTGGCAGATAAGCCAATCTTAAATTTCCTCAACTTTTCAGCTCTCGAGTACCTTCTCCAAGGAATGGTCTTTCAGCATTCTAAATTTAGAGGTTCAGGACCCCTCTGATCCATTTGACAAACTCTCCTACCTTCAAGGGCCCCTGCCAGTATGCCAATACATGGGGGGTATGGGAAGGAAAACAAAAGTTCTGAGCTTTGTATGGCTATGGCGAATATATCTATGAAAGTAAGAGTAATTTTGACACATTTTTGTATACGCAGAGTAATTAGTAAAAGTAATTTTGACCAAATATTTCATATACACAGAGTAATTAGTTAAAGTAAATCCTAACCAAAAACATTGTTTCCTACTAGAGGATGCAATATTTCTTCTGTTGTCGTAAATTTTAATAATTATTAAATTTTAATGTACAACAAATTGTGAGCAAAGGCATCTCACAATGGCATGTGTAAAGATTCCAGGAGTCACAAGACTATGTATTACACGGTAATTACATCCTTAGGCCTTCAGTCCTACCACAAACCTTTGAGTAAAAGATTGAGTTTTTCTCAGTTTCAACAAGAATTTCATCATGTCAAAGAAGTAAAGACAATTTCAACATCTAGCTGACATAAGGAAGAAAATTTGTTCATAAGAGTTCATAAGTGGGTAATATCTGAAATTAGCGAGTTAGTGAAGGAAAGAGATTATGAATGCGAAATTAATGGAATTAGTGAAGGAGAGATATGATGGAGTGACTGTCTCGCCTTAAATAGTAAGATACTGAGCAAAGGGATGTTTATTTATAAATAAAAGTATGATTAATGGCCGATTTGGTTTTTTAATATCCAAAGAAAATTCATAATAAAGATTAATATAGTAAAATAAAAAAAAAATCTAAATGCCCGTATCTCAAAACTATACTTATTGGCCTTCAAATTCTATCTTCTATCATAATTTTAAAGATAGCATTGAAATTTGGTATAGCATTGAAATTTGGTATAGCATTGAAATTTGGTATAGCATTGAAATTTGGTATAAATCTTAGACAAAATCAAATGTTATGCTTTTATCCAATGTTAATTTTTCTTAATTTGTTTCCAGATTTTTATGGTTTATTTTTTTACCATAATGAAAAAATTGTCAAAAAATAACTGAAAAACTTCATTTGATTGGAAGTTATATCAGGTCTATATAGGGTAGTAATCCCAGGTCTCAATATTAATTATCAAGGGAGATAGAATTTAAACTACTTTTCAGGATAAATCCCAAAATCACAAAACCGAACATCCGAGGCAAAAATCCTATGTAGTTTGGAGATGTCCTAAGTTACCTCATTAAGTGGTATGAATGGCAAAGTCTTGTCCTTACAAAAAGGCAATATCTGGCCGGGCCTCTTAAGGGTAGGGCCTTTTAGTGATTTGGAATTTAGTTTCAGAGTTTCAGGACCCTTAAGATCCCCTTGGCATTCAAACTTGAGGCCATTCTTCAAAATATGCTTAGCACAGGTTAGCTGCTAGGTGAAGCAAAACCAAACTACTTTGTACCTTATAGAGCACGGGCCTTTGACTGCCTCATCATTCATGTCCAATTCTTCATTTCAGGCTTAATGTCTTACTATACCTAGATGATGGTGTACCCAGGATGCTGCTTGAAAAGCCTACTTGGCTGTGGCCTCTCTTAACGTCCTAAGGGTGTGAATATAACATTACGAGTTCAAAGTTTTTCAGCAGACACATGGGGCCAGAGTAGAGACCTCCAGGTCCAGAGACAGGAGTAGATTAGAATCCTGCAGTACACAACTACTGCCAAGAAAAAACCTGTGGCATGACAAATAATTGTCAGCCTGTAAACTGTACTTTCCTGTTATTGCACCACCACTAATTCCCTGATATTAACCATTTCTTTTTTAACTTTTATTTTACAAGTTTCTATTTTTCATATAAAACAAGCCAATATATATGGATAATTTAAAGATTCAATCGAAAACTTGACAAGGAAGAGAAATACAGAAAATGGTTACAAGGTCGGAATCGTGCATTTGGAGCAAAAATGCGCAAATGGGCACTCGATGAAGCTAGTTTTTGGAGGAGAAGAGATGAATCGGTGGCGTTGTTCCAAAATGGACTTTAGAAAGGAGAAAGTAGTACGAACGAATAATAGGCTTGATACTTTAAGGCTGCCTCAGTGTATAATTCCCTTCATTTATTAAAGGGCGAAAGAGGCGACTTCAATAAAATATTGCGAGAGAGAACTTTAAATGAATAAAAACGGTCGATTGGAAAAATTACATGCGAGAGGTATGTCTTTAGAAGCTTCTTAGAAATCTTGTTGTAATTGCAGGACCAGCTATGCATGTGGAGATAGATGAAGCATTGTTTGCCAGGCGGGAGAGTTATGTTGGTCGAATTCTTCAACAACAGTGGAATTTGCATTGAAACGAAGGAAGTATTCATGCTAGCTGTTACAGACTGCTCAGAAAGTATTTATTCTACTCATCCACAAAAATATAAGTCCCGGGATAATATTGTCTGACGAATTGCGTGCATATCCTACAATTCAGGATCAAAGTCTTCAAGGAGTGTCGAAATACCAACATCAGACAGTAAATCACTGCAACAATTTTGTGGATCCTGACAATAGAGCCCATACCCAACAGAACTAACTTAGAGATGCTACCTGGATATTTACCAGTTTCTTTGGCATCAGTCTTTTTTAATTACATTTGATGGTAATATATTTAAAGGAATTCTTTCAGAAATGGTTGAATTTTATCCACCTAGAGATTATATAATTATTTTAGTTTGTTTTTGTTTTCAGTTGTATTTATGTAGAAATGTGTTTGTTTTCAATACATTTATGTTTAATAAATTTGTTTTATTACTTTTTTCGAGTGGTGGTGCGGTAATAGGAAAATCGTATTGCGGTGGGACAATAACAGGAAAGTACCAGAAAGCTGAAACCTGCATTTCAGCTTTCTCAAATGTCTCTTTGCATTGCTCAGAACGAGAGAGTTGCTAACCGTTTACTCGAATACTGTGTGGGATGGAAAAGCCTATTGCAGACTTCTGGAATCTTTGCCAAGACCACTGACCTGATCAAGGCCAGGACCTGCAAAAAGATGGACTGCCTACTCTAATTAAATCCAATTTGGACAAATAGCTTGACAACCATCCAACAGAATAGAGTGGGGGCTCAAATTCTCGGGCTAGTCCAATCCTCAGAGGAATCAAACAGTCCTGACAGTATCCTACTGGCAATGAAGTGTCAAGTATCAAAAGAGTAATTGTTGTCAATCCTCCCCCATTTAGGAACGAGGATTATACAAATGGGGAAGCTTTGCCCTTAAATGCATAACAACTGAGATAGTCTAGAGGAACTGTTAGTCACTCAGTCCTTCCTCTACCTTCGCTTCAAACCAATCCGAAGAATCTGTCACTTATGAGGAACCCTTGCAAGAGACTATTCACCCAAAAAGTTTCTTTCTACATAAAAGAAACAATTGGTGACTGTCTATAGTTGTTAACTAAATGCATCCCTGATCTGGATTGTCTAAACTAGGACTAAGATTCATTACAAGCACTTCACTCACGACTTTCTATAAGGGCCATGTTGCATATTTTAGAGTGCAACAATATAGTTAAGACCTGAAATACCCAAGAGCGATTGCCTGAATACAAAAAGTCTTGTAATGCTACAGGTTTCTGGACAATTTTACCAACCTAAAGGTATGAAGGTTGTTCATAATGGAATAGGTAACTTTCATTCAATTAAAGTAATTAAAGTGGGCTGAGGGAAAGAGTATTAGACATCTGTCAGTCGGGAAAGGGAATAAAAGACCATATTGATACAGCACCGTTTAGTCTGGTGTCAAGGAGAGAGCTTCAAATGAGGGCAACCGTCATTGATAGCTCCATAATTGTCGAAAGCATGCGGGTAATGGAGATTCATGTTCGGGAGGCGTAAGGAAATCTCTTTAGGGAAGCATGCTAAAAGTAGCACAAGCAGATTACTATTTACTATTATTTCCAGCTGAGCTACAACCATAGATGGGGCAACTTCTAGGGTTTTAGAAGCTAAGCTACAGTTAAGGGCTCAAATAGTGAAAAAATCCCACTGCCACTTAAATGTGTTACCTCTCTATACCCCTAACAAGGGGAAATCTAAGACACGCATGCTCCCTGCACGAAGGGCATAGTACGAGGATTAACCTCCCTGCCCTTTATAAAAGGAACTTTTTTTTTCCAGACCGTCATGTAGGTCCACCTTTGTCAAGGAGAAGCATGCGCACAAAATACTAGAAAAAATAGGTAATTCTATACAATAGCTCTGCCAATAAATTAAATTAAAGTACTTTAACTAAAAAGAGGAAGTCCAAGGTTTCATTTGATATATAAAAGCAGCTCAAGGTCTAGAAGTAGTTTAAAAATCAAAATTAAATTTGACTCACCTGAAAAAACAAGTCCCTCGACTTCATAACTCAAATTCCTCTTCAGTCTGAGCTCTTGTTCGTTTGTAAGTTATAAATAGACTATGTCATTATTACATAAACTGTATTCTATGTATCAAGAAGTCACCCGAACGTCATAGTTTTTAACCAATGATTATCCCCATTTTACTTGGGGATCAACAGAGGAGGATAAGGAGCACTTACACTCAGAGCACAAACACCCTGCTATTAACTTTACTGACGTATTTCCCTAATCCTCACTCTTAAATGCAAAAGAGGTTATTCTATCCAGACGCCGGGGAACTCCACACATGAAATAAAGTAATTTAATGGCATACTCTAGTTTTGTCAGGTCTATAGTCATCTACACTCTCAGGCTCTGTTTCGACTCCGTCCAAGGGACCCCAGTGAGATGCTGGACAGGAATCTTACGTTAAGTAATTAAGAGACGATAAAAAAAAATGGCAGCAGTGAGTTAAAGCAAAGTATGTAGTTTAAAGATATGGATCTTTTCCTTCGAAGAAGATGGATTAATACAAAGTTCCTCGATAAAACCACTTAAAGACTTACCTAGGCTTACTACTTTCAAATATCGGTTATTCTGTCCTGTGATCAAATATTCATGATAGGCACATTGAAATAAATGAGGGCGTAAAAATACAACGAAGTTTAATTAACCTAATCTTGATTTATTATACAAATTTACATTAAAGTAAATAGACATCTGAACACAAAGCGTAACAAAAAGAAATGCAAATTAATGAAAAATGTGGTTGAATACTCATGGTCTTCTGCAATAATTAATAATGGAAATTGGGTCAGACACGTGGCCTGTGACCCCGAGACTAGTCTCAAAAGCAAGAATGAAATACAAAACGGTACACACAATCCCACCACACAATCTGAAATATGTAATAGCCAGTTAACCTAATCAAGATAAAATTAGTCTAAACTAAATAATGGGGGAAAACTAAGTGGCCACAAATTGGTACCTGCACTCTTTGGAATACCGTCCTTGTCCTCAAATGGCTGCTGGCCGTGTCTTGCAGTTTGCACTTCGCGCCTATAACTGGCCCACCCATTTAATCCTCACTTGCAGTAGAAGAGTCTCCCAGGCTTGTACCCTCTCTATCTCCAGCCGCAGGTCCTCATGTGAGTACCGAGTCGAAGTTTTGGAAAGAGGGGGGGGGGGGGTTGAGCCAGAGGTGCAGATTCACTCACTGGCAAGCCGGCCAGGTAGGTCAGAAAGCCACAACTGCTTCTCCGGCTTCTGGACAGTACAATTTCCTTTTTGCACTTACGAGCGAGGGTTAGGGAACTAAATCAGTAAAGTTATTAGCAGGGTGTTTGTGCCCTGAGTCTAAGTGCTCCTTATCTTCCCCTGTTGATCTTTGAGTAACTGACGTAGGTAGACTTTCCTGGACTAGCTAAGTTCCCACTCAAACATTTCATTAACTAAAAAATATTCTCCACATTCTCATTTACTATCTACTTTCACAATTTCTGTGCATTTTCTCCCAAGTTCTCGTCCCAATTGTTATATAAATAAAGATTTTGTTTTGAATTATGGTAACATCGAAAGAATAATAAAGTACTGCCTGTCGTATCGAAAAAAGTGAAAAAAAAGGTGTTTTTACGTATCCATTTTTAAGGGAACCGTTTGAAAAGTCATAGATATAGAATCGAATTTGTTACTTTTATATAATTATATTAAGTGTTAAATTTAGTTACACATTTGTTGGGTAATTCTATATAAAGCTCTGCCACTTATAATGGAGAATGTTTTTCTGATGAATTACTTTGTGCTTTATGTAAAGCACACTTTTTTTAATTTAAAGAGGAACAGTATTTTTACCCCCTTTGTTAACCTTTTCAATCTCGGGGGACCCCCAGTGGGGAGACTGAGTTTATTGGATGGGGAATGAATTAAAGAATCCTTTTTAACATATGAATAATGCCACATTTAGAATTAGCAATAAAGACTACCAGCTAACCTAAACCAGCTACCTAACCTTGTAGCCATATCCTTTACCTAACGGTGGCCTTTGACCCTCCTTTACACAGTCATAAAATATAAGAGCCTAAAACAAAGTGTACTTAGGTTGGAGGGTAAAGGTGAGCTACACCTTTCAGACTCAATACTCAATGCACAAACCTCACGAATGAAGGAACACCAATCATTTATAGTTGTGAGATTCTTGATTAATTTTCAACAAATTTATAGCTAAATTTAACATATAATTGTAGACAAGTAACAAATTAAGATTCTATATCCAAGACTTTTCAAACAAAGTTCCCTTAAAAATGGATATGCATTTTTTTTTTTTCACTTTTTCAATACAACAGGCTTTGTCACAATGAAATACTTTTCTTTTCAATATCAAGTCTGCATTTAGAACCACAGGAGAGTCAAATAGTATCACTTTCACTTTCAATAAGCGTGATCTTGGCATTACTTTATTATTCTTTCGATGTTACTACAGTGCAAAGCAAAATTTATAATTTATATAACAATTGAGACAAGAACTTGGGAGAAAATAGACAAATTTATGTTGAAGTAGATGGTAAATGAGAAATCACACCAGATGTTAAAGGTTCACATCCATCACCGGCTCTCAAAAAACTGAAAAATTAGCGGAAGTTTGAAAATTTCTAAAACAACGTTTCCTAGTAAAATTCACCTCATTGGGTATTCAAGTCACGTGATTCTAGTGAAAATGCTAGCCCCAAATAAGATTTGGATAATCATCATTGGTTAAAAACTATGACGTTTGAGTGACTTCTTGCTACGTAGAATACAGTCGATAATTTAATAATGACAATCTGTTTTTAACATAGACATGAACAAATGAGAGCTCAGGCTGAAGGGAATTTGAGAGAGCTATGAAGTCGAGGGACTCAAGTGTGTCAAACTGATTTTTAAACCAGTTCCACACCTGCGCCGCTTAAATTTATATATCAAACGAAACCTTGGACTTTCTCTTTTTAGATGAAGTACTTAAATTTGAAAAGTTGCTGGCGGAGCTATTTTATAGAATTAACATTTGTTGAAAAAGAAATTATGAATTTCTCGCAACTATAAATTATAGGTGTTTATTCATTCGAGAGATTACTGTGCATTGGGTATCTAGTCTTAAAGGTGCAGCTCACCTTTATCCTCCAACCTAAGTACACAGTGTTTTAGGCTGTCTTGTATTTAATATGGCTGTGTAAGGGGAGGTCGCAGGGCAAAGACACCCCCCCCCCTGCTTGTTAGGTAGTTTTAGGTTATTTGGTGGCTTTTTAATTGCTACTTCTACATGTGCCATTATTCGTATGTTAAAACATACTTTAATTCATTCCCCACCCAAAAAACCCATTTTCCCGCTGGGGGTCCCCTAACATAGGAAAAGTTAGCAAAGGGTAAAAAGAGTGTTCCTCTTCAAAAGGAAAAAAAGTCAGCTTTAGATAAAGCACTAAGTAATTAAAAATAAAAAAAATATTAGTGACGAAGCTATTGTTTAGAATTACCAAAAAATATAAAGCAAAGTTCAACGAGAAGCTGAAAGCAACCTCACAGTTAAGTCTGCTTCCGTATTGCAGGAAGAGGGGGGGGGGGGAGTGGAGATTCCCTGCTACCGGTGTAATGGTCTGGTTTTCCCCTGTCCGAAATTGTTCCGGGGGAAATATGGACCAGGATATACATCCCACCGGGGGAACTTTGTCCTAGGATAATATTCCCCCCTCTGGGCCAAGATTTCCCCTTTGCTTGGTGGAGGTAACCATTATTTCGGACGGAGAAAAACAGACCATTACACCGGGTCATATAAGTAAGTCATTAATTTCTTTAATTTTAATGTTTTTAGAGTACGCAGTTCAACATTACCTTTTGCCAGTACAAGTTTGTGACCTGGGAAGGGGGTCTGGGGGCTTGGCCCCGCCTAGGGGTTGTGACCTGGGAAAGGGGTCCGGGGGCTTTCCGCAGGCTAGGGGGTTGTGACCTGGGAAAGGGGTCCGGGGGCTTGCCCCCCGGCTAGTGGTTATGACCCGGGCAAGGGGACCGGGGGTTTGCCCCCGGCTAGGGGTTGTGACCTGGGAAAGGGGTCCGGGGGCTTGCCCCCGGCTAGGGGTTGTGACCTGGGAACTTATAGGTTAGGTGGGTTTGTTAGGTTTTGTACCCTTTTGTACCTTTTTATGTTTTGTGTAATGGGTATATGGAAAAATGTTTTAAAATACACATGTTAATATTATCGTAACATTGCTAACGTTAGCAATGGCATCGTAACGTTGGTAACGTTGCGTAACATATATATTATATATATGCATACATATATATATATATATATATATATATATATATATATATATATATATATATATATATATATATATATATATATATATATATATATATATATATATATATATATATATATATATATATATATATATATATATATATATATATATATATATATATATCGTCAAACTTACCGTTGATTATTTAATTCATCAAAATATTTTCTCTGTCAGGGAGGGTGGGAGAGAAATGGAACCGGGGGGAGGGGGGTATCTTAAGGCTTTAATTCCCCCTGGGGGAATAACAGACCGGGCTGCTTTTCCCGGGGGGAAATCGATTCTAGACTAATTTTCCCGGGGGGAATTTCAATCAGGGGGGAAAAATTTCCTGCTACACCGGGAGATAATCTGCGGGTACTACGGACACGTCGATAAAAATTTACTTTTAAAGTTCCAGCTGTGCATTCATTACAAACTAAAATTCGTATTCATGCGAGTAAAATTCATGGTCAATAGCAATAAAAAAATATGAAGATTAAAAATTTTTCAAAAAGATTAATCACAAATAGTTAATATATTACCCTATTTATAGTTTATATTACCCTCTTTATAGAGAAACTAACAAGAAATTACAGAATACAGATTATTTTGGAGTTAATCTTTGTATGACAAAAGGGCATAAATAATTATCGATCTACTGGAATGTGAAAAATTTATTTTCAAATTATACTCTACTTTGACGAGTAATGAGAAATTTATTTTCAAATTATTTTCAAATTATAATGATTGTAAGTTTCTACGCATTCACTTCTTGCCTTACATTTTGGAAGCTTTCACTCTTATGTAGGACTTATCTGGTTATTTTGACTGACCAAGAGCTTCCAAACATACAATAAATTCCTGGACGTAGTTTTACAGGTGTATAGAATCTAATTCAAACGAGTGTTAGTTCATGCAAGTCCTTTGCAGAACTATGTTCAATATACAGCTCATGCTTCTATGAAAAGTTATCCCTCAAATGATGACCCATGAGCATGGGATTTGTGTGCACAGCTCATGCACAGCTTACTAGAACAGGGGAGCACCGATTATTCTATTAAAG
>NC_090733.1:98165892-98168392 GCF_036898095.1 Palaemon carinicauda | reverse complement strand
CTCTTTTATACCATGAATTGTTATAACATCTAAGTCACTAATTTCCAAATGAGAAACAAAACTCCTAATACATGTTGCAAAAATATTGTCTCTTCAGGCAGAAAAGTCTCTGCAATTTTTCTCAAAATAACTCTTCCATGTAGTGACACCCCTTATTAAATTGTATTATGTCCTCCATCTGTTGTATTTTCACTTGTTATCAAGACAATTCTCTATAGGAAATCGACGAAACATTAGATATCTTTGCCAAAGCCATGGCTAGCATTTCTCTATAAATGCGACCTCCCGCTATACAAAAATACAAACAATGGCTGGTTACATGATTCTGGGGTGCAAAAAAAAAAAAAAAAAAAATACAATACATAGCAAAGGGCAAATATTAGAAGGAACCTTTTGTCAAAATAATATAGAGCACGTATGAGAATAAATGAAATATTTGGCTGTTTGCGACGTAGTAATTAATTCTACAGCTTTTTTTTAATAAAGTGCAGACTCGTATCAACAATATTAATATTTATTTTTAAAGGATTTATGGTTTTATTTGTACTGAACACTTAAAATATAAGAAGAAAAAGTTAACACATGCCGAAAAAAGCAATCCAGATTATTGTGAGTCATTTTTCAGGATACATCTTTGACACCAAAAGATCTGGAAATAAAATGATTTTAAACAATCCACATATTAACATGATCATCATTAAATGCTTAAGAGAGAGAGAGAGAGAGAGAGAGAGAGAGAGAGAGAGAGAGAGAGAGAGAGAGAGAGAGAGAGAGAGAGAGAGAGAGAAAATAGTGGTAACAGATGTTTAGTGAGATATTTTATTGTTGATACACTGACCTAACAATTAAAAAAGCTTTCTGGAAGTAATACATATCCCAAGAGATATTTTTTTATTTGGGAGTCAGCAAAAAAATTGTCTGAATAACCGTGAATTTTAGATGATATTTTGAGCGGATATTCTAATGCAAACTGTCTCTTTGTGCTGGATTTTAAAAGATATTTCGAGATAATTATTCAGTATGTACGGTTTTTTGTACTTAGTAAATAAAGCCTTTTTGGCAACAGATACCAAATGGAAAATGGGTTACCAAAAACTTTATTAAGACACTTCCAGCTACATATTGAAGTTCTTATGCATAAATCTAGTTTAAAGTTAGTGATATGTATCACCTTAAGGAAAAGCTATTTATAGAAGCTAGATATGTATCACCTTAAGAAAGAGCTATTTAAATAAGTTAGTGATAAGTATCACCCTAAAGAAAAGCTATTTGAATGTCAGATCGTGACATAGGACACTAAGCAAGGATTAAAGAATTTTTAATATTTTCTTCAGATCAATATCATGGTCATCCATCTACTCTCCCTCTCTTTCGTTCTCTTTCCTTCCCTCCCTTCTTTTGACTGAATACTAAAAACTCTTCATAAAATTCTAAAACTTTCAATTGGTAAATAAAACCGTTATGCTCATCAATTAATGGACTGCAGTTGTTCACACAAATGCAAGGTCGAGTCCTTCCCAAATACTACAGCTGAATAGGAACACTTCCTTCTTTTGCTCATTTGAACATTTGAACATAAGACTTTAAAAATAAATGTAGGTTTATTGAGTAGATAAAAACCCCAATACAAGCTTCAGATAAGTTGAAATATTGAAGAGATTTATTGCCGTATAAGACAAATATAACAAAAAAATAATCACTAAAAGTATAAAACATATATCACTACTTGTGCACACTTATAATATTAAAGAAAAATAAAAATAAAAGAAAGAAGTGTTAAATTTTGGGGTAAACCACAGGATATCAATAACATCAATAATAAAAAAGCATTGTCCGATCTTCAAACGAATAAAACAACAATTTAATGTTTAATTGTACGGCTATAATTACAAAGACCTTCAGGTTTGAAACTCATCCGTTATGTTTTCAACCCTTACACTTATCTTCTCTACTTTCACAACCATAGTGTACAATGCTAAGTACTTCATCATCATCATCATCTCCTCCTACACCTATTGACGCAAAGGGTCTCGGTTAGATTTCGCCAGTTGTCTCTATCTTCAGATTTTAATTAAGTACTTCTCCATTTATCATCTCCTACTTCACGCTTCATAGTCCTCAGCCATGTAGGACTGGGTCTTCCCATTCTTCTAGTGCCTTTTGGAGGCCAATTAAACGTTTGGTGAACCAATCTCTCTTGAGGAGTGCGAAGAGCATGCCCAAACCATCTCCATCTACCCCACAGCATGATCTCATCCACATATGGCACTCCTGTCCTGCCAATAAACTTCCAATATCCTTCCGAGGGCTTTGTTCTCAAATTTACTAAATCTGTTGGATATAATTTCATTGTCATACCATGACTCATATCCATACAATAATACCGATCTCACAAAACTGATATATAGCCTGATTTGTATAAATAATTTCAGGTGATTTGATTTCCAAGTTTTACGTAACCAAGTCATTATCTGATTGTTATTTTTTTTTTCAATCTTTC
>NC_090733.1:98131365-98153865 GCF_036898095.1 Palaemon carinicauda | reverse complement strand
AAGCTGACATGAATGCCGTAGGACATACACGCCTACCCCGTGACGTGCCGAAGCGGCGACAAAGCCGCCCACCACCCACCAATCGCTCGCGCCCCAACGAACGACTTCTACAGCCACTTACTACCTCCCATCTATCGCAGTTTTGCTACTACCACTTCAGATTCGGGGCAACCGCGAAGAAATGTGCCAAGGATTGTCAGTGGCCAAAAAACGTGTAAGTAGGCCATCGCTTGTGGCAGTGGCCTCCCATGTTTCTAATCTTTTCTTTTTACAGGATGCAGGAAAGGGCGTGCGATTTTTGATAGACACGGGTGCTTGTCTTTCTCTTTTGCCAAAGAAACTCTTCAAGGCACGACGTAGTCTGTCTACATCTGCCGATGTCCGCCTGGTAGCTCCCAACGGATCTGCGATACCCACCTACAGTTACGAGAACCTCACATTATCGTTTGGAAAGGGTAAATTTAATTGGAAGTTTCTCGTTGCCAATCCTTGGCGCGGATTTCCTCTCTCATTTCCACCTCCTGGTCGATGTCGCCCACCGACGATTGGTCAACGCAGACTCGTACTTGTCGACACCTCTTCAACCCGCCCCCTCCACCCTCGCTCTCCACATCAGCGAACCCACGGATGCCTATGCCCAACTCCTCACGTTGTACCCAGAAATTTTCCGTCCAGAAACTCGCCAAACACCCACGGCTCCTACCAAGCACGGTATTTATAATCATATCAAGACGACGGGACCACCAGTCTTCGCAAAATTCAGACGTCTGGCACCGGAACGATTGGCAGCCGCCAAACAGACGTTCGCCGAAATGGAGGAAATGGGCCTTTGCCAAAAGGCCTCCAGCCCATGGTCGTCACCCTTACACATCGTTCTGAATAAAGACGGCTCCCTCCGTCTGTGCGGGGATTACAGGCGCCTGAACATGCAAACAGAACCGGATCACTACCCCCTCCCAAACATTGCCGAAGTGACCTCCTACCTGCACAAAGCGAAGGTTTTCTCTACGCTCGACCTCCTGAAGGGGTATTATCAGGTGCCTATGAACCCAGAAGACATCCCCAAGACCGCCATCACCACTCTGTTTGGTACATACACCTTCAATTACTCCTGTTTTGGTCTTCGTAATGCTGGGGCAACGTTTCAACGTCTCATGGATGGCATCTTAGGGGACCTCCCTTTCTGTGTATGTTATGTGGATGACATACTTGAGTTCTCCTCCTCAAAAGAGGAACACCTCCGTCACCTGCGCATCGTGCTCGACCGCCTGCAACAAAACGGCCTTGTAGTCCGGTACGACAAGTGTACCTTTGGCGCCAACGAAGTGTTGTTCTTAGGGCACCGTATCACTCCTGAAGGAGTCCATCCCCTCCCTGAGAAGGTAGCGTTCAGAACTTCCCCGCGCCCTCGACCGTCAAAGCTCTGCAGGAATTCTTGGGCATGATCAACTATTATTACCGTTTTCTGCCAGCCATTGCCGCCACTCTTGCTCCCCTCTACGCCTCCCTCAAGGGCAAGCCAAAGGACCTGAAGTGGGGTCCCCTTCAAGAAGCAGCCTTCTGCAATGCAAAGAAGGCCCTATCAACTACTGCGGCTCTCACTTTTCCTATCCCACACGCCCCTCTCCTTCTCTCCACCGATGCCAGCGACGTCGCTGTTGGTGCAGTACTCGAGTAGGTGGTCAAAGGCTCGCCCCGCCCATTGGCCTTCTTCAGCAGAAAACCGTCCAAGGCAGAATCGGGATATTCTACCTTCGATCGAGAATTGCTGGCGGTGCACTTGGCTGTTCGCCACTTTCGCCATTTCTTAGAAGGTACGCCCTTCGTCATTCGCACAGACCACATGCCTCTAGTGCACGCCTTCACTCGACAGTCTGACGCCTGGTCCGGCCGTCAACGCCGACATCTCTCCGCCGTGGCTGAATACAATTGCACCCTCCAATACGTCCCTGGGAAAATGAATCCCGTTGCCGATGCCCTGTCAAGAAACACGTTGGCTGCCGTTCAACTGGGATTGGATTACAACGCCCTGGCTGAAGCCCAACGACAGGATCCAGAGTATCAAGCTTGTAGGACATCCTGCACGTCCCTCCGTTGGGAAGACTTTCCCCTCGAAGACTCCAACACCACCCTCATCTGTGACGTCAGTACTGGTAGACCGCGACCTTGGATTCCTGCTCCCATGCTCCGACAGGTGTTTGATTTCATTCACGGCCTTTCACATCCCTCGTGCCGTTCTACTGCACAGCTGCTGAAGGCAAAGTTCATTTGGCACGGCATTTCTAAGGATGCTAAGGATTGGGTCCGCGCCTGTACTTCTTGCCAAACTTCCAAAGTACATCGACACACGGATTCTGGAGTGAGCACCTTTCCTCAACCTCAGCGTCGTTTCGCACACATTCACGTCGACGTTGTAGGCCCCCTACCCACTTCACAAGGACATCGTTACTTGTTTACCGTCATTGACTGCTCCACTCGTTGGCCTGAAGCCATTCCCATGGAAACTGCAACGTCTGCCTCATGTACATCTGCCTTACTCTCTGGATGGATTTCAAGATTCGGTATCCCTGAGCATATTACTTCTGACGGGGGAACCACTTTCACCTCTCAATTGTGGACATCATTAGCGAATCTCCTGGGCATCACCCAACATCAGACAACGGCCTACAACCCCGCTGCCAATGGAATGGTTGAACGTTTTCATCGCACCCTCAAAGCAGCTTTGATGTCCCGATGCAAGGATTGCAAGTGGTTTACTCATCTTCCCTGGGTCCTCCTGGGACTAAGGACCACTCTTAAAGACACCCTCGACGTCTCGGCAGCTGAAATGGTGTATGGCGACCCGTCGGTCGTCCCTGCCGAATTTTTTCCTTCTACAACCTCCTCCGACGATCTCCAGTGCATACGTCACGTCGTGGGAAAATTTACTCCGTGCCGCCAGACTTACATCACATACCAACGGACTTGCACTCTGCAACGTACGTCTTCCTGCGCAACGACACTAGCAAGCCACCACTAACGGCCCCTTACACGGGCCCTTTCCTTGTGATCCGACGCAGTCTGAAAGCATTCCTACTAAACATTCGGGGAAAAGAAGACTGGGCCTCCATTGATCGTCTAAAACCTGCTTATCTTCTGCCAGATGACCCGCCTACAGTTCGCCTCTCTAGATCAGGGGGCCCTATTTAACATGTACAGTATGTCATCTTTAGGGGGGGAAGCCATGTACCAACCGTGTGTCACACAATTGTACATAATTATTTTGTATATATTATGCTTGTATCTGCGCTCTTCCCTCGCACTAAAAAGAACCTGAATGATCATGTCTCCTGTTGTGCTCTGTAACATTGTCTGTCTCTCGAACTTGGTATGTCCTGTTGCCTTGAGCTTTTGTATATAAAGGAGAGTGTTCCTTAATAAAAAAACTCAGTTGATTGCATCCTGCCTTTGAGTTCACAACCCTCTCTCGGTCCGTCACACCTTCTTGGTCAACTATCTTCTGACCTGACTGGTTCCTAACAGTTGCCTCAGGATGATATCTCTCCAGTGACGTCTGAAATCCAATTGGAGTCAGTCCAGTGATTCTAGGGATCATCTAGTCATCATAGGGTTAGAGGAACTATCTGATCTCAGATCCAAACTACTGCGAAGGGGTTAATCTTCTCGTCTTTCCCACAGAATTTATGGTCTTTTAAGATGCTTCAAAAGGTTGGGGGCCCACATGCTGCACCATTACATCTCTGGCCAATGGTCCGAATCAGAAAGTTATCATCACAAATCTCTGAGATAAGGGCAGCACAGTTCTACCAGGTCCTAGTGGGGTACTCTGTAGTGTTGATGAGCGACTACACCCTGGTAGTAGCCTATCTGAACAAACAGGGTGGTACCTTTTCACAGCAAAAGAAAACTGACTAGCATCTCTCTTCATTCCGGGCAAGCGGAATGTGCTAACAGGCAAGATGAGCAGAGCGATGCCTGCAGTTGGCACTGAGTTCGTCTGTTGAATCATCTGATAGCCAACAAACTCCTGACTTTGTGGGGTTCCCCGACTGTGGATCTGTTCACAACAGCCCTGAATTTCAGGTTTTCATTATGCTGATCCATATTACCAGATCCCCAAGCTCTTTGGCAAGATGCTTTCCAACAACTATGGATAAACCTGGATGCTTATGCATTTTGTCAGTTCTGTCTGATGAGAAAATCCTCGACCAGGTACAAGCAAGCAACGACTTGCAAATGACTTAGCTCTGCTATGGCATCATGCAGAATGATTTCCCGATACTCTGCAACTCCTCACAGAGATCCGAGGGAGCTCCCTCTACGGCAAGACCTGCTCAAACCACCACACGCCAATGTCATCCACAAAACCCTAGCTTCACTTCCGATTCACGCCTGGACACTGTCCAGCAGCAACTCTCACTAAGTCGCTTTTTGCAACTTCTTGCAAAAAAATGGCTGGACACCTCAGGAAATCCAGAGGAAGTCTACCAGAAGAATGGGTCAGTTTTCTGTGGTTGGTGTTGTCGAAGGAGTGTCTTTTCCCTCGATGCCTCTGTTCCATCTATAGAAGAGTTCCTTGTATACCTTCGGAAAAAAATTCTTCTCTCCGTCTCTACCGTCAAAGGCTACTGCTCTGCCTTCTGTCGCACCTTCAGATGAAAGAAATTTCTGACCTAGAAAGATAGCACAGGTCTTCCTCAGACAGGAAGAGCTCCTGGAACAGAGTTTGCTTCGCCTTCTTGGTCAACTATCTTCTGACCTGACTGGTTCCTAACAGTCGCCTCAGGATGAGATCTCTCCAGTGACGTCTGAAATCCAAGTGGAGTCAGTCCAGCGATTCTAGGGATCATCTAGTCATCATAGGGTTAGAGGAACTATCTGATATCAAATCCAAACTACTGCGAAGGGGTTAATCTTCTGGTCTTTCCCACAGAATTTATGGTCTTTTAAGATGCATCAAAAGGGTGGGGGCCCACATGCTGCACCATTACATCTCTGGCCAATGGTCCGAATCAGAAAGGTACCATCACAAATCTCTGGGATAAGGGCAGCCTTTCTGGCCCCCGAACAGTTCCACCAGGTCCTGGTGGGGTACTCTGTAGTGTTGATGAGCGACTACACCCTGGTAGTAGCCTATCTGAACAAACAGGGTATTACCTTTTCACAGCAGAAGAAAACTGACTAGCATCTCTCTTCATTCCGGGCAAGCGGAATGTGCTAACAGGCAAGATGAGCAGAGAGATGCCTGCAGTTGGCACTGAGGGCGTCATTTGAATCCTCTGATAGCCAACAAACTCCTGACATTGTGGGGTTCCCCGACTGTGGATCTGTTCACAACATCCCTGAATTTCAGGTTTTCATTATGCTGATCCCCATTACCAGATCCCCAAGCTCTTTGGCAAGATGCTTTCCAACAACTGTGGATAAACCTGGATGCTTACGCATTTTGTAAGTTCTGTCTGATGAGAAAATCCTCGACCAGGTACAAGCAAGCAACGACTTTCAAATGACTTAGCTCTGCTATGGCAAAATGCAGAATGATTTCCCGATCCTCTGCAACTCCTCACAGAGATCCGAGGGAGCTCCCTCCACGGCAAGACCTGCTCAAACAAACACACGCCAATATCATCCACAAAACCGTAGGTTCACTTCGGTTTCACGTCTGGACACTGTCCAGCAGCAACTCTCACAAAGTTGCTATTTGCAACTTTTTGCAAAAAATGGCTGGACACCTCAGGAAATCCAGAGGAGGTCTACCAGAAGAAGGGGTCAGTTTTCTGTGGTTGGTGTTGTCGAAGGAGTGTCTTTTCCCTCGATGCCTCTGTTCCATCTATAGCAGAGTTCCTTGTATACCTTCAGAAAGAAATTCTTCTCTCCATCTCTACCGTCAAAGGCTACTGCTCTGCCTTCTGTCTCGCCTTCAGACTGCAAGGATTCTATATTTTCTCCTTGTGTAAACTTCTTTGCTCATACATAGTTAAGGCCTTACTTGTCCCCAGCCAGAGCTTAGACCTCCTTGGAACGTGGACCAGGTCGGTATCTGAGGGGTCCCCCTTACGAACCATTACGACAGGTTCTGATCGCCACCTCACATGGTAGACTGTTCCTGCTTGCGTTCGCTTTGGCCAAGAGAGAGTGAACTACATTCTCTTTCTGCTGAAGTCTCCTACTCCAGGAGATGGGGAGAAGTTATTCTCAGCTATGCCCTTGAGTTTGTTGCCAAGACTCCGGTTGTGCTAGACTGAAGACTCAGACCAGTTGATATGTCCAGTAAAGAAAGAGTAGTTAATAAAAAAAAAAAAACAGCGCATCCCGTCCCCGTGTGCAAGCGATTTTCGTTATCACGGGTAAGGTCAAGCACAGGGTCACAAGAAATAATTTCCTCGTGGATCAGGAAAGTTTTTTTAAAATTCTTATTCCGGATCCCCTCTGTCCAATCGACAAAGCTCACAATGTCAGTGGCATTGCAATGTCCCTGGCGTTCAAGTAGAAGAACTGTGGCACAGGTACTGCAAGCGGGCATGTGGAAGCGTCAGACTACCTTCACCGCCCACTACCTGCAAGACGTAACCCACAGGAACAATTTGACTTTCCATTGGTCTAAATGCCTCAAGCTCCTTGATGGACAGGTAGCAGAGGGTTGAGGGCTGAGGTTGCCCAGGTTAGTCATTGGTGAATGAGAAAGGGGCTCATTCCTTTCACCTTCACCCCTCTGGGGAAACAGCACGCAAGGCCACAGCATAGCTGACCTCACCTCTCTGCAGGTAAGACTCATTTCCCTTGTGCATCCCGAGTATTGTACGTATGCTCTTTTATGTCCCCTATACCTCTTTAGGGAGGATATTGATTAAGTCTTAAAACTATGCTTATACTCCAGTTCCTGCATATAGACAAGCCACTAGCCTCTCACACAAGCTTCTGCATGCTGCTATCGGCGAGTTACTTGTGACAATTTTTTAAAGGGTAGGGTTCCTACTAATTCAATCAGATGAAATAGGAGAACCCTGGGTCATAGCCAAGGCCAGTTGGTAGCACTTCCTCCTTCCTATGAGTAATTCACCCCTATAAATAGCTAAGGGTTTGTATATGTGTGAACAAATCAACTTGGAAAAGTTTGTATTTTTCCTAGCAATCAAACCTGGAGCTATTTATACAAATAGGCCCACCACCCTGTCCCCCTAGAAGTCCTGCCAGAAAGCATACGTGGTTACTCAACTGACGGGCGTGAGTGAGCGGGGTAGCCAGTCTATAACTAACTAGCATATGGGGTTAGTTATCCCCCACTAAATTGGTGTTTGCTAGTTTTCAGCGTTGCCAATAAGTAATAAACCCTATAAATGGTTCCAGGTTTGTATGAAAGGAAAAATGCACATCTCCAAGTTTGTTATTTTAGAGAGTATTAATGTCTTAATAATTTTATGCAGAATCTTACAAAAGTAATTTAGGATTAGACCTTGATAACTGTTGATAATCGCTAATAAAGTTTATTAAGTATTTCAGAAGCTTAGTATCAACCTCCACACATTAAAACTAAATTTTATATAAATTTTAGTTATTAAATTCCCGTAACGCAGTTATTTTTTCAATTAAACTATTTGCACTCTTGAAAATTATTTCATTCTATTTAATAGAAGAAATTAAAATTTGAAAGGAAAAAGTACTTTACTTTGTAACTTTTTTGCACACTACTGAACACTACAATGTATCTGTATCATCTAACATTTAAAAAACAAAGTTAACATAAATTTTAAATGTCTCGTGCAACTTATATTCCGTATAAATCTAAAGTTTTATTTTTCGTACAATTTCCAAAAGTTTATTTAATAGTTTCCGAACTTTAAAGGAATAAGCTGTCAGTTTTCCAAGTAATATTATTCAAGAATAATTCACACTTTTCATAGATAATGACATTTTTAGCGTATCCTAAAGTTTTCTTATTAATATTTTAGTAAAAGTTTGAATCTGTACGTTGTCAAATTAATTTTTTTCATAAGAATATATTTTGAAGCAAAAATTTAATATTCCAGTATATTTACACAATAAAATTTTACATAATTATTTGATGCATTTCAAACTTGTCAAAAATATAGATAAACATTAAAAATCATTTTCAATAGAGTTATCTACTGTAATTAGTCAGGTTTTATCTTTGCACACTAAATTTTAATTTATGAGGTTTTGTAGTCTATTCATACTTAATAGTGATATATTATAAATTAAAATGGATTTTTTTTAATATTCCTTGATATTTTATAAAATCACCTCATCTAAGGATTCGTTCAAAATTTAAATAAGTATTAAAATTTTAGATGAAAGATAGATTGATAAATATACTATATAATTTTAGAAAAAAATATAAGTTTATAAATTTACAAACTAAATATATACTGTCTACAAAAGAGTAAAAGTTGGCTGCAAAGTCGGCCCAGGAGTAGCTGTACTGTAGTTGCACATGGCTAATAGTTAATTCTGGGATTTAAGGCAAAGTGCCAGACCTACATCTGGACTAAAGGTGGTTGAGGAATAGGTTGAGGCAGGTTCTCTTATTGAGTTGCAGTTCCAGAAAAGTATAGCAAGAGGAAAAAATTCAAAATTTCTTGTTCTACACTAGTAGGATTCAGCTTCAAGAAAACTAAATTCCATGTCCATATGCAAATAAATCATACTTCTGCCATCCTTTTACTCTTAGGGATGGTTTCAGTGCACATCATTAAGGCTGTTTACCGTTTCCCATTTTATCCAAGATCCCTGCATTTTCAAGTACCCAAAATATTAGATTACATTAGTCATACAGAACAGATTGTTGCATACATGTAGAATATGAATATTCCAAATTGAACCAATTACTCAAGATATATAATTAGGTTACTCCTACAAGCCTTTAACAATACTTAAAGACTGATGTGTATCATTTAAGCATTAAGAAAATTTATTAAACTTTACAAGGAAAAAATCTTCACCTAGCTGACGTACGAAGTCAGACTGGCATCTATTCTCCTTGCTGCGGTTGATGGGATTACTTTCGGTACATAAAGACTGTTAATAGTTTTCCAGGTAGGGCAGCGGTTGCAGTATAACTAGAGGTTTTTCAGGTAAGGCAGCGGTTGCAGTAGAACCAGGAGTCAATATCTGAAAACTAAAATATTGATTTCCTTATAACTGCATTAAATATGAATATTTAGAAAATTTTATTTCAGAACTATATTAGCCATTTCATTTCATACCGTTTGAGTTTTTGAATGAGTTTTCCATAGAAAACTATTCTGTAAGGATCCATCCCTCCCTTGACGTCAGATCCCTTACCACTACCTCGGCCATACATGGTACGGATGGATTGATTGATTGATTGATTGTTTCCCCATCAAGGGGGGTTTAAGGAACTTTTCTTCATTCAGGAAGCTACAACTTTCTTGAACTCCACAAGACCCCTACTGTACAATCAGGTGTGCTCCTGTAGCTGCTTTATCAACATCCTTTCTTGGATATCTGTCAGCAAGACAAAAGTTCTTAAACTGTCCCAAAATGTACCCATCTTAGCTCTTTACATCCATAATAGAAAATACCATAGTCTTTGTTAACCAATTACTAGTCCTCAAAGATTGACCTCTATACCAAGCTAGATTGTGATCCATACAAATCTTTTGAAGTTTGTGAACAAGCTTTCTTCACAAGGATGTACCAAATTCTCCTGAACAAAAGAGCAAGTGGATTCTTTTGGACCAAAGCTGTTCTCTACCATATCCCTGGAAAACATGATGTTTGTGTGGAATTTATGTATAAAAATTAATGTAAAAGGTGACGGCTCATGCCGTCCAACTAGGTTGCTCAGAAACTACTGAACAAACCTTACTCGTAACGTCTGTGTAGTGCACCATGAAACTGGCAGTCTGTGAGCTCGGACCACATACTTTATTGCATGCAAATGCATATGCAAACACTAGGTACATGTCAAACAGCCTGTACCATTAAACATTAAGGCGATTGATAGGAATGCAGAGTGGAGGTGTCACTACCAAATCTAACATACAATGTGCGAGGCCTTGAATCACCTATGCGAGACCACACCTTTAGAAATCTAACTATGACTAGTACTAATTAGAGAATGGCTATCACTTAACTTTAACTGCATAACTTACTACTACTAGTACTGTTTGGGAAGATCAGAATGAAAGATTTTTAAAACTTTAACATTCATAAAGAATTTAACGACAGTGCCAAAGATTAACATAAAGAGATCAGGAATAATTTAATATTAAAGTTGCCTTTCCAAGAAATTAAGGGTAGAGTCGACAGCTGGTTACCACAATCTCAAACGCTAAACTTTTGTGCAACTTTAGAATAAACCGAGTAAGATTCTTAAATAAATTTACCATGGAGAATCGCACCTAGAATTTTAAGTTTTATATACAGTAGTTTGATTACGGATTCGAAGATCTGGAGACAGACAAGCCACTGTCATAAACAAGCCATGTCTTAGACCTACTTTTGAATTTGTTCAGGGTTCAACTTCATGCCCTAAAATCTATCATTGACCAATATTAGCTTATCTCTATTAAGGGATTCAGCAATCAAGGCTGGAATTTATACTGTAACTAAAAACTGCTAGCTAAAGGAAATTATTATTTGTATCTACCTTTGCCCAGTTACACGAGAATCAAACAGGTATACCCCAAGTGAGGGAGAAAAACAGGAAAAGGGCCGGCACTCACTTGCCAAGAGTTACATTATAACTTCTCATATATTTTACTTTTGGTCCAGTAATGGACCTACGGTCATATATCTGCTTTCCGAGTATAAACAGGGTAGAATGAAAAAGTTAAAATACTTCCAAGTGCATTACCACAAATGCACAGTAAAGATTGTCTGAATCTTCCATACATTAGCATCTAAAACTTTAACCAAGAGTTTTCTCAAAGGCTAGTGTAGCACCAACTCTAGAATTCATGGGCGAGTCGCTTTTTCCGATGCTCAAGGGCACCTAGGGCTAAATGCTGTTATTACAATTTTTTTTTTTTTTTGACTAACACTGCCAGTGGTTATGAAAAGTTAGTCTCAGAACTGAGAATGCTTATGAGAAGGTTTTATATTATAGGGTTATTTAAGGTAGCACCTTAAAGGCCCTTATAAGAAACATTTGGATGGTGTTACTTCCCTAAGCATTGAAGCTGATGAAAACTTTGAAGGATTATTGAATTTTGAGTTTATGCTAAAGACAATGAATAAAAGATATATAATCCAGTGCTCTGAATGAGAGCAGGAATAGGAATAGTTTGCCTACATGCTTAGTCGAATCCTAGGAAAGAAAAAAACTTCTCCAAGGTAGGAGCCCCTATCAGAGGGTCGCCTTGACAGTTAAGGAGAGAAAAAAAAAATAAAAGAAAGCAACACCTTTCTTGCATCCCAAGGTGGAGGTTTAATTTTGCTGGGAGATCAGGTATGCTCTATACTCCTGATAAGTACAGTACATATTTCCCACAAAGAAAATTCACACTGTACCTGGCTCATCTGAAAGATGAGCCTTTACTACCGAGACCGAGAAGTCTCCTTTGTAGGTAAACTGAAGGAGTTTGCAACTAGTGGAATAGGAGATACTTGAAGAAAATTATTACTATGATAGCACCACAAAGACTTAGGTGACTGCCCAACTGTCATTGTCGGATATTTCACAGTCATGGGACCTCTGCAAGTAAGGCTGACTGAAGGTTGTGCAACTGGGGAAACTTCTGAACCTTCAACTAGCAGTAGAACATTAGGGTACCATTTGCCTCGAGGTTATTTCGGAGGTGCTAGAGTAACCTCTAGGTTTTGGGATGAATTTTTTTTTCTTGTCCTCTGAAGATAGCAATAACATTTGCCTAGCCTTTCAGCAGTCCCATGGATGCTATTAAGTATCCTGCTTGTGGGTCTGACACTGATGAGCAGTTGACAAGCAGTTTTTTGTCAGCGTCAAATCTATTGTTTGGAACTCCACAAAAGTCGGGAGCTTTATTGCTGCCTGGGGATTCCAAGACCATTCTGATCCAACTACAACATCTTGCAACTGAATTAAGACCACTGAATTCTCTTCCTGGGAATGAACCAGGCTCAGAGGACTGAATTTTCCCTTCGTTCACCATCAGCTTTTTGACAGTTATAATTTCCAGACTTCCTTGTCAACATTAGCTACTGCTGTTTAATTGTATATCAATATAGCCAAGTAACATTATTAGAGTGTTGAGTGCTAGGTAAGGAGACTTTAGCTCTTGAAAAAAAATGTAGGAAGAGAATATGTTCTCATGGGAGCATAATTCTGATATCAAATGGTACCGAGATGTAAGTCCTGTGCTCTGAGGCCTTGTGGAAAAAAGGAGATCTGGAGGGAGCCAATGAGGGACACTCCTGAAAAACTCACCTGGCCACTGAAGTAGGGCAAGTTTGGTGCCAGGGTCAGAAGAAATCTGATTTAAAACCAGTCTGTCCAACCACCATTGCACTGACCATAGATTGAGAAAACTTAAGAAAGTTTCTATCATGTAAACTGACCTAGAAGCAGTTGCCAACGATTTGTTGCTCTGCCCATCAAGGAAAGGACGAGCTACTTTTTCTGAATATGGTTACCCTTAGGATAAAGAAATTTTTCTTGATACCATAGCTATGATCATGCCAAGGAATACTACTTTGACCTGGATTTAGATTTGTCAAATCAAAACGAGAGGAGCCTGACCCCAATGATTAAGTAAGCACAGTCTGCTAGTATTGCCATGTTATCTAGAT
This sequence comes from Palaemon carinicauda, assembly GCF_036898095.1. Classification (NCBI taxonomy): domain Eukaryota; kingdom Metazoa; phylum Arthropoda; class Malacostraca; order Decapoda; family Palaemonidae; genus Palaemon; species Palaemon carinicauda. The sequence goes on along the minus strand of NC_090733.1, from coordinate 98,141,112 downwards.
ACCAGATCTAACCAAGTCAGTTGGCATGAACACTCTGTCATAAATATCTGGATGGCCAAGAATCCTGAAGCAAAGAGCTTTCAACCTAAAAACTTTGCTCCTTACCCCCAAAACAAGCTTAGATACTTTCTAGAAGAAAGACTTAGGGGGATCTAAAAGTATGCATCCCGGAGATAGAGGGAGATCAAATTTTCCCTCCTCTGGGCATGTCAGTACTGGGACTCTTCATCCTCAATTTGTTCGATAAGCTAAAGGCCTGAGATGAATCTTTCTAGTCTTCAGCCTCCAAGACTTTTCAACCGAAAAGTCAAGAGCCTTTTAGCAGCAGCAGAGTCTGCAATTCCGAATAAACTGTAGAGACTTCTGTATGACAGTACAACATCAGAGGAATTTAAAGTAAAGGGTGACCCAGTGCAAAGGAGGCAGCAAACTAAAATAAAGTCTGATGTCCTGCCCCTGAAATTGCCACCTCTTCCATTTCTACCAGGCTTTACTCCATTGGTGGTGGCAAAGTGGGAGAATTTTTAGACCCAGTTGATTGAGGGACTGCATACTTTAACCCTCAAAATTCTACTTCAGAGCCATTCATTGAAGAATAATCAAGAGTCCATAGGCTTCAGAGACTTCAATGGTGCAGCTCTTAGGACACTCATATTTAACTTTTCTAGAATTTTGTCTAGGGGTGGATATTACTTCAAGTTGCTTAGTGTAAGGTTGAGAACACCTGAACACCACAGCTTGGCAGATAAGTCAATCTTAAATTTCCTCAACTTTTCAGCTCTCGAGTACCTTCTCCAAGGAATGGTCTTTCAGCAATTTAAATTTAGAGGTTCAGGACCCCTCTGATTCATTTGACAAACTCTGCTACCTTCAAGGGCCCCTGCCAGTATGCCAATACATGGGGGTATGGGAAGGAAAACAAAATACTGAAGAAATTCTGAGCTTTGTATGGCTATGGCGAATGTAACTATGAAAGTAAGAGTAATTTTAACAAAATTTTTGTATACACAGAGTAATTAGTAAAAGTAATTTTGACAAAATATTTCATATACACAGAGTAATTAGTTAAAGTAACTACTACCAAAAAATTGTTTCCTACAAGATGATGCGATATTTCTTCTGTTGTCGTAAATTTTAATAATTATTAAATTTTAATGTACAACAAATTGTGAGCAAAGGCATCTCACAATGGCATTTGTAAAGATTCCAGGAGTCACAAGACTATGTATTACACGGTAATTACATCCTTAGGCCTTCAGTCCTACCACAAACCTTAGAGTAAAAGTTTGAGTTTTTCTCAGTTTCAACAAGAATTTCATCATGTCATAGAAGTAAAGACAATTTCAACATCTCGCTGACATAAGGAAGAAAATTTGTTCATAAGAGTTCAGAAGTGGGTAATATCTGAAATTAGCGAGTTAGTGAAGGAGAGAGATTATGAATGCGAAATTAATGGAATTAGTGAAGGAGAGATATGATGGAGTGACTGTCTCGCCTTAAATAGTAAGATACTGAGCAAAGGGATGTTTATTTATGAATAAAAGTATGATTAATGGCCGATTTGGTTTATTAATATCCAAAGAATTTCATAATAAAGATTAATATAGTAAAATAATAAAAAAAATCTAAATGCCCGTATCTCAAAACTATACTTATTGACCTTCAAATTCTATCTTCTATCATAATTTTAAAGATAACATTGAAATTTGGTATAGCATTGAAATTTGGTATAGCATTGAAATTTGGTATAAATCTTAGACAAAATCAAATGTTATGCTTTTATCCAATGTTATTTTTTCTTAATTTGTTTCCAGATTTTTATAGTTTATTTTTTTACCATAAGGAAAACAAAATTAAAAAAAAACGACTGAAAAACTTCATTTGATTGGAAGTTATATCAGGTCTATATAGGGTAGCAATCCCAGGTCTCAATATTAATTATCAAGAGAGATAGAATTTAAACTACTTTTCACAAAACCGAACATCCGAGGCAAAAATCCTATGTAGTTTGGAGATGCCCTAAGTTACCTCATTAAGTGGTATGCAAATGGCAAAGGGTAGGGCCTTTTAGTGATTTGGAATTTAGTTTCAGAGTTTCAGGACCCTTAAGATCCCCTTGGCATTCAAACTTGAGGCCATTCTTCAAAATATGCTTAGCACAGGTTAGCTGCTAGGTGAAGCAAAACCAAACTACTTTGTACCTTATAGAGCACGGGCCTTTGACTGCCTCATCATTCATGTCCAATTCTTCATTTGAGGCTTAATGTCTTACTATACCTAGATGATGGTCTACCCAGGATGCTGCTTGAAAAGCCTACTTGGCTGTGGCCTCTCTTAACGTCCTAAGGCTGTGAATATAACATTACGAGTTCAAAGTTTTTCAGCAGACAGATGGGGCCAGAGTAGAGACCGCCAGGTCCAGAGACAGGAGTAGATTAGAATCCTGCAGTACACAACTACTGCCAAGAAAAAACCTGTGGCATGACAAATAATTGTCAGCCTGTAAACTGTACTTTACCTGTTATTGCACCACCACTAATTTCCTGATATTAACCATTTTTTTTTAACTTTTATTTTACAAGTTTCTATTTTCAGATAAAACAAGCCATATATATGGATAATTTAAAGATTCAATCGAAAACTTGACAAGGAAGAGAAATACAGAAAATGGTTACAAGGTCGGAATCGTGCATTTGGAGCAAAAATGCGCAAATGGGCACTCATGAAGCTAGTTTTTGAGGAGGAGAAGATGAATCGGTGGCGTTGTTCCAAAAGGGGACTTTAGAAAGGAGAAAGGAGTACGAACGAATAATAGGCTTGATACTTTAAGGCTGCCTCAGGATATAATTCCCTTCATTTATTCATGGGCGAAAGAGGCGACTTCAATAAAATATTGCGAGAGAGAACTTTAAATGAATAAAAACGGTCGACTGGAAAAATTACATGCGAGAGGTATGTCTTTAGAAGCTTCTTAGAAATCTTGTTGTAATTGGAGGACCAGGTATGCATGTGGAGATAGATGAAGCATTGTTTGCCAAGAGGGAGAGTTATGTTGGTCGAATTCTTCAACAACAGTGGAATTTGCATTGAAACAAGGAAGTATTCATGCTAGCTGTTACAGACTGCTCAGAAAGTACTTATTCTACTCATCCACAAAAATATAAGTCCTGGGATAATATTTTCTGATGAATTGCGTGCATATCCTACAATTCAGGATCAAAGTCTTCAAGGAGTGTCGAAATACCAACATCAGACAGTAAATCACTGCAACAATTTTGTGGATCCTGACAATAGAGCCCATACCCAACAGAACTAATTGAGAGATGCTACCTGGATATTTACCAGTTTCTTTGGCATCAGTCTTTTTAATTACATTTGATGGTAATATATTTAAAGGAATTCTTTCAGATATGGTTGAATTTTATCCACCTACAGATTATATAATTATTTTAGTTTGTTTTTGTTTTCAGTTGTATTTATGTAGAAATGTGTTTTTGTTTTCAATACATTTATGTTTAATAAATTTGTTTTATTACTTTTTTCGAGTGGTGGTGCGGTAATAGGAAAATCGTATTGCGGTGGGACAATAACAGGAAAGTACCAGAAAGCTGAAACCTGCATTTCAGCTTTCTCAAATGCCTCTTTGCATTGCTCAGAACGAGAGAGTTGCTAACCGTTTACTCGAATACTGTGTGGGATGGAACAACCTATTGCAGACTTCTGGAATCTTTGCCAAGACCACTGACCTGATCAAGGCCAGGACCTGCAAAAAGATGGACTGCCTACTCTAATTAAATCCAATTTGGACAAATAGCTTGACAACCATCCAACAGAATAGAGTGGGGGCTCAAATTCTCGGGCTAGTCCAATCCTCAGAGGAATCAAACAGTCCTGACAGTATCCTACTGGCAATGAAGTGTCAAGTATCAAAAGAGTAATTGTTGTCAATCCTCCCCCATTTAGGAACGAGGATTATACAAATGGGGAAGCTTTGCCCTTAAATGCATAACAACTGAGATAGTCTAGAGGAACTGTTAGTCACTCAGTCCTTCCTCTACCTTCGCTTCAAACCAATCCGAAGAATCTGTCACTTATGAGGAACCCTTGCAAGAGACTATTCACCCAAAAAGTTTCTTTCTACATAAAAGAAACAATTGGTGACTGTCTATAGTTGTTAACTAAATGCATCCCTGATCTGGATTGTCTAAACTAGGACTAAGATTCATTACAAGCACTTCACTCACGACTTTCTATAAGGGCCATGTTGCATATTTTAGAGTGCAACAATATAGTTAAGACCTGAAATACCCAAGAGCGATTGCCTGAATACAAAAAGTCTTGTAATGCTACAGGTTTCTGGACAATTTTACCAACCTAAAGGTATGAAGGTTGTTCATAATGGAATAGGTAACTTTCATTCAATTAAAGTAATTAAAGTGGGCTGAGGGAAAGAGTATTAGACATCTGTCAGTCGGGAAAGGGAATAAAAGACCATATTGATACAGCACCGTTTAGTCTGGTGTCAAGGAGAGAGCTTCAAATGAGGGCAACCGTCATTGATAGCTCCATAATTGTCGAAAGCATGCGGGTAATGGAGATTCATGTTCGGGAGGCGTAAGGAAATCTCTTTAGGGAAGCATGCTAAAAGTAGCACAAGCAGATTACTATTTACTATTATTTCCAGCTGAGCTACAACCATAGATGGGGCAACTTCTAGGGTTTTAGAAGCTAAGCTACAGTTAAGGGCTCAAATAGTGAAAAAATCCCACTGCCACTTAAATGTGTTACCTCTCTATACCCCTAACAAGGGGAAATCTAAGACACGCATGCTCCCTGCACGAAGGGCATAGTACGAGGATTAACCTCCCTGCCCTTTATAAAAGGAACTTTTTTTTTCCAGACCGTCATGTAGGTCCACCTTTGTCAAGGAGAAGCATGCGCACAAAATACTAGAAAAAATAGGTAATTCTATACAATAGCTCTGCCAATAAATTAAATTAAAGTACTTTAACTAAAAAGAGGAAGTCCAAGGTTTCATTTGATATATAAAAGCAGCTCAAGGTCTAGAAGTAGTTTAAAAATCAAAATTAAATTTGACTCACCTGAAAAAACAAGTCCCTCGACTTCATAACTCAAATTCCTCTTCAGTCTGAGCTCTTGTTCGTTTGTAAGTTATAAATAGACTATGTCATTATTACATAAACTGTATTCTATGTATCAAGAAGTCACCCGAACGTCATAGTTTTTAACCAATGATTATCCCCATTTTACTTGGGGATCAACAGAGGAGGATAAGGAGCACTTACACTCAGAGCACAAACACCCTGCTATTAACTTTACTGACGTATTTCCCTAATCCTCACTCTTAAATGCAAAAGAGGTTATTCTATCCAGACGCCGGGGAACTCCACACATGAAATAAAGTAATTTAATGGCATACTCTAGTTTTGTCAGGTCTATAGTCATCTACACTCTCAGGCTCTGTTTCGACTCCGTCCAAGGGACCCCAGTGAGATGCTGGACAGGAATCTTACGTTAAGTAATTAAGAGACGATAAAAAAAATGGCAGCAGTGAGTTAAAGCAAAGTATGTAGTTTAAAGATATGGATCTTTTCCTTCGAAGAAGATGGATTAATACAAAGTTCCTCGATAAAACCACTTAAAGACTTACCTAGGCTTACTACTTTCAAATATCGGTTATTCTGTCCTGTGATCAAATATTCATGATAGGCACATTGAAATAAATGAGGGCGTAAAAATACAACGAAGTTTAATTAACCTAATCTTGATTTATTATACAAATTTACATTAAAGTAAATAGACATCTGAACACAAAGCGTAACAAAAAGAAATGCAAATTAATGAAAAATGTGGTTGAATACTCATGGTCTTCTGCAATAATTAATAATGGAAATTGGGTCAGACACGTGGCCTGTGACCCCGAGACTAGTCTCAAAAGCAAGAATGAAATACAAAACGGTACACACAATCCCACCACACAATCTGAAATATGTAATAGCCAGTTAACCTAATCAAGATAAAATTAGTCTAAACTAAATAATGGGGGAAAACTAAGTGGCCACAAATTGGTACCTGCACTCTTTGGAATACCGTCCTTGTCCTCAAATGGCTGCTGGCCGTGTCTTGCAGTTTGCACTTCGCGCCTATAACTGGCCCACCCATTTAATCCTCACTTGCGGTAGAAGAGTCTCCCAGGCTTGTACCCTCTCTATCTCCAGCCGCAGGTCCTCATGTGAGTACCGAGTCGAAGTTTTGGAAAGAGGGGGGGGGGGGTTGAGCCAGAGGTGCAGATTCACTCACTGGCAAGCCGGCCAGGTAGGTCAGAAAGCCACAACTGCTTCTCCGGCTTCTGGACAGTACAATTTCCTTTTTGCACTTACGAGCGAGGGTTAGGGAACTAAATCAGTAAAGTTATTAGCAGGGTGTTTGTGCCCTGAGTAAGTGCTCCTTATCTCCCCTGTTGATCTTTGAGTAACTGACGTAGGTAGACTTTCCTGGACTAGCTAAGTTCCCACTCAAACATTTCATTAACTAAAAAATATTCTCCACATTCTCATTTACTATCTACTTTCACAATTTCTGTGCATTTTCTCCCAAGTTCTCGTCCCAATTGTTATATAAATAAAGATTTTGTTTTGAATTATGGTAACATCGAAAGAATATAAAGTACTGCCAAGATCACTTATTAAAAGTGAAAGCGATACTATTCGCCCCACCTCTAGTACTAATACAGATTTTATATTAAAAAGTATTTCCTTGTGACAAGGCCTGTCGTATTGAAAAAGTGAAAAAGGTGTTTTTACGTATCCATTTTTAAGGGAACCGTTTGAAAAGTCATAGATATAGAATCGAATTTGTTACTTTTATATAATTATATTAAGTGTTAAATTTAGTTACAAATTTGTTGGGTAATTCTATATAAAGCTCTGCCACTTATAATGAGAATTTTTTCTGATGAATTACTTTGTGCTTTATGTAAAGCACACTTTTTTTAATTTAAAGAGGAACAGTATTTCTACCCTATTTGTTAACCTTTTCAATCTCGGGGGACCCCCAGTGGGGAGACTGAGTTTATTGGATGGGGAATGAATTAAAGAATCCTTTTTAACATATGAATAATGGCACATTTAGAATTAGCAATAAAGACTACCAGCTAACCTAAACCAGCTACCTAACCTTGTAGCCGTATCCTTTACCTAACGGTGGCCTGCGACCCTCCTTTACACAGTCATAAAATATAAGAGCCTAAAACAAAGTGTACTTAGGTTGGAGGGTAAAGGTGAGCTACACCTTTCAGACTCAATACTCAATGCACAAACCTCACGAATGAAGGAACACCAATCATTTATAGTTGTGAGATTCTTGATTAATTTTCAACAAATTTATAGCTAAATTTAACATATAATTATAGACAAGTAACAAATTAAGATTCTATATCCAAGACTTTTCAAACAAAGTTCCCTTAAAAATGGATATGCATTTTTTTTTTTTTTTCAATACAACATGCCTTGTCACAATGAAATACTTTTCTTGTCAATATCAAGTCTGCATTTAGAACCACAGGAGAGTCAAATAGTATCACTTTCACTTTCAATAACCGTGATCTTGGCATTACTTTATTATTCTTTCGATGTTACTACAGTGCAAAGCAAAATTTATAATTTATATAACAATTGAGACAAGAACTTGGGAGAAAATAGAGAAATTTATGTTAAAGTAGATGGTAAATGAGAAAGCACACCAGATGTTAAAGGTTCACATCCATCTCCGGCTCTCAAAAGACTGAAAAATTAGCGGAAGTTTGAAAATTTCTAAAACAGCGTTTCCTAGTAAAATTCACCTCATTGGGTCTTCAAGTCACGTGATTCTAGTGAAAATTCTAGCCCCAAATAAAATTTGGATAATCATCATTGGTTAAAAACTATGACATTTGAGTGACTTCTTGCTACGTAGAATACAGTCGATAATTTAATAATGACAATCTGTTTTTAACATAGACATGAACAAATGAGAGCTCAGGCTGAAGAGAAATTTGAGAGAGCTATGAAGTCGAGGGACTCAAGTGTGTCAAACTGATTTTTAAACCAGTTCCACACCTGCGCCGCTAAAATTTATATATCAAACGAAAACTTGGACTTTCTCTTTTTAGATGAAGTACCTAAATTTGAGAAGTTGCTGGCGGAGCTATTTTATAGAATTAACATTTGTTGAAACAGAAATTATGAATTACTCGCAACTATAAATTATAGGTGTTTATTCATACGAGAGATTACTGTGCATTGGGTATCTATTCTGAAAGGTGCAGCTCACCTTTATCCTCCAACCTAAGTACACAGTGTTTTAGGTTGTCTTGTATTTAACATGGCTGTGTAAGGGGAGGTTGCAGGGCAAAGACGCCCCCCCCCCCCTTGTTAGGTAGTTTCAGGTTATTTGGTGGACTTTTTTATTGCTACTTTTACATGTGCCATTATTCGTATGTTAAAATATACTTTAATTCATTCCCCACCCAAAAAACCCATTTTCCCGCTGGGGGTCCCCTAAGATTGGAAAAGTTAGCAAAGGGTAAAAATAGTGTTCCTCTTCAGAAGGAAAAAAAGTCAGCTTTAGATAAAGCACTAAGTAATTAAAAAAAATATTAGTGACGAAGCTATTGTTTAGAATTACCAAAAATTATAAAGCAAAGTTCAACGAGAAGCTGAAAGCAACCTCACAGTTAAGTCTGCTTCAGTAATGCAGGAAGAGGGGGGGGGGGGGGGAGTTTCCTTGCTACCGGTGTAAATGTCTGGTTTTCCCCTGTCCGAAATTGTCCCGGGGGAAATATGGCTCAGGATATATATCCCCCCCCCCCGGGGGGAACTTTGTCCTAGGATAATATTTCCCCCTCTGGGCCAAGATTTCCCCTTTGCTTGGTGGAGGTAACCATTATATCGGACGGGGAAAAACAGACCATTACACCGGGTCATAAAATTAAGTCATTAATTTCTTTAATTTTAATGTTTTTAGAGTACGCAGTTCAACATTACCTCTTGTCAGTACAAGTTTGTGACCTGGTAAGGGGGTCTGGGGGCTTGGCCCCACCTAGGGGCTGTGACCTGGGAAAGGGGTCCAGGGGCTTTCCCCAGGCTAGGGGTTGTGACCTGGGAAAGGGGTCCGGGGGCTTGCCCCCGGCTAGGGGTTGTGACCTGGGCAAGGGGTCCGGGGGCTTGCCCCCGGCTAGGGGTCGTGACCTGGGAAAGGGGTCCGGGGGCTTGCCCCCCGCTAAGGGTTGTGTCCTGGGAACTTCTAGGTTAGGTGGGTTTGTTAGGTTCTGTACCCTTTTGTACCTTTTTATATTTTGTGTAAAGGGTATATGGAAAAATGTTTTAAAATACACATGTTAATATTATCGTAACATTGCTAACGTTAGCAATGGCATCGTAACGTTGGTAACGTTGTGTAACATATATATATATATATATATATATATATATATATATATATATATATATATATATATATATATATATATATATATATATATATATATTGTCAAACTTACCGTTGGTTATTTAATTCATCAACATATTTTCTCTGTAGGGGAGGGTGGGAGAGAAATGGCCTTGGGGGGGGGGGTTAATCTTAGGCCTTTAATTCCCCCTGCGAGAATAACAGACCGGACTGCTTTTCCCGAGGAGAAATCGATTCTAGGCTAATTTTCCCGGGGGGAATTTCAATCAGGGGGGAAAA
>NC_090733.1:98101365-98123865 GCF_036898095.1 Palaemon carinicauda | reverse complement strand
CCTCTCTTTCGTTCCCTTTCTTTCCCTCCCTTCTTTTGACTGAATACTAAAACCTCATCATAAAATTCTAAAACTTCCAATTAGTAAATAAAACCGTTATGTTCACCAATTAATGGACTGCAGTTGTTCACACAAATGCAAGGTCGAGTCCTTCCCAAATACCTACAGCTGAATAGGAACACTTCCTTCTTTTGCTCATTTGAACATTTGAACATAAGACTTTAAAAAAAAATTTGGAATTTGAATAAAAAATTGCTGACGAATTTTCCATGTCTTTCTATATTAAATGGACTAAGTAAATGTAGGTTTATTGAGTAGATAAAAACCCCAATACAAGCTTCAGATAAGTTGAAATATTGAAGAGATTTATTGCCGTATAAGACAAATATAACAAAAAAATAATCACTAAAAGTATAAAACATATATCACTACTTGTGCACACTTATAATATTAAAAAAATAAAAAAATAAAAGAAAGAAGTTTAAAATTTTGGGGTAAACCACAGGATATCAATAACATCAATAATAAAAACGCATTGTCCGATCATCAACCGAATAAAACAACAATTTAATGTTTAATTGTACGGGCTATAGTTTACAAAGACCTTCAGGTTTGAAACTCATCCGTTATGTTTTCAACCCTTACACTTATCTTGCCTACTTTCACAACCATAGTGTACAATGATAAGTACTTCATCATCATCATCTCCTCCTACAACCTATTGACGCAAAGGGTCTCGATTAGATTTCGCCAGTTGTCTCTATCTTCAGATTTTAATTAAGTACTCCATTTATCATCTCCTACTTCACGCTTCATAGTCCTCAGCCATGTAGGACCGGGTCTTCCCATTTCTTCTAGTGCCTTTTGGAGGGCCAGTTAAACGTTTGGTGAACTAACCTCTCTTGAGGAGTGCGAAGAGCATGCCCAACCCATCTCCATCTACCCCACATCATGATCTCATCCACATATGGCACTTCTGTCCTGCCAATAAACTTCCAATATCCTTCCGAGGGGCTTTGATCTCAAATTTACTAAATCTGTTGGATATCATTTCATTGTCCTACCATGACTCATATCCATACAGTAACACCGATCTCACGAAACTGATATATAGCCAGATTTGTATATGTAATTTCAGGTGATTTGATTTCCAAGTTTTACGTAACCAAGTCATTATCTGATTTGTTTTTTTTTTTTCAATCTTTCACTAAACTTTATTTCTAATTGGAGATCACAGTTCCTAAATGTGATTCTACCTCATTAATCATTTCTCCTTTCAATAATATTTGATCTTCCAATGCATACTCGGTTCTCATTTTCTCTGTCTTTATTCTATTTATCTTGAGCCCAACCTCATAATTATGATATTTCATACATTCTGGTAAGCAAGCATTGCATATCCAGTGATATTCTGCTTATGACAACATCATCAGTATACTGTAGGTCAGCTAATTTCCTGTTACCAATCCAGTCGAATCCTTCTCCACCATCTCCGACTGTTTTATGCATTACAGAATCCACGAGGAGGAGAATAAACAACATAGGTGACAACACATTCCCTGGGAGTACTCCACTGTTCACTGGAAATTAATTTGATAAGAATCTACTAACATTAAGTTTACGCTTGCTTTGTTCAAGAACATACTAAATAAAATTCACATATTTAAGAGGAATTCCATAATAACGCAGGACTCTCCACAAAATATGCCGGTGCACACTATCAAAGGATTTTTCATAGGCCACAGATGCCATCAAAAGTGGATTTCTACATTCTACGCATTGCTGTATAACATATCTCAAAATGAAAAATTTGGTGTGTATAACTTCTACCTTTTTTTTTTCAAATCCTGATTGTTTATCTCTCTGGTCTCTTTGGAATAAGAATAGTAAATATTTTCATAACAACTGACGTATTTGTACTTATTATGATATAATAAGTAACGTTAGTCATTCAATTTAACAGTGTAAACAACCCGTTATAATTGACGGCTAAATATTCAGACAGATTTGGACATACAGGCACCAAAGGGAGATCTGACCGTGACTATATATATATATATATATATATATATATATATAATATATATATATATATATATATATATATATATATATATATGTATTGCCAGAATTCTGTATTTCATAATACAAGGGGGATAGGTCTATGGGAACAATTATTCCTTTTACACAATAATTCGCAACTTTTCTCTCACGTAGTTATACCCAATTACATCCAATTAGACTATTATATTTCATCATGTATATAAGTATATTCTAATTCTATTACGATATTGATAGTCCTCCTTAGGTCACTATTCAATTATGGAAGCATCCTTGAAATTCATAATAATCCTATTTATTCACAGTAATGTCTTCTCTACAACTCTGCATTCGACACTCGAACACTTCTATAAGTACTCATTCCATCGAGTCAGGCTTGATCCCTCTCCGCAAAGCACCTGTCTGCCTTCATCAATTATTTCGAGATCTGTTTTCTGATTAAGCTGCCTCTACATACCCATGTGTGTAGGGGAATGTTCTCTCCTTTAGGCAGATATGCTTATGTAGCTACTGTTTTTATTAATTGGTTACTTTTCCTCTCATTTTAATTTTTACTTGTTTACCCATTCAGCTTCATAAATATGATTTTCTTTTTTTATTTGAAATAGTTCTCTTTTTACAGAGAGAGAGAGAGAGAGAGAGAGAGAAGAGAGAGAGAGAGGAGAGAGAGAGAGAGAGAGAGAGAGAGAGAGAGAGAGTCAATCCATTTATCTTCGTAAAAATTATGTTCTCTTTTTCATATAAAATAGTTCTGTCCTTTACGAGAGAGAGAGAGAGAGAGAGAGAGAGAGAGAGAGAGAGAGAGAGAGAGAGAGAGGGAAATCCAATTATCTTCATAAATATGATCTCTTTTCCATATGGAAAAGTTTACTTTTTCCAGAGAGAGAGAGAGAGAGAGAGAGAGAGAGAGAGAGAGAGAGAGAGAGAGAGATCCAATTATTTTCATAAATATGATCATTTTTTCCATATGGAAAAGTTTTCTTTTTCAAGCGAGAGAGAGAGAGAGAGAGAGAGAGAGAGAGAGAGGAGAGAGAGGAGAGAGAGAGAGAGGAGAGAGAGAGAGAGAGAGAGAGAGTGAGAGTCGACCTATTTAGCTTCATAAAAATTGTCTTCCCTTTTTCATATGGAATAGATCTGTCTTCACGAGAGAGAGAGAGAGAGAGAGAGAGAGAGAGAGAGAGAGAGAGAGAGAGAGAGAGAGAGAGAGAGAGAGAGAGAGTCAAAGCATTTATCTTCATAAACATGATCTTTTCAATTTAGATAGATATGTCTTCAACGGAGAGAGAGAGAGAGAGAGAGAGAGAGAGAGAGAGAGAGGAGAGAGAGAGAGAGAGAGAGAGAGAGACTGGAGTATGACAGCCAAAGAGTTAATTAGTAGCCTTGTGTCAAACGTAAAATAAAAAGAACAAACGGAAGTTGCATTATACTTCACCCCTTCTTTCCCTCACTTATGCACTCCTGCCTCCCTACTTTTGATGGAGTTACGAGAGTAGAGCAACCACTTTCCCCGTTTTAAAAACGAAATTCATTCCTACCGAGAAAGACGGGGGTTGGAGTTTCCCCCGACATGGATTAAAGGAGTACGTTTAGATTCGATTTTGTGAGAATTTATTTTACAATATAATTTAAATTGTCTCGCAAACAGGCTGATTTATATGTGTTTAACCTTTTTTTTATCACCAAAGAGAACATGCTATTTTCAACTATTTTGATATTTGGTCGTATCTATTTTCATAGTAAATCTTTTTTGCTGCATTTCCCCCCCCCCCCCCCATTTGATTTTATCAGACAGTCTTGAAATAGGAAAAAATATTTATGTATCATGAATTTTTTTTTTTTTTACTATTTCATAAATTATTTTTCCATACCTAAATCCTTACTTTGTAATATAGATAACAATGAATGATCAGGATATAGAAAATATACGTATATTATAGTATACATATCCATATATACATATACATATATATATATATATATATATATATATATATATATATATATATATATATATATATATATATATATATATACATATACTGTATATATATATATATATATATATATATATATATATATATATATATATTTATATATATATATATGTACATATATATACAGTATATATATATACACACACACACACACATATATATATATATATATATATATATATATATATATATATACATATATATATACATATATATATATGTATATATATATATATATATATATATATATATATATATGTATATATATATATATATATATATATATATATATATATATATATGTGTGTGTGTGTGTGTGTGTGTGTGTGTGTGTGCGTATGTGTGTGTGCGTGTGTGAGGATGTGCTTATATTTGTATAATGCTTCAACAGAGTAAATTGGCAAGTTCAAATAGCAAAATAAATTTTCATGTCCCAAATATGTTTCATAGTACAAGTTTTCTTCTCCAAAATATTGACATTGAATTCTGTTTTCATACTTCCGAGTGACCAACAGAAAAAAATCTATTGATTTATAATATAAATAGGAATTAGAATTGCTGATAAATCAATTTAACAAAATTTGACGATAAATAAGGGAATCATCTCTCATACGTTGATACCAAAATAAGAAATGAGATAAGATGAAAGAAAACCAAATGGAAATAGAGAGATTAATTCCATGAAACAAGGATGAATTATATTTAGACAAAATGCTGCTAATAATGAATGTATATAAATGATAAGCAAGAATAATAGTGCAGTATAGCACGCAAGATTTCTAGCTTGACAGGAAATTAATAAAGGATAAAAGCTGCCAGTGAAAGATAAATAGAATTAATCCCATAAAAGTTATAAAATATATATTTGTGGCTATGAAATAATTCATTAGTAAGAAAAATCCATCCAAGGGGATATATGTACAGCTGGACACAGGAATTAATGGCAAACGTCGCTCAGAGGAAATGCACCCTGTTCACACCCTAAAAATAACCAAGCGAGTAACCATCCAGATGCTAATAAGGCGAGAGGGTTAAGGTGGTAGGAACAGGACGGGTGTGGCAGGGTGTGCTTCTTCAGAGCGAGGTGCGCTAGGCATTCTTGTTTCCAACTGTACATGGGTGTATATTCCAGATTTCAAGGTACTGGAAACGAAACCATAAATCCTTTTGGAATAAATAAAATAATGCCGATAAAATCACCCAATTAATAATCTAAATATTAGAAATAATATTGGTGTTTATTAACCTCACTCGACATAGTTTATTCGCTTCATAAATATCCAAATAGTTTAAAGCGAAATTTCTCAAAATGAATTTTTCAGAGAGTTATTTAATGTCACAGCTAGATGTTTCTGTCGGAACTAGAACACAGAATATTTAGCATCCAAGGGCCAAGTCCATAGGCCTTTGGCTTTCTATCCCCAGCACAAGGAATTCTGAGATCATTTCCATCAAGAGCCAGACCCATTGTAGTGTAAAATAGTTTAAAACGGATCTTAAGAAAAAAATTATTTTCACCAAGAGCCACACAGATTGTATGCATGTATATATATATATATATATATATATATATATATATATATATATATATATATATATATATATATATATATATATATATATATACACACACACATATATATATATATATATATATATATATATATATATATATATATGTATATATATACATGTATATATATATATATATATATATATATATATATATATATATATATATATATATATATATATATATATATATATATATACATATATCCATGTATATATATATATATATATATATATATATATATATATATATATATATATATATATATGATAAATTTTGCACATTTTTACGTGTTTTTCATATTCAAATAAGCCATATATATTTTTGATATATTAATGTCTGGATTCTCTTAACGACCTCGGGATCAGAGCCCCAGGCGAAATCACACAAAGACAAGAGCTTGGCTCCGGCCGGGAATCGAACCCTGGTCGGCAAGCTTATATAGACAGTGACTAACCCACTTGGTATATAAATATATATATATATATATATATATATATATATATATATATATATATATATATATATATATACATGTATATATATATATATATATATATATATATATATATATATATATATATATATATATATATATGTATATATATATATATATATATATATATATATATATATATACATATATATATGTATATATATGTATGTATATATATATATATATATATATATATATATATATATATATATATATATATATAACCAGACAATTGCTCTTTATTATATAAAGAAAATGTATATCAGTTATTTTTTTTAAACTTTCTCAATTAACACTACCTAACATGGCCTCAAAGAATGTATCTCTCCCCCCAAAAAAAAAAAAATTCTTTGTACTAGTTCGAAATCCCAGGATAACTCAAAGTAATATTTTAATACCTCTCTCTCTCTCTCTCTCTCTCTCTCTCTCTCTCTCTCTCTCTCTCTCTCTCTCTCTCTCTCTCTCTCTCTCTCTCTCTCAAGAAAGATAATTTCTCCTTAATTGCATCAAAATGAAATGCCCCTCGGAGGAACAATAAGAATCAAGGATGGCAAACTTCACTAGGTTTTGTTCTCGTCTTTTGTGTCCGGAAAAGATAAGGACATCATAATCCTCTAAGCCCGACCACTAAAGCGGTTATAATACCATTACCTCACGGAATCTTTTCGTCGTTTTTCTTCAGATAGGAAATTCTGTTGCAGCTTCTTTCCCTTTTAAGCAATATTTTCGTATCCAAATTCGACGTAAAAGAATTTTTCCCCAACATATTTTTTGGTTTATAATTATGTGACGATTATTATAAATTCTACGGAAAAGATTTTTTTTTTTATTTTAGTATCCAAATCCGACCTAAGAGATTTTTTCCCAAAATCATATTGGCTTTATATTTATGTTAGGATTATTATTAATTTTAGGTTTTTTTTTTTTTTTTTTTTTTTTTTCGTATCTAAATCTGACGTATAAGATATTTTTCTCCAATAAATGTCTGAGGTTATATTTTCATTAAGATTACTATAAGTCCTACGTATTTTTTTTCTTTTTTTTCAAAATTTTTAGGATTATTTTGTGGGAAAATCTTATTCTTAAATTCTAATGTAAATATAATTTTGTATTTAATAATTTCAATAGCAAAATAAGTTACACGTAAAACGAATTTGTTTCGCAGTAACGACAACTTGAGAAATGTATAAATTGCCTGTTAATCATCATTGCTTATCTTTAGGGTAAAAGTAAAAATAACCGCACACACAATTATCAGTTTTAAGAAAGTGATAATATAGTGAAAGTTTAATGAAGCATGTACCTAAATCCTATCTTTATAACCAGATAATTCGAAATACGATTAATATCCACTACTTTATGATTTACAAAAGATTTGAAGAAAAAAAAAATAACTTAGTTATTTAGCATGACAAAAGATGTCAACGTTATAATCAACAATTATCTGACAATATATTTATCGTTTTGGACATGTCATCAAAAGAATCACTTGGAATTTATTCTACTCGCCAGTACGAAATAATGTACGGCGAAAATCAAAATTAATAAAAAGATTTTTTTTTCAGACTACATTCGGTGGAATATGACTGTAGCATAATTTTACTATAAGGGCTGAAACACTCAGGTCTAAATTATCTAGATAATTCAACAGACATCTGCAAAACAACTATAAAAGTGAAAAACTTATTTTTTATATAAAAAAAAACACCACTGCATGTAAGCAACATTTAAAAAACAATTATGCAACACTTAATTCCTCTCTCTGATAATAACTCTCAAAAATTATTATATAGAGTAATCTATAAGATTCACTAATTACTCATCAAATCAATTAATACTGAATAGAAGTAGGATTTGGATAGATTATTCGCTACCATTTCCTGTCTAAAGATGACGAATGGAAATGGATTACGTACTTAGTTATTTTTTCCACTCTTCAATTCAAATAATATTTATTTATGATCAGTGGTACATGAAATAAAATCTATTGCGAGTAACACGTCTTTTATTATCTACTAGCATTCTATTCTATTCCAAGAAGCTTCGTCGTAGTAAGCAAAAAAATCCCACAAACAACGTCATCGTCCCTGAAATATAACAGTGGAAGCATCGATCATTTCATATCTTTATAACAGTAGATATGACTAGCATCGTGTAATTTATTCCTAAATATACCAGTCGAGCTTCCTATATGCCTAACAGTATAATATATATATATATATATATATATATATATATATATATATATATATATATATATATATATATATATATATATATATATATATATATACGTATATATATATATATATATATATATATATATATATATATATATATATATATATATATATATATATATATACATACATATAAAGCCCAAACCAGGAGATGATATATGTATATGAATATATATATATATATATATATATATATATATATATATATATATATATATATATATATATATAAATATATATATATATATATATATATATATGTACATATACAGTATATATATATATATATATATATATATATATATATATATATATATGTATAAATATATATATATATATATATATATATAAATATATGTATATATATATATATATATATATATATATATATATATATATATATAAATATATATATATTCATATATATATATATATATATATATATATATATATATATATATTCACATTTATACATATATATATATATATATATATATATATATATATATATATATATATATATATATATATGCACTCACGTAATACATACATGTTTATACGTATGGATACATATACTGTATATACATACATACACACACACACACACACACATATATATATATATATAGATATATATATATATATATATATATATATATATATATATATATATATATACATATATATATATATATATATATATATATATATATATATATATATATATGTATATATATATATATATATATATATATATATATATATATATATATATATATATATATATATATATATATATAGTCATATATGCATAAATACATATACATATATATGCACAAATATAAATAAAATACATGCTGTATATACAGTATACTTTATAATGTTATAATCTTTTCATTATTGTTACTCAATTAGTTATAACAAATTCCTCTCCACTACAAAATCGAACTTTTGATGACAATAATAAACCTGATTCAAAATAACCCTCGGCTGAGAAATATCATCGAAATCTATTTAGTCAAAATTTGTCAGCCACTCGAGATGAAGAAGTCAGTCCAAAACTTTATTTTGCCTCAAGGATTTTTCTTCATCTCGCTGAGTGACCTCTTTTGATACTTTCCCAAGACAATATTTCTGCTTTGTCTCTTCAGAATGAAATTTCCCAGGACATTTATTTTTTCTTTGCTAAATTCTTGGAGCTTTTGATCCAGTTTTTTTTTTCCTTAAATTTTACTTTGGTTCTCTATTACGAGAAAGGCAGGTAATTGTCAGGAACAACTTTCTATTCAGGTTATCTTGGTTCTTTAATTCCATCAAGAGAGAGAGAGAGAGAGAGAGAGAGAGAGAGAGAGAGAGAGAGAGAGAGAGAGAGAGAGACTTAATCAAGGGATAAATCTGTAATTAAAATGGAATCTAATTTTAACATTGCTAATCCCTTTGATGAAGAGAAATGATACGAGAGAGAGAGAGAGAGAGAGAGAGAGAGAGAGAGAGAGAGAGAGAGAGAGAGAGAGAGAGAGAGAGAGAGAGAGAGTTTTATGTAATTCGAATGTGTAATTACTCCTCTTTGTGCTAATTTATGTATATATATATATATATATATATATATATATATATATATATATATATATACATATGTGTGTGTGTGTGTGTATATATATATATATATATATATATATATATATATATATATACATATATATATATATATATATATATATATATATATATATATATATATATATATATATATATATATATATATATATATATATATATATATAAATCAATAAGTCATTTATATAAAACAAACTTTTATTATAACAGGATTTTAAAAGATTATTTTCTTGCCTAAAAATTTAAATAGAATTCACATTTTATTTAAAATATTTTTTTTTTTTTATACGTATATGTTATTATGGTTGATAGAAAGTTTAAATTTTGCAAAAGTAATTTTACGAGCAAAACCAAGAAAATATCAGAGCAAAAAAATTATCGAATATCAACCCAATAACGTGAAATGTCACTAACCCGAGCTTGCAAAAGAAAAAAAAGTATCTATCTCAATGCTGGGACACTTCCAATATATCTATGGACTTTAGTTTGTGTAATTAGGGGATCAACAAGTAGAACGTGGCTTTAATGAGATTCCTGTTTTCTCGTTGAGTCTTCTAATGATGTCGGTGTCTAAGAGAGAAAAAGAATAAATGAAAGAAAATGCCCAAAGAATGCTGTTAACCTGCTGCTCTTATTTTATACGGTCTGAATGAAGGGAGTCGAAAGTTAACGGACTGCAAGGCAAGAAAGCAATTCATCTGTTCTTTCCTTCTTTATTAGTATAAACATCAAAGCTTAAGATTCAGTGAATGAAAGAAAGAAAAACCCAAAGAATGCTGTTAATTTGATGCTCTTATTTTGTACCGTCTGAGCAGAAGGGGTTGAAAGTTATGAGAATTTTGTAAAGAAAGCTACAAAATTCATCTGTACTTTTCATATTTGTTTGGAGCAAGAACATCAAAGCGTAAGATTTGGTGCTACACTAAAGAAAGCTTACTTTTACCTCGTTGGCAAGATTGAATTATGCTTAGTGATTCTGGATACTCAAATTTTAGTTATTCCATTCATAGAAAAACACGGGGCAATATTTAATTGAGTAACGCAATTTAGTGAAAAAAAAATGAATAAGAACACCTGACTATGTAAAATTTTTTCTGTTTTTAAAGGTTTATAATCTTTTCCTTGTAATGTTGTTTTTAGTATTTGTATCTGGGAATATCTGATACTTTCTCCATAAAACACTTAGATTTTGTTTGCCCTTTTACTAAAACTCTAATGCGATACCAGTACTGGAGGAGATACAACCTCAAATAAAAGAAAAAAAAACATTAGAAACTAAGTAATGATAGACATTTTTGTGAAATTTTGACCTTTCTCGTTTGTCGCTCTGTCGGTGTTTCATGAAATAGTTTTGCACTAATGAAAACTGAAAGAAAATTACAACATCGAATTGTTTTAATGAGAATATCCACCGAGATTTCCATCCCGTCTTGAAGGGATGATTAAAATGTTCATATTGTTATATCTGTCATATCATAACCACCTTCTACATTCCTCCTTCTGCATGTATATATGAGTATATACGTAATACACACACACACACACACACACACACACACACATATATATATATATATATATATATATATATATATATATATATATATATATATATATATATGTGTGTGTGTGTGTGTGTGTGTGTGTGTGTGTGTGTGTGCGTGCGTGCGTGCGTGTGTGCGAGAGAGAGAGAGAGAGAGAGAGAGAGAGAGAGAGAGAGAGAGAGAGAGAGAGAGAGAGAGAGAGAGAGAGCGTGTGTGTGCTCGCTTTCCCCCATATGCTAGTCTTGCGTTGTAATATTTAGCTCACTTTATAATCAAACAGATATATAGAACACTTATCAAACCAATAACTTAATACACTACATTATTAACCAATTTTGAATAAGATGATTTTTCTAAAGGTGCTAACATGTTCATTATTTCATTGCAAAACAACAGTTAATTACCAATTCTGAAAAAGCGTTTGTTGCCATGGAGACGGGATGCTGCGAAGTCACACAGTTATCATGGAGCCAAGGAAAGTCAATGGCTGGAGATCATGGCTTTTGTAACGATTTGGGATAAAAGGAATAAGGAATCGGCGACTGAGAACTCCTATGGAAATGGGATGGTGCGGGATAAAAGAGTGTGAGACGTAAGTTCAAAAAGGAAAAATGGTTTATCCCACAAACGTTTTCAAGTGTTTTTGAGCTCTAAGAACGTTGTTTTCATAACAGCCAATATCTGAATTGTCTTTAAGAGTTCTGGTTATTCTATATTATTTGACTTGGTTATCATCTTTTGAAATAGGATTATGTTATGGCGAATAGAATTTGGTATATACATTCTGTTAATTGTTCAATATAAACGGGTATAATATTCCTGAATTGTTTTTAAGACTTATTTATTCTATGTAATTTGATTTAGTTATCTTCCTTTGAAATAGTATTATGTTACGAAGAATAGAATTTGGTATATAAATTTTGTTGGTTGGTAAATAAAAACTGGTATGATTTTGATATAAATAGCCTAGCTTTGAATATAGTATTCAAGAAAAATATAGGTATGAATCTAATTGTTAATCAACAAAGGGAAGGATAAGTTTTATTAAAAATATGTTGCAAGAAAAAACAGTTTAACTATCAAGTTCACAAGGGCGATATATAAAAGAGAACTGCAAGTCGAAAATATGAAGACTACTTCACTGGAATATCATGTTTTCATATAAATTAATTGAACCATTATAAATTCATAAATATGGAAAGAGCAACGAGATAAGTACATAACCCGATTAAGCACAGTATTGCGTTGGTTTCTGTTTTTGCTGACATGGTAAAACATCCACTATTAGTTGAAAAAAAACATATTCTGGTGGAATTAGTTATTATTTGACAAAATTTTATTTTTTGAGAGATTATATTAGTAGTATATCAATATTTTGAGAACACAGCTAAAGATTTAAATATATATACTTCAACTAAACACTATTAAAGTATATTTCATTAGAACAAATAAAAATTACGCAGTATAATCATTATATCATTATTCATTTTTGGAAACTATATTCAGTAGTAATTTGTGTCCAACATTAAATCAAAACACAAGCACTTTCGACTGACCATATATACATATGATCAGCGACCAAGCTAGGACCAAGGAGAGCCAGCTCCCGTCCTTGGCTCACTCAGATGGTGAGGTTGCAAACACTACTGGAAATTGACGAGCTTAAGCAGATCTCGAACACAGTCCAATAGATCGCCAGTCAGGGATGCTTCTAATTGGCTACCACAACCATAAATAATATAGTTCTGCTATTGCAGGTTACTTAACTAAAATGACCATATCATTAAAGAAGTATTACATCAACACAGTAGTACAGTAGATATTCACAAGTGTTTTATTGTACCTGGAATATCATGATTCAAGAGATAATGATTGATTTGTCAGAAACTTGCTGTAGTTAAGAGGTTCAATTTATTTGTTAAGCATCATACCATATACTGCCTGAGCTGGATATGATCAAATCTAGATAAAAACTGTACTCAGGTTAGAATGATAGTCGGATTTAAATCTCAGTAATTTCCTATTACTCCTCAATTATTCCAGGTTTTTCCTTAAAAGACTTTGAGGAGGGAGGAACAAATGAAAATGTATAAAGGAGATATATATTCAAGTAAAATGTATTACTTTATATTATTTCGTTTGATAACCAAAGGAAAACCAACAAACATACTGATTGAATAAAGAAGAGCTATATACATGGATGGTTGATGAGAAATTAAATGGGATTCCCATATGAGATAGAAAAGAAAATGGAAGGATACGGTAATAAAAAAAGGATATTAAAACAGACAAAGAGAAGAAAAAGTTGAAAAATATACAGGGAAATATGTAAGAAAAGAGATATAGGATATGAAAGGAAAGGGGGATAACACGTGATTGAAAGTTAAAAGTACGCGAGCGTGACGAGCAACAGAAAAAAGAAGAGGAGAGCAAAGGGAGAGTGTAATGAGAGTGGAAGGAAGAGGGCGACAAGTGAGTGTCAGATTAGAAACGAGTGTGGGAAAGAAGGGGGAATTTGTGGTGAGAGAAATAAATGAGTAAAGGTATGACGAAAAGGGAGTTTGAAGACTAGTGGGGGCGGGGTGAAGAGATGTGGGGACAGGGGAAGTTGAAAATGGGTCTAGTAATGGACACTGAGTCAGAGGGGGAGCAATGGGAGGTAGTGCGTAAGGTTGTTTCTAGCAAGGGACATTAGGTCGGATGAGACCTAGAACGTTCTGAATAAACTTTTTCCTTCCTAACCACAGGCAAAACTATTATAACTTTTTTAAAAAATTTTCCATCTTAATTACAGCCAACTCTCCAAGGTGCTGGTAATTCACTTTTATATTTTCCACAACCACACGCCTAGCAATTTAGATGAAGCAACCAACTCTCCCTTTGAATTTTAAAACACGGGAAACTTCAACTTACTAATGGTTTTACTATTGTTACAAACTATAACGTAGGTGGTGTGAACGGTACAAATAGTCAGTTTAGGCACATATCCTAGTGATAAACCATTTGAATCATATTTTGGTGGGTCACTCAAGTGTAAACAAATACCAGCATTTTCTGGAATCTTGAAAATAGATAGTTGAAATAGTTGCCTCGATATTAGAAGCTTCCTTGAAAAGCCGAGTGATAAAGCCTAATGGTATCGACTCCAAAAGGCTATATATAGTTGTGTTGGGATAAAGATTACATCTTGCGTGTTTTTTTTTTTTTTTTTTTTTTTTTCCAACTGACGGCACAAACCACCTTTGATATTGAAAATAGTCGCAAATGGCTACATACACTTTTCATTGAAATAAATATCTAACTATATTCTCATTACTATTGAAAGAATGAATATTATTAGGCCTCATGAGTCAAGATGACTTTTACAGAGCTGGGTAACTACATTCTTAACTAGCAATCCATTGATTGCACATAACTATGACATGTCATTTAATCACAGAAAAAGAGGTAGGAGTTCCAATTTAATGATACCTTTTTAATTGATCTATATTTGCGGGCAGATAACATTAAGGGTCTTTTTCTAGTAAGAAAGATTGCCCTCTGCTAATCTGTAAAGGGGTTTACGGTTTTCAAAACGCTTAATGTTTAAACTAAACACTCAATGAATCATATGTGAAGCACTAGTAATGCAATCGAAGGTTTAAAGGTCTCAGAATGGCAAATTCAAGGGACAGTGACAATGCCCTAAAGACAGAGCCCCATATATATATATATATATATATATATATATATATATATATATATATATATATATATATATATATATATATATATATATATATATATAACGGATTTTGAGCGAAGCAAAAAATCTATTTTTGGGTGAGATGGCCATGTCGTCCTGATGGAAGTTCCTATAGGGTAGCTTCCTAGGGTATATTACAACTACGGCGATATTCCCAGAGAATTTACCTTAAGGTATCAGAATTCTAACTCCTGGAGCGAGTATCCCTCGTGAAAGGGATATTGCGACATATCAGAGGACGTATTCTTGACACGCCACATGGCAATCTGCATCCTGGACAGAGATTTCGTCTCGTAGGAGGCGATTGGCAAGAAACGAATTCGGGAAAGAAAGAGGGGAGCCGCTCCCAAGGCTTCCCTATCCTCCGATTCGTATGCGTGCCTGGCGCTAATCCTGGCGCCATCTGTATTCCTTGTAGCGTACACGAGGTGCTACAGATACTGTATGTAGGGAGGGGTCCTACAGCCCTTTCTTAGAAAGGCAAGGGCGGGTCCATCAGGACGACATGGCCATCTCATCCAAAAATAGATTTTTCGCTTCGCTCAAAATCCGTTTTTTGGGCTCAAATCCATGTCGTCCTGATGGAAGTGTACCAGAGCATTACTGTATCTGTGGATTCTCAGAATGTGCCGTACTCCCCGGAGGTAATTTTTCCCCGGTCGACTAGACCTAGAGACCTAAGATGTTACCGTTATACATCTTTTCAACTAACTATAAACTATGTTAGAGCTTCCTGCCCCCTACAGGGAAGAGTCCTACTAGACTCTGGAAAAGTCTCGAAGAGTACATATACCTATGTATGAATACCAGGCAAGCTAATATAGTGGTCTCGCCCTTTATTAAGTAAAGCATAGTTTGTAAAGAATCACTGCGTCAATATATATTGACCAGTAATCCGCACAATACTTGTATTGGACAAAGGTTTATATCCGCATAAGAAGAAACTAATAAAACCGCCCTCGTCCCTTTATGGGACGGAGTCCTCCCATTAGGGGAATACATAAACCAATGCAAAATAGCTTGCATAACAGAACAATTCTATTAGAATTATCCCAGATAAGGTACATAGAATAAATGCTCAATTATACCAATAAATTGACACAGGTGAAAGAGACGCAAGGTTCTCAAGAACAAGTTTATTGACAGACAATAAATAGACAGGTTAACAACAATATATATATATATATATATATATATATATATATATATATATATATATATATATATATATATATATATATATATATATATATATATATATATATATATATATATATATATATAAAAAGGGGATAACCCAAAACTTTAAGCATAAGTATGATAGTAAACAGAACTTGTTTATCTGAAAGAAAAAACATTAAATGCCACTTTTTTAAGATACCGAGGTATCAAGTCATAAAAGTCTGTATTACAAATCAATCACATTAGCGTTAGAAACGCTCGGCACACATGTCTGTACTTATGCTAGGTTCACCTTTGAAAAAGGAACAGTCTATGTGGGCACTCGGTGCCCACATTTAGTTTGTAGTACAGTATGTACCTACACACTCACCCTGGACTTAATCGCCCCAATTAAGACCACTGTTCCTCGCAGAGTTAAACAGTAGGGTTAACTACACGACCCACTGCTACAACAGATCTCTTTAGTTCCTCTACTTGCTTCGCATAGTGGCGAAAGAACACTCTGGAAGACTTCCAGCCCGTGTATGAACGGAGATGTTCAAAATCCATACAATTAAAGAAATTTAGGGATGAGGCAACTTTCCTCGGATCGTGACCTGCGGGTGTACTGTCAGGATCCGCTCTGCGAATAAAATATGTGATTTTCGCTCTGAGTTGATTCAGAGATAAATTTGAGCCTGATGTTTCTCCCCTGAATAGTTGACCACCCTTGAAGTCTGAAGTTCTACGAAGATAGACCTTTAGGCATTCTACTGGACATAGAGATGCATCTTCTTTCAGAGGGCAGATTCTCCAGGGACCCCACCTGTTGGTGGGTAACTCATTCTTGGCGAGAAACGTAGGATCCGGAAACAGGTTCAGTTCCCCCCATCCAGGAACTGAACACGACCTGCCTCTCTCGAGAGGGCTACGATCTCACTAACCCTGGCCCCGGACGCGAGTGCAAATAGGAAAATAACTTTTTGTGTCAAATCCTTTAACGCACATTCTTCATTGCTCAACAGGGAGGCGAAATGAAGAACTTTGTCTAAAGACCATGAGATGGGCTTTGGAGGTGCTGAAGGTCTGAGCCTAGCACAGGCTTTCGGAACTTTATTAAAGATCTCGTTACCTAGGTCGATCTGGAAGGCAAATAAAATGGGTCTCATCAAAGCAGATTTACACACTGAAATCGTGTTAGCTGCCAACCCTTGACCATGGAGGTGGATGAAGAAAGATAAGCAGAAGTCTGTTGAGATCTCCTGCGGATTCTTTGCCTTTACAAAGGCCACCCATTTTCTCCAAGATGACTCATATTGCCTTCTAGTCGATTTGCACTTATATTCCTCTAGGAAGTCTATGCTGGCTTTCGAAATCCCGAAACGCTTTCTCACCGCAAGGGCGAGAAAATCATGAGCTGCAGGGTCCGGGTTTTCTGTAATGAAGCGCAGACAGTCGACTTCTGGACTCGCTGGGTCAGAACTGGATGTGGTAGCGGCACAAACTTCAGCTGTAGTTCCAACGCCAAGGGGAACCACATGCTGTTCGGCCACTTGTGGGCCACTATTGCCGCTACCCCCCTTGAAGGATCTCAGTTTGTTGAGGACCCTCAACAGAAGGTTGTGAGGGGGAACAGATAAATCCTGGACCATCTGTTCCAGTCGAGGGACATCGCGTCCACTGCTTCCGCTGAGTGGTCCTCGTACGGGGACACGTACAGGGGCAACTTCTTCTTGTCTTTCGTCGCAAAGAGGTCTATCTGCAGTTCTGGGACTTGATTCAGAATGAAGGAGAATGATCCTGCGTCTAAGGACCATTCCGACTCTATCGGTGTGAACCTGGATAGAGCGTCCGCTGTCATGTTGCGGACTCCTTGAAGGTGAACTGCCGACAGGTACCACTTCTTCTTTTCCGCCAATCGGAAAATGGCCAACATCACCTGGTTGAGAGGTGGTGACCTCGACCCTTGTCGATTCAAGCATCTCACAACCACCTCGCTGTCCATCACCAATCTTATGTGGATCGAGTGACGCGGGGAGACTTTCTTTAAGGTAAGGAGCACTGCCATAGCTTCTAGAAAGTTTATGTGAAAGGTCCTGAATAGCTTGGACCAAGTCCCCTGGACTTTTTTCCGATGAGAGTGACCTCCCCATCCCTCCTTTGAGGCGTCTGAGTGAATCGTCATCGACGGGGGAGGTGGCTGAAGAAGAATCGACTTCTTTAGATGTCTGGCTTGGGACCAAGGCCTGAGAAGAGTACGTAGCCGAGGGGGCACTGGTCTTCTCAGATCTCTTCGCGCGTTTGATGCATACCTTCTCCAAACTCCGGTTGCATCCTTTAGCTGTGCTCTTAGCACTGGGTCTGTCACCGAAGCAAACTGGAGAGAGCCTAGTACCCTCTCCTGTTCGCGTCTTGATATCCTTTCGGAATCTAGAAGTCTCTTGACAGAGCCCGCTATCTCCTTCCTTTTCTTCATCGGGATGGAGAAACAGTGTGACAAAAGGTCCCAGTGGATTCCCAGCCACTGGAACTTTTGGGATGGAGAAAGTCGAGACTTTTTTCTGTTGATCTTGAAGCCTAGGTACTCTAGGAACTGGATCACCTGACTGGAAGCTTGCAAGCATTCGGTCTCGGATGATGCCCACACCAGCCAGTCGTCCAGGTAGGCTACTACCTGAATTCCATTTAGGCGTAATTGTTTGAGAGCTGCGCTTGCAAGCTTCGTGAAAATCCTTGGGGCTATTTTTAGCCCGAATGGCATGGCTCTGAAGGCGTATAGTCTCCGTTGTAGCCTGAACCCTAGGTAGGGGGAGAGTCGACGGCTGATTGGAATGTGCCAATAGGCGTCTGACAAGTCTATAGAGACTGAGTATGCCCTCTTGGGCAGTAAGGTCCTTATGTGTTGCAGTGTTAGCATTTTGAATTTGCAGTTCACTATGAACTTGTTGAGTGGCGACAAGTCCAGAATGACTCTGAGCTTTTCCGAGTCTTTCTTGGGAACACAAAACAGCCTCCCTTGGAATTTGATGGACTTCACCTTTCGGATCACCTTTTTCTCCAACAGTTCTTGAACGTACTCCTCCAGAACGGGGGTGGAGTGTTGGAAAAACCGAAGGCACGGGGGTGGAGTGCTGTACCAGCTCCAGCCCAGTCCATTCTTGAGTAGGCTTTGGGCCCAGGGATCGAAGGTCCAATGATCCCAAAATTTCATCAGTCTCCCTCCTACCGGTATCATTTCACTTGGACTGCCGTCCTGAGGTCTTGCCTCCCTGACGACGACCACCTCTGAATCCCTTTCCCCTTGAGGGGCGCCTAGACAAGCCTCTGGCTGCTCCTCTAGGCTTTGCTCGAAAGGAAGAAGACTTTCCTTCGAACGTTGGGGTGAATGCCGTGGACTGACCTGGCACAGCCTGGGGTACCCACTGAAAAGTGGTCGGGGTTTGTGCCACCATCTGGGGCACTGGAGGCAATGGCAATTGCAGTTGCTGTTGCTGTCTAGAGGGCTTGGCTGGCCGAGACGGTAGCCTAGTCCTCATATTCTTCCTCTTTGGTTAAGGACCCTCATCCGGGGAAGACTTTCTTTTGATAGCCAGGCCCCACTTCTGGAGAAGGTTTCTATTCTCCACGGCGGCCTTATAAACAACTTCTTTGACCACATCGGTAGGGAAAAGGTCTTTTCCCCAAATGTTGGAGGAGATTAACTTCCTTGGCTCGTGCCTCACTGTAGCCCCGGTGAACACGAACTCCCTACAAGCTCTCCTTGCCTTGACGAAGCTATAAAGGTCCTTCGTCACTGTGGTTAGGTGAGTCTTAGCCACCACCATGAACATTTCATGGACCTTGGGGTCACTTGCCATCGTCTCAAGAGTAGTCTGATGAGACATTGAGGCAGCCAGTCTTTCTTTTGTCTCGAACTCTCTTCGTAAAAGAGAGTCGGACAGCTTGGGGAGGTCCTCGCCGAATTGCCGTCCGGCAATATCAGCCTCCAACTTTCCCACTGAGAACGTCAGATGGACATCCTTCCAGTCTTTGTGGTCCATAGGCAGGGCCAGCGACAAGGGTTTACACTCCTCCAGGGAGGGGCAAGGCTTGCCGTCCTCGACTGCCTTTAGGACAGCCGCAAACCCTTTCTGTAAAAAGGGGAAGGCTCTAGCAGGAGAGGACACAAAGGAAGGGAGCTTCTTGCTCAATGCAGCTACCTTCGAGTTAGAGAAGCCCCTCTCCTTCATCGAGGATGAAAGTAGGGCTTGAGCCTTAGCGTGGTCCATGATTATGACCTCCTTCGGCTCTGTCTCCTCCCTTGAAGCTGGTTCTTTTCTCAGCCGGACATAGCAGTCCGGATATGATGCCTTGCTGGGCCAGAATTCCACCTCCTCTAGGGGAACTGAACCCAGCTTATCCGAGATGACGATCTTTCCAGTCGTCATCGGCATGTGCTCAGCATACCTCCATGGGTTAGCATCTGAGCATAAGGGAAGGTCTTTCACATTGAGCCTTTTCCGGGGCACATGTGATTCTGCCAGGGACTGCATCCGCAGTTCCATAGCAGCCGCCTTCTCCTGATTCTCCTTCTGCATTTGTTGGATCATTCCAACAATCGAAGAGAGGGCCTGTCCCAGCTCTACTGGGAGACCGGCCGATGTTGAGGGAATAGGCTCCGGAATCTGAACCGGAGTAACCGACACCTCGTCGACCTCATCCTCTACGACGTCCGGGGCTTGAACTTCATCCTGACCTTCTGCTAGGAGGTCTTGTTCCAAACGCTCGTCCACGTCAGACATCCTGTCATCTAACTGGATGTCTTGCAACGTCCACCTGGACCTGATCTTGGGGGATCTCCTCTTGAGGCTGGGGAATCACTGCATCAGCTGATGCCTTGGGAAAAAGATACGCCCTCATCTTCTCACTTGGAAGATAAGGGCCAGAGGTGTTCTTTTGGAAGCCCCTTACCCAGGTACGAAGCTTCTCCCTTGCTATATCCCTTGATTCCGCCGTCCTAGAGGAATCAAAAGCCTCAGTAATCAGGTTAGTGCATACAGTACATACCTGAGGGTCCCAATACTGGAGATCATCCTTGGATACAGCGCATGCTGCGTGTCTCTTACAAAACTCATGTCCGCAGAGGTACTTGCTGCGGACGTTGCAGAAAACATTTCCGCACTTCGGAGGGTCCTCCTGTAAAGAGAAGAAATTTCCATGAGTATCAAGTGAACTATATATCACTGGATATGCATAGTATAGCATAACAATTCATAAAGGAAAGACACACACTTGTGTTTCCCTCACAACCCATTGTTGCAGCCTTCCAGATAATAAAATCAAATGGTTAATCTCTTCTAGAGTAACCAATGCAAGGTTTCCAAAGGAAACAGGTGAAGCTCACACCTAAGCAATGATTTTAAAATCCTGGATAATAGACAGGAAAGAACTCACTTTCCTATCTGTAGGGCAACAGCAAAGGGATGTGCAGGAAAACACAAAAGTGTTAGAACACACACTACTGTACCAAAACCCTTACCATAGTTTTCTTCTTACTGTATATGTTATACTGAAGAATACTAGTACAGTATAGGGGGATACGTGCCGGCCGGCAAACACACCATAACTAGCTTTAAAGTATACTACTTAACAGCTATAAGGCGGCAGCACTCTGGTTCAAATGCATGTGCCGGCCGGCAGCAACTGCCGGCCGGCAACAGCCAATGTCGGTCGGTAATGGCTGCCGGCCGGCAACTACACAAGGTAGTACCCAGCTGCCGGCCACACTCTTGGTGACCGGCAGACAAGGGCTGACATAAGCCGGCCGGCAAAGGTACAAGACCGATGCCAGCCGGCAGCAAAAGAACCAGAGGACTACACCTGCCCGGCTGCCGGCCTCATAAGCCGGCAGCCGGGTCGGGTACAGCACTAGAAGAAAAATAGAATGGATGCCGGGATAAGAGTGTACACTACCTCCAAGCCCGGCAATCCGAAAGAGTGCATATAAGGAAGGGGAGAATTTAATTCAGGCTTCCTGACCAATGCCGTCTGGCTCTACAGGCAGGCATGGATGAGGGACCAAGGGAGGTC
>NC_090733.1:98076365-98096365 GCF_036898095.1 Palaemon carinicauda | reverse complement strand
CGCTAACATCGAAGGAATAAGGAAAGCTTCACCCCCACAACGAGGAAGCAATTACAACGGTTTTTAGGAATGGCTGTATTCTACAGACGGGTTTGCCTGAATTTTTCGGCTGTTGTCACTGCCTTGAAATACTTGACAAGCACCAAGAAAAAATTTGTATGGACTATCAAGTGCCAGGAATCCTTCGACAAGATAATGGCCATACTAATATTGAAACTGATACTGCAGTCACCGGATTTTTACAAGAAATTCCTTATCCAACTGGATATGTTGGACAATGGAATTGGGGCTGTCCTATTGCAAGAAGGCAAGGAAGGAATTCTTCACCCTGTCTGTTTTATGTCATCGAAGCTAAAGAAACATCAACGGGCCTACTCGATAGGTGAAAAGGAACTGCTAGCGCTAATCACAGTGATAAGGAAGTTTGAAATTTATCTAAATAGACCACAGAATGAAGAAATAACGGTTTACTCAGCTTACACCCCTTTAACTTTTGGTAATAAGAGAAAGAATAATAATCAAAGGTTAACTAGATGGTCATTATGTTCACAACCATACTGTATTAATGTAAAACATATATCAGGTAAAGAGAACGTGGTTGCAGATTATTCATCTTGGGCTAAATCGATGGATTCAGGCCCGGAATAATTAATCTTTTTGGGGGAGCTACCTTACCAAGCTGGTCTAACATGAGTAAACTATTTTATTCACATATTTCATTTGTGTATTTAGGAGATGTACAGACAGCTCGTATGGTGGGTTCATCTCATGTAGGATCAGGTAAATGTATGTAAGTTACATAAGACTTTCGTCATTCATTTAGTTGTATTTTTATTCGGTTCTGTAAATGTAAATTTACATTATTTTAAAAAGTAAAATTTTTATTTTTCGTAGTTTTGTTACAAAGTCTTGTGTAAATTTGTTGAAAGGTATGCTGTATGACACACACGAGGGATTGCATCATGTTTCCACGTGGTTGGAAGAGGCATAATGGTTCTCAACTAAACTTATTCTTTTGTTTTAATGTTACGAGAGGAGTAGGCGGAGTTAGCTGAGTGTTGCCCTCGTCAGGCAACGACAGAACCATACTTCAAACTGCCAAGTTGACATCATTGACGCCACGAGAGCCCGCCCGGACCTTGTGCACACGCATCAGGAATCCTTTGCTTGAATCAGCTGCAAGTTTTGTAGAATGACTTACGACAACATATAAAAGCTACCATAGTTTTGGCGAGAGAGATCCAGCCTCATATAATGTAAGAGTCAACATCCGACAATCCTCTCACCAGCACCTCTTCAGCCATCCATAGTGTTTTCCATCCAAAGTATATAGTGCTTGTTAAAACATTGGTTAAATTTTGTGCTTAATTTATAAGTGAAGTGAATTTTATGTAGGTACATTTCATGTTTTAATTTTTTTGTGACTGCTCCTGTGTGATTTGGTTAAAAAGTGAAGTGTATTTATTTTTACTTAACTGTCCTGTAACATTATGTCAGCTTAAAGGTCGTGAGAGTAACAGATATGTATGTGTGAGTGTAATTATTGTTTATTTTTTATAGTGTTAAAATGTCTTTTTTTTTATTAATCGTTAAAATTAAACATTTTCATAATTTCATCTTCAGTGAAACAAGTGACTGCATTGTAAAACTCTGGAAGTGTCTTTTTGTAATAAGTCATAAGTTCAGATTTATATTTTGTGTTATTTATTTTTGGTATTAATTTTCTTTTTTAATTGTTATTATTTCTTATGGAATATATATTTTTCTAAAGTGTGTATTATTTCGATTACCAATAATTAATCTAGTGATTTGCTCGTATCCCCTGACTTAAAACCGAAGTGAGAAGTTGATTTATGAATAGTACCCGTTAAAAGTAATGTACTCACCCAGTTTTGTTGTGAGTGTAAAGTAAAGAGACCTTTAAATATTCACTGTTCATATATATTAACGCCTGGTAATTACGTATTATTCTTAGAGCTCGAAGGTATTCTCATGTTTAACAGATTTATGTAATATAATGCAGGTGAGTTTGGACTTTGGGAGTCTACGTATTTCGCTAGTCGCATATATATATATATATATATATATATATATATATATATATATATATATATATATATATATATATATATATATATATATATATATATATATATATATATATATATATATATATATGCATATTTATGTATATATGTAGTTATATACGTACGTACACACACACACACACACACACACACACATATATATATATATATATATATATATATATATATATATATATATATATATATATATATATATATATATATATATATATATATATATATATATATATATATATATATATATATATATATATACATTTATGCATATTTATGTATATATGTAGTTATATACGTACGTACACACACACACACACACACACACATATATATATACATATATATATATATATATATATATATATATATATATATATATATATATATATATATATATATATATATATATATATATATATATATATTACATACAACCACAACGACGTCATGCAGCCGTTTCTGGTCCGCAGTAGGACAAACGTATCAGGAATGTCCTTCATGTCTGGGATTTGGCCTAATATGGTGGCTCTGACTATTTTCTGAGGTAATTTTTTATGAACAATGGGTTCCCTCTGAACCTCTATTATAATCAAGTTAAGTAGTTTATAGCTAATGACTACAGTCAAAATTTAATAATTCAAACAGTCAGTAAGAAAAAATCTTTTCGTTTCCATACCATGGTTATGTCTCGGGGAGATTAAGAATATAGGTTATGAGTGCTGTGGGGAAGTGTTATCCCCATATAGATTTAAAACTTATCTCTACAAACAAGCTCTCTGTACAATTTATACATATAAGATAAGTCTCCCTATTTCCTTGTGTTCTGGTGTCATATACATTAACCAATGCGCACTCTGTAATGAGTGATACACTGGAAGCACGTCTAGACATCCTCAATGTCTGGGAAGATCGGTATGAACGAATAGACCTTTAAGTAAGAAACCAATTTCAGCCCTTTATGATCATTCATTTAAATCTGGTCATGCCATTTCTAAAGAAAATTTCAAAATCACTGACAGACATAGCAGTGTCAGCCAATAGCGAATCTTGGAGTCTTTATACATTTTTAAGACACTCATTGATCCGTTTTCTGCTCTGTGGGTTGCTGCTCTTGGTGGGTGATCATCGTTTCCTGCGGGTGACTAGATATACAAAGATAGGTTGACACCTACGCACTTTTTTGTTGCAACATGTTGCAACGTGGGATCGTGCCACCTAGTGGTGGAAACAACCCATTAAATGTGCCAATGTTGCGACGTGAGTGCGAGGTCTTACGGCATGGCACGAGGTTGTCTTGTAATGTCTTGCACAGTGGCGTAACATGAATCGCTCATGATGAACGTGGTGTTCTCTTGCAAGGTGTCATGAGATAAGGATAGGTGTTAATACACCCTTGCGATATAATTACACAGTGTTGCAAGGTACCTGCAAAGAGTTGCGAGGTGGCACAAATTGTCACATAAAAATTGCGGAAGCTACCAGAGGTATATATAGTGCTCGAAGCCTAGGGAAGTTACTTACCAATTTACTGACCACCATGGAAGATGGATCAGGAATACTACACAAGACGAGAGGCAGACAGCATGATTACCAGTATTCTGTTGGTAACTGTTGCCTATACCATCAAGAAGTATTGGACAAGAAGACCAGATGATCGACCTGAGAAACCACCTGTGGCTCTGATGAAACAAGAAAAAGCAAGAAAAAGAGCTAGAAGAACGATGTGGTGCCTTGAATGGATGACGAGGAGATCCATACATGGAGATAATGACCAGCTGCTACAAGAAATACACCAAGAAGAGCCTAAGGGGTACAATAATTTCATCTGGATCAAACCAGGATTGCTTGCATAGATTGTTGACCGTATTTCTCTAATGCTCACCAAGAAACTGACGAGAATGAGGGATCCTCTAACAGTGGGATTGAAATTGGCTGTCACCTTTTGCTTCCTGGCAAGTTGGGACTCCTATAGAAGTCTGCAATAT
This sequence comes from Palaemon carinicauda, assembly GCF_036898095.1. Lineage (NCBI taxonomy): Eukaryota > Metazoa > Arthropoda > Malacostraca > Decapoda > Palaemonidae > Palaemon > Palaemon carinicauda. Next base: position 98,092,275 of record NC_090733.1, on the reverse strand, counting down.
AGTTTCCAAGTCTCCAAGAGTGTGATTTGCAGATTTCTGCCTAAAGTTAGCAAAGCCATCATCGACACCTACACAAATGTCATGAAGTGCCCCAAAACTCCTAAGGAGTGGAAGGGGTCACTGAAGTATTTGCAAAGAAGTGGAACTATTATAATTATGAAGGGGCAGTTAATGGAAAGCATGTATCTATAAAGAAGCCCAAGAAAGGAGGATCACAATACTATAACTACAAGAAGTCCTACAGCCTCATACTCATGGCCATCACAGATGCAAAGAAGTACACAAATGCCGAAGGAGGTGCTGGTGATGGAGGCACCTTAATTAAGTGTAACCTTCATCATGCCATCAAGCAGATTCGAGTGAGATTTCCTAATGACAGCACTTTGCCGAATGATGACACTCCAATCCCCTTCCACATAATAGCAGATGATGCCTTCACCCTTAAGACAACGGTGATGAAACCATACTCCCACATATCCCAAGAACATCACAAGAAGATCTACAGCTAGAGGTTGTCTCGCACTCACGGTGTGGGGGGAGAATGCATTCAGTGTCCAACAAATGAGATTGCGATTCTTTGGCACTCCCATACAACAAGGAATTAAAGTACTGAAGCTGCTCACCATGTGTGGATATGTCTTGTACAATCTCATATTCGACCACTATCCCTTTGCTCCCACCGACGTCGACCATAAAGGTGCTCCGCACAACTTGCTACCTGGCGCTTAGAGGGAGGAACTGAATCTGATAGAACAGCTCATGTGTCGAAAGGGATCAAACTACGCAAGACAATCAAAGGCTGTCTGAGATTACATGTCCTACTACTACGCTTTAGAAGCAGAGACTTGTCTATCCCAGAGGACGACCAACATAAGTATAAAGGTCTCCAATGTATATAAAATGAAAATGTATGTCTCAACACAAAACTGTTCTTTTCATGAATAAAAATGTCTAAAGTCAAAATTTGTTTGTATTGTCATGGCAAACTAAGATTTCTCCTTATATGTTTGTTAAGCCTAAATAATTTGATTTCATGCTTTTCATAGTAGATTTCAACTTTGTGCTTCTCATTGTATATATCAAGTTTTTGCTTTTCAATGTATATTTCAATTTACTTATTTTAATTGAATTAGCAAGATATGTTTTGTTTATGTGTTTTCAAGTCTTTCTTTCTCATTAATTATATTTTAAATTTTCAGGTCATTTTCAAGATATAGTTTCTTCATCATTTATATATACATATGCATAAAAATATAAGGGTATATAAAGGATTATGTTTTAAAAAAATATTGTTATTTAGGAAAAAATACAAAATCCATTATATTTACAATATATATTTTAGACGATTGATGCAGCAGACAAACCAGACATCTCACTGGACGAATCGGGATCATTTCTTTCTGAAGTTGTCCATTGCAAGATAGGAGAGAGCCTGGGGCTTGCTAATGTGTTTTCGTGGGCTGTGACCCCCGAGGAGCTCCCAGGTGGTCTTGACTTCTTCCTCTTATATTGTCCACTTCCTTACTGTGGCAACACTCTTGCTCTCCTTCTTCTCTATTTTCCCGAAATTTGTCCTTTTCTTCTGAAACAACTTCCTTACTTGCAGGAAAGTACATTCATGGAAGGTTGCTGCAAACTCTGTTCACAGGGTCTCTTTCAGTCAGGGGTTGCACCACATCTAGTCCAGCTTGTTGTAGAGAGGGGGATTCTGCTTCACAAACTCAGCAATCTCAGATGCTTGGGCATCTGTGAAGGGGTAGTCTGGTATGTCCCTCTTGCTTGGCCGATACCTCTTCTATTGTGGTTGCTGTAGTCCACTAGATCCTCCTACAGGTTTTTATTTGACAACAGGATCGTCAGCAGACTCCGCCTCCACCGCCATTGGAGAATGAGGCATCTCCAGTTACTGGGGCTGTTAGGACTCCTTAGACTGCTTGGTGGTCTTGCAAGGCATTGTAGAGGTCGTAGTAGAGATTATCAGAATGTGCTGGAAGATGAATGATTGATGCTGCCCTTAACAGCCCTTCAAATACCACACACAAACTGGTATCAAGCAATCAGCGCTCGGTATTCACCCCGGCTCGGGCTACAACCAATCAGCGTTCACTAAGCGACTCCCCTTGGATGAGGACGTACAACGTCCAAAATGTATCAAAACTCTATAACTGAACACAAGCACACACACAACAATGAAAAGAAAAGAAGCACGGCACTATTGTATTGAACAAATCTAAATAAAGCTTGCAACATACACTTTACAACCAGCTCGCCAGACATGGTAAGCTGTGCTCAAGAAGGGTTACAACCAACTTGCCAGACATTTTAACCAGTGCCCAAGAAGTGATAAAATTTTTGGGTAAGACCTTACAAAAAGTGGCATGCCGTCGTTCCTGACGCGATGTGGCATGAAATGGCACGAACCCGGGGGACATCTTACGAGGTGAGTGTACGATGTCGCAACAGCGATGTTGCGAGATGGAGCAAGGTCGTCACCTCACTCCACTCCGCGACACATTGTAAAACTGTTTTAAAAACCTGGCAATGTCATGCCATTATACACGTTTCTTGCGAGGTTTTGCCAGCAGACCTCAAATAAATCAATCAATCATGTCACCAGCTGGTAGGATGTGTAGTACGCTTTCTTGCGAGGTGGCACGACCTCAAGTGGCAACAAAAAAGTGTGTAGGTGTTATCCTACAATAGTAATAAGGTCTTTTATATGGTTTCATGTTCTTTGATTGGTATGTTATATTAGTAATTAGATCTTTTATATGGTTTTATTTTCTTTGATTGGTTCTATTTTAGAGTAGTTGGGCGATTATTTGAAGTATATTTACCTATTTATCTAATGAAGATAATTTTATATATATATATATATATATATATATATATATATATATATATATATATATATATATATATATATATATATATATATATATATATATATATATATATATATATATATATATGATAAATTTTTGCACATTTAGACGTGTTTTTCATATTCAAATAAGCCATATATATTTTTGATACATTAATGTCTGGATTCTCTTAACGACCTCGGGATCAGAGCCCCAGGCGAAATCACACAAAGACAAGAGCTTGTGTCCGGCCGGGAATCGAACCCTGGTCAGCAAGCTTGTATAGACAGTGACTAAACCACTTGGCCACGAAGAAAGATGAAAGTCAATGACAATTCTTCTGTACTTATACCTGTCAAATTCAGGTGTTTTGTACTTAAAATTGAAATCAACCCATCTTCACCATCGTAGCTAATTGGTAGTTTGTTACTTGGCATTCGATTAATGATAAATTTTTGCACATTTAGACGTGTTTTTCATATTCAAATAAGCCATATATATTTTTGATACATTAATGTCTGGATTCTCTTAACGACTTCGGGATCAGAGCCCCAGGCAAAATCACACAAAGACAAGAGCTTGTGTACGTCCGGGAATCGAACCCTGGTCAGCAAGCTTTTATAGACAGTGACTAAACCACTTGGCCACGAAGAAAGATAAAAGTCAATGACAATTCTTCTGTACTTATACCTGTCGAATTCAGGTGTTTTGTACTTAGAATTAAAATCAACCCATCTTCACCATCGTAGCTAATTGGTAGTTTGTTACTTGCCATTCGATTAATGATAAATTTTTGCACATTTAGACGTCTTTTTCATATTCAAATAAGCCATATATATTTTTGATACATTAATATCTGGATTCTCTTAACGACCTCGGGATCAGAGCCCCAGGCGAAATCACACAAAGACAAGAGCTTGTGTCCGGCCGGGAATCGAACCCTGGTCAGCAAGCTTGTATAGACAGTGACTAAACCACTTGGCCACAAAGAAAGATAAAAGTCAATGACAATTCTTCTGTACTTATACCTGTCGAATTCAGGTGTTTTGTACTTAGAATTGAAATCAACCCATCTTCACCATCGTAGCTAATTGGTAGTTTGTTACTTGGCATTCGATTAATGATAAATTTTTTGCACATTTTGACGTGTTTTTCATATTCAAATAAGCCATATATATTTTTGATACATTAATGTCTGGATTCTCTTAACGACCTCGGGATCAGAGCCCCAGGCGAAATCACACAAAGACAAGAGCTTGTGTCCGGCCGGGAATCGAACCCTGGTCAGCAAGCTTGTATAGACAGTGACTAAACCACTTGGCCACGTAGAAAGATAAAAGTCAATGACAATTCTTCTGTACTTATACCTGTCGAATTCAGGTGTTTTGTACTTAAAATTGAAATCAACCCATCTTCACCATCGTAGCTAATTGGTAGTTTGTTACTTGGCATTCGATTAATGATAAATTTTTGCACATTTAGACGTGTTTTTCATATTCAAATAAGCCATATATATTTTTGATACATTAATATCTGGATTCTCTTAACGACCTCGGGATCCGAGCCCCAGGCGAAATCACACAAAGACAAGAGCTTGTGTCCGGCCGGGAATCGAACCCTGGTCAGCAAGCTTGTATAGACAGTGACTAAACCACTTGGCCACGAAGAAAGATAAAAGTCAATGACAATTCTTCTGTACTTATACCTGTCGAATTCAGGTGTTTTGTACTTAGAATTGAAATCAACCCATCTTCACCATCGTAGCTAATTGGTAGTTTGTTACTTGGCATTCGATTAATGATAATTTTTTGCACATTTAGACGTGTTTTTCATATTCAAATAAGCCATATATATTTTTGATACAATAATGTCTGGATTCTCTTAACGACCTCGGGATCAGAGCCCCAGGCGAAATCACACAAAGACAAGAGCTTGTGTCCGGCCGGGAATCGAACCCTGGTCAGCAAGCTTGTATAGACAGTGACTAAACCACTTGGCCACGTAAAAAGATAAAAGTCAATGACAATTCTTCTGTACTTATACCTGTCGAATTCAGGTGTTTTGTACTTAGAATTGAAATCAACCCATCTTCACCATCGTAGCTAATTGGTAGTTTGTTACTTGGCATTCGATTAATGATAAATTTTTGCACATTTAGGTGTGTTTTTCATATTCAAATAAGCCATATATATTTTTGATACATTAATGTCTGGATTCTCTTAACGACCTCGGGATTAGAGCCCCAGGCGAAATCACACAAAGACAAGAGCTTGTGTCCGGCCGGGAATCGAACCCTGGTCAGCAAGATTGTATAGACAGTGACTAAACCACTTGGCCACGAAGAAAGATAAAAGTCAATGACAATTCTTCTGTACTTATACCTGTCGAATTCAGGTGTTTTGTACTTAGAATTAAAATCAACCCATCTTCACCATCGTAGCTAATTGGTAGTTTGTTACTTGGTATTCGATTAATGATAAATTTTTGCACATTTAGACGTGTTTTTCATATTCAAATAAGCCATATATATTTTTGATACATTAATGTCTGGATTCTCTTAACGACCTCGGGATCAGAGCCCCAGGCGAAATCACACAAAGACAAGAGCTTGTGTCCGGCCGGGAATCGAACCCTGGTCAGCAATCTTGTATAGACAGTGACTAAACCACTTGGCCACGAAGAAAGATAAAAGTCAATGACAATTCTTCTGTACTTATACCTGTCGAATTCAGGTGTTTTGTACTTAGAATTGAAATCAACCCATCTTCACCATCGTAGCTAATTGGTAGTTTGTTACTTGGCCTTCGATTAATGATAAATTTTCGCACATTTATACGTGTTTTTCATATTCAAATAAGCCATATATATTTTTGATACATTAATGTCTGGATTCTCCTAACGACCTCGGGATCAGAGCCCCAGGCGAAATCACACAAAGACAAGAGCTTGTGTCCGGCCGGGAATCGAACCCTGGTCAGCAAGCTTGTATAGACAGTGACTAAACCACTTGGCCACGAAGAAAGATAAAAGCCAATGACAATTCTTTTGTACTTATACCTGTCGAATTCAGGTGTTTTGTACTTAAAATTGAAATCAACCCATCTTCACCATCGTAGCTAATTGGTAGTTTGTTACTTGGCATTCGATTAATGATAAATTTTTGCACATTTAGACGTGTTTTTCATATTCAAATAAGCCATATATATTTTTGATACATTAATGTCTGGATTCTCTTAACGACCTCGGGATCAGAGCCCCAGGCGAAATCACACAAAGACAAGAGCTTGTGTCCGGCCGGGAATCGAACCCTGGTCAGCAAGCTTGTATAGACAGTGACTAAACCACTTGGCCACGAAGAAAGATAAAAGTCTATGACAATTCTTCTGTACTTATACCTGTCGAATTCAGGTGTTTTGTACTTAGAATTGAAATCAACCCATCTTCACCATCGTAGCTAATTGGTAGTTTGTTACTTGGCATTCGATTAATGATATATTTTTGCACATTTAGACGTGTTTTTCATATTCAAATAAGCCATATATATTTTTGATACATTAATGTCTTGATTCTCTTAACGACCTCGGGATCAGAGCCCCAGGCGAAATCACACAAAGACAAGAGCTTGTGTCCGGCCGGGAATCGAACCCTGGTCAGCAAGCTTGTATAGACAGTGACTAAACCACTTGGTCACGAAGAAAGATAAAAGTCAATGGCAATTCTTCTGTACTTATACCTGTCGAATTCAGGTGTTTTGTACTTAGAATTGAAATCAACCCATCTTCACCATCATAGCTAATTGGTAGTTTGTTACTTGGCATTCGATTAATGATAAATTTTTGCACATTTAGACGTGTTTTTCATATTCAAATAAGCCATATATATTTTTGATACATTAATGTCTGGATTCTCTTAACGACCTCGGGATCAGAGCCCCAGGCGAAATCACACAAAGACAATTCAGGTGTTTTGTACAAAACACCTGAATTCGACAGGTATAAGTACAGAAGAATTGTCATTGAATTTTATCTTTCTTCGTGGCCAAGTGGTTTAGTCACTGTCTATACAAGCTTGCTGACCAGGGTTCGATTCCCGGCCGGACACAAGCTCTTGTCTTTGTGTGATTTCGCCTGGGACTCTGATCCCGAGGTCGTTAAGAGAATCCAGACATTAATGTATCAAAAATATATATGGCTTATTTGAATATGAAAAACACGTCTAAATGTGCAAAAATTTATCATTAATTGAATGCCAAGTAACAAACTACCAATTAGCTACGATGGTGAAGATGGGTTGATTTCAATTCTAAGTACAAAACACCTGAATTCGACAGGTATAAGTACAGAAGAATTGTCATTGACTTTTATCTTTCTTCGTGGCCAAGTGGTTTAGTCACTGTCTATACAAGCTTGCTGACCAGGGTTCGATTCCCGGCAGGACACAAGGTCTTGTCTTTGTGTGATTTCGCCTGGGGCTCTGATCCCGAGGTTGTAAGAGAATACAGACATTAACGTATCAAAAATATATATGGCTTATTTGAATATGAAAAACATGTCTAAATGTGCAAAAATTTATCATTAATCGAATGCCAAGTAACAAACTACCAATTAGCTACGATGGTGAAGATGGGTTGATTTCAATTCTAAGTACAAAACACCTGAATTCAACAGGTATAAGTACAAAAGAATTGTCATTGACTTTTATTTTTCTTCGTGGCCAAGTGGTTTAGGCACTGTCTATACAAGCTTGCTGACTAGGGTTCGATTCCCGGCCGGACACAAGCTCTTGTCTTTGTGTGATTTCGCCTGGGGCTCTGATCCCGAGGTCGTTAAGAAAATCCAGACATTAATGTATCAAAAATATATATGGCTTATTTGAATATGAAAAACACGTCTAAATGTGCAAAAATTTATCATTAATCGAATACCAAGTAACAAACTACCAATTAGCTACGATGGTGAAGATGGGTTGATTTTAATTCTAAGTACAAAACACCTGAATTCGACAGGTATAAGTACAGAAGAATTGTCATTGACTTTTATCTTTCTTCGTGGCCAAGTGGTTTAGTCACTGTCTATACAAGCTTGCTGACCAGGGTTCGATTCCCGGCCGGACACAAGCTCTTGTCTTTGTGTGATTTTGCCTGGGGCTCTGATCCCGAGGTCGTTAAGAGAATCCAGACATTAATGTATCAAAAATATATATGGCTTATTTGAATATGAAAAACACGTCTAAATGTGCAAAAATTTATCATTAATCGAATGCCAAGTAACAAACTACCAATTAGCTACTGTAAAGGATATTTCCATATATCCTTATCAGATTCTTTTAATGATGTTTATAGCATGATAATACCTCATAATATTGTGAAAATACAAGGGAGATAATCAAATAGAGATAAGTTTACCAATATTATATTTATCAATAATATTTAAAGTTACATACAACTAGGGTTCCATATAAATAAGATAGAAATTACGAGAAATTATGAATGTTGATTAAATACAAAACAATATAAATATAATTATTAAATTAACAAGAACAACAAATTCAAACAAGAATGAAGAACCCAACTATGAAATTACAGTTATGAAACAACCTCATTATTACTAGTTGCCCAATACTCTTTGAAGCAAATCAGTCAAATAATTCACTTCACAATAATTTATAATAAAAGTTACGATAAGCACCAAATAGTAAAATAATTGCCAAAATATAACTAAACAAGATGCAAAATCAAAACAGAAAAATAAACATTAATATTAGTCACATTTATCACTGAATATTTGTCTCTCAAGAAATTAAACAGAGAAAAGCGATGTATACTACTATTCTCCTGTAGTACCGAGGAACATACACTAAGTCTTTCTCCTGCACAATTCCATTGGAAGTTAGGGTTAGGAAAAGCAGACTTTTCCTTCACTTTTTGACTTTCTCTTAAAAATGTAACTATTCTTCCAAGAACAAAATGGGACTTCGTGACGGGTTAGGGACACACCCGCAGCTGTCCTCTGAAGCTTGAGAGTAGCACAGAAAGTGCTAGATTCAACAGAAGAGAGGTCCCAAGAAAACTAGCCAGGGACTCTCAAACAGGTAGTTACTTTAAACAAAAAATAAACAGGAAGTTACACTTGAATACAGTCATTTTTCCTTTACATAGGCCCTTTAACAAGTTAATTCCTTGGAATTTACAAACAAAATAGAAGAAATGTTTACTCTCTCAACTATTTACACAAGCAAGTTACATTAATTGCTTCTACTCAGTAAATCTGAAAAATGGTTAGATTGACCAGATATATATATAATCCTGTATTTATATGGTTGTAGGCCCAGAATTAATCTTAAAATCCTATCATTTCCTGATTTTAGAGTTTCCATGTAGGTAAGGGGCTTATGGTCTGTTTCAATGAAAAACTCTTTCCCATACAAATAATAGTGGAATTTTCGTACAGCCCAGAAGATAGCCAAACACTCTCTCTCAATGGTAGAATACCGTTGTTCTCTTGGGAGAAGTTTCCGGCTAGCATACGCCACTGGATAGGCTGTTTCTTCATCATACTGAAGGAGCACAGCTCCAAGACCAACTGAAGAGGCATCTGTCCTTAGAACAAAAGGTTTATTTATCTCTGGAATATGAAGAATAGGAGCATCAATGAAGTATTTCTTAATAATCTCAAATATGTTTTCTTCCTCACTATTCCATTGTAGTGGTTCTTTCACTTCCTTTTTAAGCTTTGCTGTTAATGATGACGTTAAGCTAGACAAATTTGGGATGAACAGTCGATAAAAATTAACAGTACCTAAAAAGCTTCTTAACAACTTCTTAGTTTTTGGAATTTGAATTTGTTGCAAAGATAAAATTTTATCATTGAGGGGTCTGATTATATTATTACCTACTTCAAAACCCAAATATTTAACTTTCTCATAACAAAAATGACATTTTGATGGACGGGCTGTAAGACCATGATCTCTCAATCTTCGAAGTACCTCACTCAAGGTTTCCAAATGTTCCTGGAAAGTATTAGACATCACAAATATGTTATCAAAATAGATAGAGATATGATTCATTCCCTGAAAGATTTTCTTCATCAATCTAACGTAGGTGGCACATGCAGTAACCAGTCCAAAGGGTAGCCTCTTATATTGCATTAAACCACGGTAAGTAGGGAAAGCCGTTAGAGGTCTTGCATCAGGGTCCAACATAACCTGATGATAGGCTTTTGTGATATCCAATTCTGTAATAAAAGACATATTACGAAATTTAAATAAATCTTCATCAATTGAGGGCATAGGTTCAGAATCGAACTTTGTTACTGAATTGAGTGCACGAAAATCTAGTGCTAACCTGAATGTGTTGTCAGGTTTCTTTATCATAACAATAGGATTACAATAATCAGACTTACTTTCTTCAATTATCCCAAGTTTCAGTAATTTATCTACTTCTTTACATACTTCCTCCTTAAGATGTGCTGGTACTGGGTACATTTTCTTTCGAATAGGCTCTGTTGACGTTAATTCAATCTTGTGCATTATGGTAGAAGTACAACCTGGTATCTCCGAGAAGACTTCTGAAAAATTATCCAGTACTTCTTCTAGTTTCCCTTTTTGTTCTGGAGTTAAAGTTGGACAGATATCTAATTCAGAAGTTATTTCTTCTTCAACACAAGGTATAGGATTTTCGATGTCTTCGCTCAAAACTATTACACGAGAGGTTACACAGCAATAATCTGAAATTGAACTATTCAGATTTTCATCAGCCACTGATAACACATTCTGTGACCTGTAAAAATATGCCTTCAGCAAGTTAACATGAAATGTTTTTGGCTTACCTTTCACATCGATTATGTAATCAACACTATTGAGTTTCCGCAGAACTTTAAATGGTCCTTGCCATTCAACTAACAACTTATTGTGTTCTGTTGGCAGTAATAGTAACACCTCATCATTGACTTTAAACTGCCTACGAGTACTTTTCTTGTCAAAGTACGTACTGTAGATTTCCATTGAAGTCTTTATATTTTCCTGGGCTATTTTTGAAGTTTCCTCTAGCCTGTTTCTAAGATCAAAAAGAAAAGAATAAACATTTTGGGTATCATTAGAAAGGCCAGTATTAGTCCATATCTCATTCAATATTAGTAGTGGTCCCCTTACTTGGTATCCATAAAGGAGTTCAAATGGGGAAAAACCAAGAGTGTCAGAAGGAATCTCCCTCATAGCAAACAGGGCACAAGGTAAATATCTATGCCATTCTCTAGGTTGCAAATGACACAATTTCTTCAATATGGATTTGAGAACAGAGTGTTGCCTTTCACAACGACCATTGCCAGCTGGATGATACGGAGTAGTAAACAATGGTTTTACTCCCAGCATTTGGTACACATGTTCCATAAGTTCTGATGTGAACTGCTTTCCTCTATCAGATATTATTTCCTTTGGTATTCCTACCCTAGAAAATATTTGCATAAGAGCATCTGCAACATCAACAGTGGTTATGGTCTTCATAGGAATTGCTTCAGGAAATCCTGTAGCATAATCAATCATTGTTAAAATAAACCTGTGACCTTCAGATGTGCTTGGATTCAGCGGACCCACTATGTCAATTCCTACTCTGCTAAAAGGAATGGAAACTACTGGCATTTTTACCATAGAGACCCTTTTATGTCTACCTTTACTTGTGTTCCTCTGACAGTTATCGCAAGATCTACAATATGCATACACATCTGTACACATTCCTGGCCAGAAATATAGTTCTCTGATTTTTTTTAGGGTTTTGCGATGACTAAAGTGTCCTGCCACAGGTAAATCATGAGCCAATTTAAGAACAACCTTTCTAAGTTTAAGAGGAACAACTAAATAAAATTTATTGGCAATTCTTGAATTGTTTGCATTTATAATTTCCTTATACAAAACTTCATTTCTCCGTACATACCTGTACTCCACTTTTGAGTTTTTTGTTATGGTGTTGGCTTGACAGTCTTTCCTGATCGATTCCAGGGTGGCACATTCATTTTGCAATTTTATAAAGTCAATAGGAGTAGTCTCAAGGGCTTCTACATCAGGAAAAACTAATGGGTGAACAACTTTCCTTGAAGCTGAACGAGTTGTTATATTGACGTGTTCAATAGCTTTACCTTTTTCTGTAGGCAGATGGTTTCTTCGAGGTTCCTCATCAATGGAGTTCAAAGGGGGGCAGTCTCCATCTTCAGGAAAAAGAGCACCTTCAATGTTACCTAAAAGTACTGTACAAAACTTAATTGGGGCAATAATAGCATTAACCTTTCCAGTAAACCATTTACATCCAATATAAACTGGTAACACAGGAAAAACATTTTCCCTTCCTAGATAATCGATTAATGAGGATTTTGGCAATTCCCTCTCATTCAAGTTAGGAAACAGGTCTTTGGATACAATACATGTAGAACAGCCAGTATCACGTAAAATGGTAGAAACACGAGAACCATTAACCACACCATGAGTAAATGGAGCTCTAGAGTGAGTTTCTTTAGAAGCATAGCGACCAACCTTATTTGATCCTGCTTTGTTCGATGAAGTGCCAGGAGTAGAAGTCATTGCAGCTTTACCTTTAGGACAGGATCGTGCCATGTGTCCAGCTTCACCACAAACATAGCAAAGTGGCGTTGGCCTTTGGGTGACAACTGGAGATGGTTTAGGATTTAGACTTTTCTTTTGGGTCTGCTTATCCCCAGGATAACATCTATGTGCACCTGCAAATCTGTCTGCTGCTTCGGCAACATCTTTAGCTTTCCATAATTCCTGCTCCTTAATAAAAAGTCTGATGTCATGTGGTAAGACAGTGAGAAATTGATCAACAACAATAAATTCTCTTAAATTTTCAAAAGAATCATCAACATCACTTGAATGAAACCAATAATCAAAGTGTCTAAAAAGTTGAGTCATAAATTGAGAAAAATTAATCTTCGAGCTCATCTTAGCAAATCTGAATTCTTTACGGTACTGTTCAGGGGTCCTCTTAAAAGCCCTTAAAACAGCAGCTTTTAAACTTACATAATCTGCAATTTCTTCTTCAGAAAGGGTAGAATAAATATTTAAAGCAGTGCCCGAAAACAATAACGCCAAACGGGTAGCCCACTCACTAACAGGCCACTCACATAAGGAAGCAACACTTTCAAATCTTATTATGTAAGCAGTTATGTCCTCATCTTCATTATAAGGAAGAAGTCTTGGTGGTTTAATACCACTTACCTTAGGAGCAGTACTTTCCTGAATACCATCATCAATTCTTTGTTTATCAAGAGCTAGCTTTGCTTCCTCAAGCGCTAATCTTCTTTCTTCTAAACTTCTATCAATTTCATATTTCCTAAGTTCTCGTTCTTTAGCCCTTTCTTCTCGTTCTTGTCTCTCCTTTTCTTTCTTTTCTTCTCGTTCTTGTCTCTCTTGTTCCTTGCTTTCTTCTCTTTGTAATCCTGCTTCATATTTTCTTGTTGCCCATTCACCAAGTCCATTTCCTTCCAAACCAATTCTTCTTCCTTGCTCGATCCAATAGGAAAACTGTAATTCAGACATTGTATGAAACTAGAGCAAACAGTTACAATTTAACTAGCGTGTTGCCAAGGACAGTAACAAGTCTTGATTTTATGGTGGAACCTAAATAGAAAATATAATAAAGAAGGCTCGAATAGACCATAAAATATACTTCCAGTCCACACACTAACAGTCAAAATACTAAAGAGCTTTTAACTACTTAGAACTCACTTTTCTTGAATGCTAACACGCATTAAGAAACAAGGGTCAGCATTTGCTGGACTCCTTAACTAGGGTAACTCGTGGAATTTACTATGGCTCCAACACTATCATGCTTGGCGTAATTCCTGTCCCCTTTAGGCAATTACGATAGTCAAACTCCTTTACCCTTAAAGTCACTTAAAGATTTGTTCACAGAGGCTGTACTGTATTGAGCATGCGCAACAAACTCTTACTCACCCCGCAAAATATACATGTGATAATGTCTAAGTGAATTTCACCTTGATTCCCACAACATATGCAGTATTATCCTGGCATGGTCGCCAATATGTAAAGGATATTTCCATATATCCTTATCAGATTCTTTTAATGATGTTTATAGCATGATAATACCTCATAATATTGTGAAAATACAAGGGAGATAATCAAATAGAGATAAGTTTACCAATATTATATTTATCAATAATATTTAAAGTTACATACAACTAGGGTTCCATATAAATAAGATAGAAATTACGAGAAATTATGAATGTTGATTAAATACAAAACAATATAAATATAATTATTAAATTAACAAGAACAACAAATTCAAACAAGAATGAAGAACCCAACTATGAAATTACAGTTATGAAACAACCTCATTATTACTAGTTGCCCAATACTCTTTGAAGCAAATCAGTCAAATAATTCACTTCACAATAATTTATAATAAAAGTTACGATAAGCACCAAATAGTAAAATAATTGCCAAAATATAACTAAACAAGATGCAAAATCAAAACAGAAAAATAAACATTAATATTAGTCACATTTATCACTGAATATTTGTCTCTCAAGAAATTAAACAGAGAAAAGCGATGTATACTACTATTCTCCTGTAGTACCGAGGAACATACACTAAGTCTTTCTCCTGCACAATTCCATTGGAAGTTAGGGTTAGGAAAAGCAGACTTTTCCTTCACTTTTTGACTTTCTCTTAAAAATGTAACTATTCTTCCAAGAACAAAATGGGACTTCGTGACGGGTTAGGGACACACCCGCAGCTGTCCTCTGAAGCTTGAGAGTAGCACAGAAAGTGCTAGATTCAACAGAAGAGAGGTCCCAAGAAAACTAGCCAGGGACTCTCAAACAGGTAGTTACTTTAAACAAAAAATAAACAGGAAGTTACACTTGAATACAGTCATTTTTCCTTTACAGCTACGATGGTGAAGATGGGTTGATTTCAATTCTAAGTACAAAACACCTGAATTCGACAGGTATAAGTACAGAAGAATTGTCATTGACTTTTATCTTTCTTCGTGACCAAGTGGTTTAGTCACTGTCTATACAAGCTTGCTGACCAGGGTTCGATTCCCGGCCGGACACAAGCTCTTGTCTTTGTGTGATTTCGCCTGTGGCTCTGATCCCGAGGTCGTTAAGAGAATCCAGACATTAATGTATCAAAAATATATATGGCTTATTTGAATATGAAAAACATGTCTAAATGTGCAAAAATTTATCATTAATCGAATGCCAAGTAACAAACTACCAATTAGCTACGATGGTGAAGATGGGTTGATTTCAATTCTAAGTACAAAACACCTGAATTCGACAGGTATAAGTACAGAAGAATTGTCATTGACTTTTATCTTTCTTCGTGGCCAAGTGGTTTAGTCACTGTCTATACAAGCTTGCTAACCAGGGTTCGATTCCCGGCCGGACACAAGCTCTTGTCTTTGTGTGATTTTGCCTGGGGCTCTGATCCCGAGGTCGTTAAGAGAATCCAGACATTAATGTATCAAAAATATATATGGCTTATTTGAATATGAAAAACACGTCTAAATGTGCAAAAAATTATCATTAATCGAATGCCAAGTAACAAACTACCAATTAGCTACGATGGTGAAGATGGGTTGATTTCAATTCTAAGTACAAAACACCTGAATTCGACAGGTATAAGTACAGAAGAATTGTCATTGACTTTTATCTTTCTTCGTGGCCAAGTGGTTTAGTCACTGTCTATACAAGCTTGCTGACCAGGGTTCGATTCCCGGCCGGACACAAGCTCTTGTCTTTGTGTGATTTCGCCTGGGGCTCTGATCCCGAGGTCGTTAAGAGAATCCAGACATTAATGTATCAAAAATATATATGGCTTATTTGAATATGAAAAACACGTCTAAATGTGCAAAAATTTATCATTAATCGAATGCCAAGTAACAGACTACCAATTAGCTACGATGGGGAAGATGGGTTGATTTCAATTCTAAGTACAAAACAAGTGAATTCGACAGGTATAAGTACAGAAGAATTGTCATTGACTTTTATCTTTCTTCGTGGCCAAGTGGTTTA
>NC_090733.1:98063865-98066365 GCF_036898095.1 Palaemon carinicauda | reverse complement strand
TCTATTTCTATTGGCCTGCCTGATCTACCTATCTTCCTCCCACATTCTCTTTTTATAGGTCATGTATATGAAAGATCCATCTTAATGTTGTTATTGTTCTTGAAATATTTTATTTTATGGTCTATTACTTCTCTTGTAGTTTATTCGTTTTCTTATTACCTTTCCTTACGTCAATGGGCTATTTTTTTTTTTTTTTTAATCCATTGTGCTAATAGGATCCTACTTTTCCAACTAAGATCGTAGCTTGATAATAATAATAATAATGATAATAATAATAATAATAATAATAATAATAATAATAATAATAATAATAATAATATTTTGGTGACCTACTGGAAACTACCGTCTCATAATAACGGAAACGGAAGTTCAAGCCCTGTTCTATGGTCAAGCCCTACTGTATATTTTCTAGTTGTTTGCATCCTCAACCACCTCCTTTTGAACTGTGGATGGTGGGTTTAGAGAGGCTATATGTCTACATATTGAGTCATGAGATGACATTGCCTAGCCCTCCTGGTCCTAGCGTGGGGGGGGGGAATGGTTTAGAAGCTGATCTTCCCCCCTATATAATAAAGAGCGAGTATCTGGCTATATATATATATATATATATATATATATATATATATATATATATATATATATATATATATATATATATATATATGTGCGTGTGTGGGTGTGTATATATATATATATAATATATATATATATATATATATATATATATATATATATATATATATATATATGTGTGTGTGCGTGTGTGTGTATATATATATATATATATATATATATATATATATATATATATATATATTTATAAACTGTATATATATAGCATATATATATATATATATATATATATATATATATATATATATTTATATGCATATATATACATATATATATGTATATATATACATATATATATATATATATATATATATATATATATATAATATACATATATAAGTAGATAAATGAATAAAGATATATATATATATATATATATATATATATATATATATATATATATTTATATATATATATATATATATGTATATATATATATATATATATATATATATATATATATATATATATATATATGTATATATATACATATATATATATATAGATATATATATATATATATATATATATATATATATATATATATATATATATACATACATATATATATATATATATATATATATATATATATATATATATATATATCACACTCAGATGGGAAGGGAATAATTATTCCCTGATGAGAGTGGTTACCCCAGGTGGTAAAACCGGAAACCACTTTCTCCCACAAATTGCCAGAGAGTTGTAGTCAACAAAGGGGGGAAGGGTGGGAGTGGTTGAATCTATGTGTGCGCGTGCGTGTGCAGGTGTGTGCATATTTATCTAAATGTTTAGACGTCAATCTCCAAGGCTTGGGTATACTAGTATATATATACATATATATATATATATATATATATATATATATATATGTATATATATATAAACATTTATATATATATATATATATATATATATAGATATATATATATATATATATATATATATATATATATTTATATATATATAAATGATGATCTAAAGTTTCCTCATGAGTGGCAGAGATAAGGGACAGGAATAGAACAGAATATATATATATATATATATATATATATATATATATATATATATATATATATATATTCTGTTGTAGTCCTGTCCCTTATCTTTGCCACTCATGAGGAAACTTTAGACCGTCATTTAAACGTGGAAATTCCTGCGTATTCTCTTTTATCCGTTGGGATCCATTCTCTGGGAGGCATGAAATTTTTTTTTTCTTTTTTGAAAGCGGACGATTATCCGCTCTAGACGATGCAGCAGCTGGGATTATGTTAGCACTAAATGCACGAATTAAGAGACAAGTTTGATAAAAAGAAAATTGGACCAGTTTACGTTTACCCTTTTGTCTTCTTTTATTCTTTTCCATTTTTTTTTATTACAAGTAAAAAACACAATTGTCAGCTTCATGTCCTTTTTCCCCCACAAAATTAGATTCGTTTCGTTTGTGAATTAAAATAGAAATTGCCTTATTTTGCACGATAGAATTTGTTTTTTTTTCTTTTTTTACGGATTTAAAATTATTAATGGACTTTCTCATTATGTTTCCAAACATTTACTTAAACGTTTCAGACAATGTATCAAGTATTTTTTTTTTTGTATAAAATACTTAACTGCAGCATAAAAAGGATTAGAATTAAAGTCAAGATTTAACAATATCAGAGTATTTATTTCCCATTTTTATTTTCGAAAGCTTTAATTTAATAATAAGAAGATTAAGAGTTTCGGAAAATTTGTATGTTGATCTCCGTTAGAAAAGGACACACATGGAAATGGTATAATATGCAATAAAAGGTTATCTTATATTACAATAATAAAAAAACATTAACAGTCGAGTCTGTGTTTTATACATACATACATACATACA
>NC_090733.1:98031365-98058865 GCF_036898095.1 Palaemon carinicauda | reverse complement strand
CAGGAATTGATGTTTCTAAACTGAGAACTTTTTTCTTTTTACGAGATGCAATATGAAGGAAAAGGAACATTCTGGAGCAGAAATAAAGTGAAGCGAGTTTCGCTTTTCTCTCCGAATTCTTCAAAGGAGTTGTGTTGTAAACACTTCAGGCGATTATTTGCTTGGACTGCTTGTTGTCGCCTTTTTCAGACCTGCTTATTAGTCACTGCAATTTCACTTTTTTTTTTTTCAATCAGTCCATTGATGTTTATTGCTTCCACCTTAGAACTGCATGATATTAGGTGCTTCATGCCAGTGTTTATGCATCATACATTTTAGGTTAAGCTTTTATATCAGTGATTATGCATTATATTTTTTTCGGCTCACATTTTCTTTTTAAAACTAATGGTCAATGCAATTAAATAACTACTCAATCTAAATAAATATTTTTGACAGACGTCTCTTATAATCTTATCTTTATGGACACTTCATAATCGTTTAAGAGAATCATATATATTGAGTTATGAACTTGTTTAAGACAATTATATACATTGAGTTACACACTTGTTTAAGAGAATTCTATACAATGAGTTATGAACTTGTTTAAGAGAATCATATACATCGAATTAAGAACTTGTTAAAGAGAATTACATATATTCTTTACGAATGGATTTGATGGGAATTATATACATTGAGTTACGAACTTGTTTAAGAGAATATATACATAGAGTTACGAACTTGTTTAAGAGAATTATATACATTGAGTTACGAACTTATTTAAGAAAAATATATACATTGAGTTATGATCTTGTTTAAGAGATTAATATATATATTAAATTACAAACTTGGTCAAGATAATTATATATAATGAGTTACGAACTTGTTTAAGAGCATCATATTTATTGAGTTACGAATTTGTTTAAGAGAATTATATACATTGAGTTACAAAGTTCTTTAAAAGAATCATATATATTGAGTTACGAATTTATTTAAGAAAATCTTGTATATAGATTTACAAATTTGTTTAAGAGAATTATGTACATTGAGTTACGAACTTATTTAAGAAAATTATATACATTGAGTTAGGAATTTGTTTAGGAGAATTATATACATTGAGTTACGACTTTGTTTAAGAGAATTATATAGATTGATTTACGAACTTATTTAAGAGAATTATATACATTTAGTTACGAATTTGTTTAAGAGAATTATATACATTGAGTTACGAAATTATTTAAGAGAATTATATACATTGAGTTACGAACTTGTTTAAGGGAATTATATACATTGAGTTACAAACTTATTTAAGAGAATTATATACATTGAGTTACGAATTTGTTTAAGAGAATTATATACATTGAGTTACGAACTTGTTTAAGAGAATTATAGACATTGAGTTACGAACTTCTTTAAGAGAATTATATACATTGAGTTACGAACTTGTTTAAAAGTATCATATACATTAAGTTAAAAATTCGTTCGTGAGAATTATATACATTGTGTTACTAACTAGTTTGAGAGAAGTATATACATTGAGTTACGAACTTGTTTATAAGAAGTATATGCATTGAGCTACGAACTTGTTTTAAGAAAATTATATACATTGAGTAACGAACTTGTTTAAGAGAATTATATACATTGAGTTACGAATTTGTTTAAGAGAAGTATATACATTGAGTAACGAACTTGTTTAAGAGGATTATATACATTGAGTTACGAAGTTGTTTAAGAGAACTATATACATTGAGTTACGAACTGTTTAAGAGAAGTATATACATTGAGTAACGAACTTGTTTAAGAGAATTATATACATTGAGTTACGAACTGTTTAAGAGAAGCATATACACTCAGTTACAAAGTTGTAAAAAAACGATTATATACATTGAGTATAAAACTTGTTTAAGAGAATTATATACATTCGCTACGAACTTCATTAAGAAAAGTATATACTTTGAGTTACGAAATTGTTTAAGAAAAGTATATACATTGAGTTACAAACTAGTTCAAGTGAGGTATATACATCAAGTTAGAAACTTGTAAAAAAAGGATTATATACATTGAGTTACAAACTTATTTAAGAGAATTATATACATTGAGTTACGAACTTGTTTGAGACAAGTATATAGATTGAGTTACGGACTTGTTTGAGACAAGTATATACATTTAGTTACGAACTTGTTTGAGACAAGTATATACATTTAGTTACGGACTTGTAAAAAAAAAAAACATTACATAAATTGAGTTACAAACTTGTTTGAGAGAATTATATATGTTGAGTTACGAACTTGTTTAGGAGAAGTATATACATCGAATTATGAACTTGTTTGAGAGAAGTATATACATTGTGTTACGAACTTGTTTAAGAGAATTATATAGATTGAGTTACGAACTTGGTTGAGAGAAGTATATACATTGAGTTACGAACTTGTTTAAGAGAATTATATACATTGAGTTACGAAGTTGTTTAAGAGGTTTTATACATTGAGTTACGAACTTGTTTAAGAGAATTATAGACATGGAGTTACGAACTTGTTTAAGAGAATTATAGACATGGAGTTACGAACTTGTTTAAGAGAAGTATATACATTGAGTTATGAACTTGTTTAAGAGAATTATATACATTGAGTTACGAACTTGTTTAAGAAAAATATATACACTGAATTATGAACTTGTTTAAGAGAAGTATATACATTGAGTTATGAACTTGTTTAAGAGAATTATATACATTGAGTTACGAACTTGTTTAAGAAAAATATATACATTGAATTATGAACTTGTTTAAGACGATTATATACATTGAGTTACAAACTGGTTTAGAAGTATATACACTGAGTTACGAACTTGTTTAAGAGAAGTATATATATTGAGTTACGAACTTGTTTAAGAGAAGCATATACATTGAGTTACAAACTTGTTTAAGAAAATTATATACATTGAGTTACGAACTTGTTTAAGAGAAGTATATACACTGAGTTACAAACTTGTTTAAGAGGATTATATACATTGAGTTACGAACTTGTTTAAGAGGATTATATACATTGGTTTGCGAGCTTGTTTAAGAGAAGTATATACACTGAGTTACGAACTTGTTTAAGAGATGTATATACATTTAGTTACGAACTTGTTTAAGAGAACTATATACACTGAGTTACGATTGTTTGAGAGAAGTATATACATTGAGTTACGAACTTGTTTAAGAGAAGTATATACATTGAGTTACGAACTTGTTTAAGAAAATTATATAGATTGAGTAACGAACTTGTTTAAGAGAAGTATATACATTGAGTTACAAACTTGTTTAAGAGGATTATATACATTGAGTTACGAACTTGTTTAAGAGAATTATATACACTGAGTTACAAACTTGTTTAAGAGATGTATATACATTGAGTTACGAACTTGTTTAAGAGAATTATATACAGTTAGTTATTAAATTGTTTAAGAGAAGTATATACACTGAGTTACGAACTTGTTTGAGAGAAGTATATACATTGAGTTACGAACTTGGTTTAGAGAATTAGATACAGTGAGTTACGAACTTGTTTAAGAGAAGTATATACATTTAGTTACGAACTTGTTCAAGAGAAGTATATACATTGAGTTACAAACTTGGTTTAGAGAATTATATACAGTGAGTTACGAACTTGTTTAAGAGAAGTATAAACACTGAGTTACGAACTTGTTTAAGAGAAGTATATACATTGAGTTACGAACTTGTTTAAGAGAATTATATACAGTTAGTTATTAAATTGTTTAAGAGAAGTATAAACACTGAGTTACGAACTTGTTTGAGAGAAGTATATACATTGAGTTACGAACATGTTTAAGATAATTATATACATTGAGTTACGAACTTGTTCAAGAGAAGTATATACATTGAGTTAAGATCTTGTTTAAGAGAAGTATATACATTGAGTTACGAACTTGTTCAAGAGATGTATATACATTGAGTTACGAACTTGTTTAAGAGGTTTATATTCATTGAGATACGAACTTGTTTAAGAGGTTTTATACATTGAGTTACGAACTTGTTCAAGAGATGTATATACGTTGAGTTACGAACTTGTTTAAGAGGTTTATATTCATTGAGATACGAACTTGTTTAAGAGGTTTTATACATTGAGTTACGAACTTGGTTAAGAGACTTATATACAGTAAGTTACGAACTTGCTTAAGAAAAGTATAAACACTGAGTTACGAACTTGTTTAAGAGAATTATACACATTGAGTTACGAACTTTTTTAAGAGGATTATATAAATTAAGTTACGAACTTGTTTAAGAGAAGTTTATACACTGAGTTACGAACTTGTTTAAGAGAATTATATACATTGAGTTACAAACTTGGTTTAGAGAATTATATACAGTGAGTTACGAACTTGTTTAACGAAGTATATACATTGAGTTACGAACTTGTTTAAGAGAATTATATACACTGAGTTACAAACTTGTTTAAGAGATGTATATACATTGAGTTACGAACTTGTTTAAGAGAATTATATACACTGAGTTACAAACTTGTTTAAGAGATGTATATACATTGAGTTACGAACTTGTTTAAGAGAATTATATACAGTTAGTTATTAAATTGTTTAAGAGAAGTATATACACTGAGTTACGAACTTGTTTGAGAGAAGTATATACATTGAGTTACGAACTTGGTTTAGAGAATTAGATACAGTGAGTTACGAACTTGTTTAAGAGAAGTATATACATTTAGTTACGAACTTGTTCAAGAGAAGTATATACATTGAGTTACAAACTTGGTTTAGAGAATTATATACAGTGAGTTACGAACTTGTTTAAGAGAAGTATAAACACTGAGTTACGAACTTGTTTAAGAGAAGTATATACATTGAGTTACGAACTTGTTTAAGAGAATTATATACAGTTAGTTATTAAATTGTTTAAGAGAAGTATATACACTGAGTTACGAACTTGTTTAAGAGAATTATATACATTGAGTTACAAACTTGGTTTAGAGAATTATATACAGTGAGTTACGAACTTGTTTAAGAGAAGTATATACATTGAGTTACGAACTTGTTCAAGAGAAGTATATACATTGAGTTACGAACTTGTTTAAGAGAATTATATACAGTTAGTTATTAAATTGTTTAAGAGAAGTATATACACTGAGTTACGAACTTGTTTGAGAGAAGTATATACATTGAGTTACGAACATGTTTAAGATAATTATATACATTGAGTTACGAACTTGTTTAAGAGAATTATATACATTGAGTTACAAACTTGGTTTAGAGAATTATATACAGTGAGTTACGAACTTGTTTAAGAGAAGTATATACATTGAGTTACGAACTTGTTTAACCCTGGATAGGTACGGTCCTCAGACACCCCTTTAAGGGTATACTCGGACGCGAACGACCCCGACGCCAAAAAAAATTCTTGAAAAATCAGTTTTTGCAGTAACCTCCTTTTTTCTTTTGCCAAAAAAAAACTTCAATGAATGCTTAAAACAACTGTAAAGATAAATACTACTCATCTGCAGAAAAACTATTTATTATAAATATTTTAAAAAATTAAGTAGAAAAAAAAAGACCTGATATAAAAATTCATAAAAAAAAAGTTTATACATATATACACAAATCCTTTTAGGAATTGATTCTTGAATGTTTAGGACACATCTTGATGTATTTTGGATGAAGTCAGACCCATGGAGGTGAAGATCTGAAATGAGAAAAAAAGGGTAACTTTTTTTGGCCAAAAAAAATTGTCCAAATTTCATGAATTTTTTTGGGTACCCAAATGAAATAGGAAGTGGCTAATTTTTTTAGGGAATAAACATATGTTATCCTAAAATAGAAATATGTAAAAAAATCTTCATTATTTTGTAAATTACATTTATATCAGGGGCCATATCTAAAGGTAATTTTTTGAGTACTTGGAAATTTCGTAAAAAAATACATATATTTAATATATAATATGATATTTATGCAGGTAAAAATATACCAAAATATCAAAAATTCTATAGGGAACAAGAATATATATAGATAGGGCAGCTTACGCTTCGGATATGTCCACAAAATGGCCGCCAACCACACTGACTCAGACTCCCTAATCTGCCACTTGAAATGTAGGAAGGGTATGTCAATTTCAAGGTGTTATTTACTAATCTAATTATTATTGGATATGCATAAAAATTGTATGGTGGGTTGCTGGATAATTGTCGATTATTTTACGACTATAAAATTAAAATTCTGACCCAAAAAATTTTTTTTGAAGGGAAATAAAATCGAAAAAAAAAATGTAAAACAATATTTTAGCTAAAAAAATTTGATGATATTCAATCAAAAAAAAAGTAAACAAAATTTTCCGACAAATAAACATCTAGAGGAATCATTACTCTGTGATAGTTCCTTAGTATGTAGTAATTTTGAAAGAATTGGGAAAAAACGAAAAAATGGCAATCACCGGAAAATCGAACACATACCTATATATACGCCATATCTGGCTAAAAAAAAGATAGGCATGGGTAGCCAGATCATCTAGAAACACTTTCCAACACTATAAAAATATAAGTTTTGCGACACTACTTGCCAATTCCTTACGGTAACATGACTAAGCAAAAAAATGCAAAACAAATAAAAAGGGGCACTCGTGGAAAAATGGCCATTCTAATATACGGCATTTCAGAAAAAAAAAATTTCAGCCACGTGCTAGGCAAACCATCAAGGCATATTTTCCGACAAATAAACATATAAATGAAATATTACTCTGTGATAGTTCCTTAGTACGTAGTAATTTTGAAAGAAATGGGAAAAAACGAAAAAATGGCAATCACAGGAAAATCGAACACATACTTATATATACGCCATATCTGGCTAAAAAAAAATAGGCATGGGTAGCCAGATCATCTAGAAACACTTTCCAACACTATAAAAATATAAGTTTTGCGACACTACTTGCCAATTCCTTACGGTAACATGACTAAGCAAAAAAATGCAAAACAAATAAAAAGGGGCACTCGCGGAAAAATGCCCAACATTCTAATATACGGCATCTCAGATAAAAAAAAAAGACATGCACGTGTTAGCCCAACCATCAAGGCACACTTTCTAACACATAAACATGAAAAAAAAATCAATAATATACGGCAATTCCTTACTACGTAGTAAATTTTTACAAATATTGAAAAAAAACAGAAATTGGCAACCGCAGTTAAATACCCAATATACCAATAACTACGTCGTATCTGACAAAAACAAAATCACGCATGGGTAGCCAGATCATCTAGACACACTTTCCAACATTAAAAAAGCAAAAGTTTTACGACACTATTTCGCAATATCTTACGGAAAAATGACTTGGCAAAAAAATTAAAAAAAATTAAAAAGGGACACTCGCGGTAAAATGCCCGACATTCTAATATACGACATCTCAGATAAAAAAAAAAAGACATGCACGTGTTAGCCCAACCATCAAGGCACACTTTCTAACACATAAACATGAAAACAAAATGAATAATATACGGCAATTCCTTACTACGTAGTAATTTTTACAAATATTGAAAAAAAAACAGAAATTGGTAACCGCAGTTAAATACCCAATATACCAATAACTACGTCGTATCTGACAAAAACAAAGTCATGCATGGGTAGCCAGATCATCTAGACACACTTTCCAACACTAAACAAGCAAAGGTTTTACGACACTATTTGGCAATATCTTACGGAAAAATGACTTGGCAAAAAAATAAAAAAAAATGAAAAAGGGGCACTCGCGGTAAAATGGTCCTCGTGGTGATGAACGACATTTTAACTAAAAAAAAAAACATGCACATGGTAGCCAAACAATCCACCAAGACTTTCCACAACTGATAACCTATACAAGTTGCACCATTCTACGACAATTTCATAATACGTAATAACTTTGATAATTATGCAAACTACCTCAGAAGGGTAAACTCGGACGCGAACGACCCCGACGCGTCTCAGAAATCGGGGAAGGAGTACAGCTACAGCAATGCACATCTGGACACTACTAGAGCGTGTAGGGGAGACACCTCCTGCAGGTCGATCACCCACAAATTCAGTCACAGGGGTGAGTCACGTGAGAAAAACCTGTTTTTTTTTGACGCTCGGGGTCGCAAACGACCCACCGTACCTATCCAGGGTTAAGATGCTATCCATGTGACATTGAAAAGTGGCCTAAGCATTATGAAAGCTATATCAAGAGTAATAGGGGAACGTAATAAAGAGGTTGGTGATGATGGTCTTTGGGATGTCTTCTGGGATTGTGGGCATCTCTTAATACCTATTCAGGAAGTCAAGTGTCGATAAAGCTTTCGCTTTATGCAAGTAAGATGTCACGTTAGCGATGTTAGGGATCAGGTAGTAATCTGGTTCTGTCTGCATGTTCAAACACTTGTAATCCCCACATGGACGCAGGGAGCCATCTTTCTTCAGGATGATGTGTAAGGGTAATGATGATGGGCTGGAAGACTTTTGGCAAAGGCCCATTGCTTCTATTTCTGCGAACATTTCTATGGCGGTTACCAAACGATCCAGTGCCAGATGCCTCAATCTGACGAACACTCGGTCCCATGTTGTATTGGTAGGCTGATAAATACCATGTTTAGTGGGAACCATGAGGTTTTGGCAAAGTTCCGAACCAAAGATTTCTGAGTACAACTGGAGGAGGTGGGCGTAGACATCCGTGGGTGCACTGATGTTGAGAAAGAAGTCAGAGGTGGCGGTTTGAAGAGGGATAGATAATCTATATTTACTAGCTATCAGTGACGGATATCAACCAGGAGGTGGCAATGTGAGAGGAAATACACACCAAGGATTGGCCATGTAACGTCAGCAATGAGAAACTTCAGCGATATTTGATGCTTCCAAATGATAATGTGAGGTTCTCGTAACCATCTGTGTGAATTGCAGATGTGTTGGCAGGCACCAGGTGCATATCGGCAGATGTAAACAGACAATGTCGTGTCCTGACGAGTGGCCTGGACAGAAGATAACAGTAAGTAGATGTGTCTACCAAAAATCCCACGCCTGTATCTGCATCATGTATAAAGAATAGATTATCGATTATAGGCCACTGCTGCAAGCAATGGCCTACTTACACATTTTTTGGCCACTGACAACTGTTCGAACATCTCTTCACAGCAGTCATGAATCTGGAGTGGTAGTAGCATAACTGCGGCTGATGGGCATTGATAAGTGGCTATTGAGGTCATTGCTTGTGGCGTGAACAAGTGGTGGGTGGTGAGATGTTTTGTCGTCACTACAACATGTAACGGGGTGGCCTTCTGTGTTATACCCCATTCACACCAGCTTTGGTCAATGTTGAATAGTTGTCCCTGTCGGGAGGAGTGGACCTGTGGATTGATGTCTTAAAGGTGGTTAAGTGGCTGTCGATAAGGCCGTCGAATTTGGTCATCAGTTGCTTCATGGGCAAAATATCTACATTGGGTATGGCAGCGTGTACAAGTATGGGTAAGCGATGTACCCAAAGGGCACATTTTCCTTATAGTGAGCGACGCTTTTTGGTCCCCCCAACTATTGTTAAGAGAGCTGAAAAAGTTTGGCTATGCAGGCGGATGCCGATGGTGATTTTTTCAGGGCGTCTTACGCTTTTGGGGTGGACCCTTACTTGGAAAAACAATCGGTGATTTTTTGGAAAGTGTCCTTGGGGATCACCAAGATAACTTAATCTGCTTTGGTACTTGACTGAGTCACACCCTTCATGCAAAAATTAGACCTCAGCACGCTGGAACCAGGCGACAGATTCTCGCTGGCAAAGGCCGCAGTTTCACTGAGGCGGCGTGTGCCGAGGAGGCACACCAATGTGGCCTTCTGCTTTGGTCGATGTTGAACAGTTGTCCTTGTTGTGAGGAGTGGACCTCTTGATTGGAGTCTTAAAGGTTGTTTAGTGGCTGTCCATAAGGGCGTCGAATTTGGTCATCAGGTCCTTCATTAGTAAAATATCTGCATTGGGTACGGCATCGCGTACAAGTTCGGGTAAGCCATGTACCCAAAGGGCATATTTTCCTTATAGCGAGCAACGCCTTTTGGTTCCTCCAACGGTTGTTGAGAGAGCTGAAAAAGTTTGGCTATGCGGGCGGGTGGTGATGGCAATATTTTTTAGCGCATCTTACGCTTCTGGGGTAGACCCTTGATTGGAAAGCCAATCGGTGATTTCATGGAAAGTGTCCGTTTAGCATATAAAAACAGAAAGTATCGGCAATTTTTTACGCTAAGAACGTCTCTAGTTTTTTTAACGTTACCGAACCTAAACTAAACTAACCTACATTGCTAAGAAATTCAAAACATAAAACGTGAGCGAGGCAACTTCCTCTATCTCTATATCTTGAAGATATCAGAGAAATTCCCTTCACTTGTGTAGTATTTAAAAGTAGTCATTCAATAATTATAGTTAACAATCATTGTAAATTATATTATATGTTATATATATATGATATATATATATATATATATATATATATATATATATATATATATATATATATATATATATATATATATATATATATATATATATAAATATATATATATATATATATATATATATATATATATATATATATATATATATATATATATATATATCACTTCATATGGCTTGTATTTTGTAAATGTATATATAATTTTTTACTACTGCTGGACCCCTTAAGCGTTTACCATCATGTTCGTCCAACTAGGGTTATAGCTCAACTACTACTACTACTACTACTACTACTACTACTACTACTAATAATAATAATAATAATAATAATAATAATAATAATGATGATGATGATGATGATGATGATGATGATATGTATACATATTGAATGCTTATAAGTATATTGAAGAAGACCAAAAACAGAGAGTTATTTACGATCCACACTTAATTGACCATAGAGTGAAATATGAAATTGTAACTTGCCGCTAATGGACGCGGAAAAATAATCCATTATTCCTGTTATTTGCATCTCTCAACTTACTAAAAAAAGACAAGAATTATATTCTGTTTCATATCGCCTAGTCCAAGACCCCCACGAAACGGCCTGGAGGATTAAGCTAAGGATGCGAAGATCAAAGAGATACCGCCCACTAGGAAAAGGCCTCAGGGGGACACCCTCCACTTTCCCTAGGTTCATTAGCAACAATTCAAATTTTTCATCTTACATGATTATTTCACCTTTGTGGGCTGCTAATTGCTTCCATGATTTTTCCACATTTAGAAAGAAGGTTGATTTAGAACAAATAGAATTAAACTTGACGACTCTCTCTCTCTCTCTCTCTCTCTCTCTCTCTCTCTCTCTCTCTCTCTCTCTCTCTCTCTCTTTTCAGAGCTATATATTTTCCCATCAGTTTTGTCTCTATAAGTCATGTTAAGTTCAGTCTTGTAAAAGAATCTGCGATTTCCAACTGATGAGAACTGGCGTTTGGCATGTGAATAATGATGATTTTCTGGTCAAATATCACTGATGGTAAAACATTTTCTTTATTTACCCTAAAGTCTTAATCGTTAACCGCATAGAATTCTGTGTCTGGCACGTCGAGTCCTTGTTTATGGCACAGCGTTTGATTCGAAGGAGCAAAGAAAAACCCTAAAAATTTATAAGAGAGACAGAGACAGAGAGAGAGAGAGAGAGAGAGAGAGAGAGAGAGAGAGAGAGAGAGAGAGAGAGAGAGAGAGAGAGAGAGAGAGAGATAATGTGTATTGTTCATCATCCCTTTTATCTTTATGCTTTATTTACAGTATAATTTGAATTATCTTATATCTCAATTTCTATATCTATCAATCAATCTGTATATCTAATATAACTCAGCAGCAAACGGTTGCTTTTATAATTACACCTGTGTTCAGTGGGGGCCTGGAAGAAAGAATGTATTTCTATGGTATTCTCCACTTGGCTGTTTTTGCCGGGCATAGTTTGAAACCTATGTATGGCACCAGCAAGCTAAAATACAAACTGAAGGTATTCACTGAACATTTTGAGAACAGAGGGGTAGGCAGGAAAGAGTTTTGAAAGTACAACTGATGGTGTTTCTACTATGGTAGGAAATAACAAGGGTTTTGCAAAGATTGTTAGTAGGAAATAACGAGGGTTTTACTAAGATGGTTGGTGATAAAATTGGTCACCCCGTTATGAAATTGCACTGCATAGTTCATCAAGAATATTTGTGTCAAGATCTCAAACTTTGATCTCAACAAAATGATGAGTAATGTTACAAAAGTACGAAATTCTTTTATACACACTTCTAATACGGACGGGTAGTTTCAAGCCTTCCGTGAAGACGTGGACCGTGTTTACAAAAATATACCCTTGCACTGCAGTGTTTGGTGATTAAGCTGATGGAAAGTATTGTAGATTTTTTTGGGATGTTTTAATAAAATCAAAATTCTTATCAGAATAAAGGCCAAGACTCTCCTGAGGTGGAGGACGGAAATTGGATTGTGAAACTTATGTTTCTCTTAAACATCACCAAACTTATAAATGACTCAAGGTGCAAGGAAAACAATGATGAATTTGTATGCTATTTGGAAGACATGTATTGCAAAGCTTGCTGTTTACTCAACAGATATCAAAATTGATTCTTTCTGTTATTTAAAAAACTTGAAAAACATATTTGTAATTCATCCTGTCAACACTACTGAAATTCAGTTTTACATGCAAGAACTGTAGTGAGTTCTTAATCAGATTTCAAGATCTCCAACACAGGGTCCAGTGTTTTCATTCTTAATCAAACCAGACACCTTTAAATACAGTGACTTAGATATGACTCCCTTTGAGAGGGTGGAAACTCAGGAGTTGAAAATGCAGTTAATTGACATTTAGAAATATTGAAAACTAATAAAATTTATAATCCAGCCTCCCTTTAAGGTCCTGGACATCGCTTCCCGATAAATTCAATTTCACGAAGAAAGCAGCTTTTGCACTGCCATAAGCATATGGATACACATATCAATGTGACAAGATATTTTCACACATGGAGCACTTCCTCATCCCCCATCGCAGAGGGCTTACAACGGATCACTCTGAGGGTTGTGTGAAACTCAAGGTGTTTAAATATTCACCTGAAATTTCAATTTTGGCCTTTGGGAATTAAGGGTAAGGATCGCATTATTATAATGAGGTATAAATTTAAAATGTAAGATATTTTTGTTAAAAAAAATAAAAGATGCAACAGATTTTTACATTAATGTTATACATTTTCGAGAAAGTACATTATAATTAAAGTGGTCATTACATACTGTATAATTACGATTTTAATATGTAGTAGTGCTAAATATACCAAGTGGCATGCAAGGTAGTAAAAAATTAGTATTGATTAACAACTGGCACAGTGTGTTCAAAAGGTTGCCGACCCCTGAATTAAACCGTTTAAAGTTTTAAAGGCCGCTCATGAATGGCAAAGGCAAAGGAAAGTGATATTATCCTAGCAAGCAGGATAATGACCTAGACTCCAGCCAAGAGACTGACCATTTATACGTATATTCAGTACACAAGCGCCCTCTCCACCAAAGCTAGAACCAAGGAGGGCCAGGCAATGGCTGCTGATGACTCGGTAGGTAGACGTATAGGCTCCCAAACACCCCATCCTTACCTCACAAAAATGGTGAGGGTGCAGCGACCAAAGGAACTAACAAGTTTGAGCGGGATTCGAATCCCAGTCTAGCGATCACCAATATGGTACGTTACCACATAGGCCACCACAATCTTCAAACCCCTGGCTCGAAGGAAGTGATTCCTGTCACACACTTATAGTATTAATAAGTTACTATTAAATTATAAAATATGCAGTTAGCAATACTATGCGACAACCAATAAGCTGTGATTGGAGGGTGGATATCCTGAATAGTTTACCATTTCGTTTCTGAGGAGTTATTGCTGATTATTCACTCTGTATGGTTAATAGGGAATTCAAGAGATTAATTTCAGCCCTGATTTTGACAAACGATACTTTTTTATTAGATTTCATGACAATCGCTGTGAAAATTGAGAATTAATGAAAAGATATCAAAATAAATCTATTTTTGCTTTGATTTTTAAAAATTATATATTTTGTTACACTCAGTGACTTTTTCCCTGTAAAAATAAAAAATTTATAGAAAAATTACATCAAATTTTATTTTAGCCTTCATTTCACAAAATGATACAATCTGGTGTAACTTCATAACTTAGTCACTATATAAAATGAAGAATTATAGATAAATTATATGAAAATAAATATTTTTATACTGTTTCTGCAAAGTAAGATCATATATTTTTCCAAACTAAAATCCACGATGCTCTAAATTCGTATCAAAACAAATGAACGGTTGGTTGAAAGTGACGTATAATTAACCATTTTTTTTTATTTCAGATCCATATTCAGTACAGCAGTAAACCCATTTGTGATATGCTATCAAAACTATATTATCGGTCCCAACGGCAATGGACATAGCTCGCCACGATTCAATTAATTGTTATTAGTTGTTCATAAAATGATTCAGGTCTGAAACGTGCTTTGATGAACCCAATTTATGCATCCATTTTATAGCAATGTAACACATTTCATCCAATGACAAAAATGTTTTGGCCCTAATGAATCTTTGACTTTTTTATTATAGTATATATTCAACTTACCGTATGTGGAATAAATTATTGTAATTATTTATCATACTATAGATTTTCAAATATCCCATTTAATTTACTATGGAAAATGAAACATATTATAGAGTTTATACTCTCTTACCGTATATGGAATAAATATATATATATTATTTATCATACTATTAATACAGAGTTCTCATTTAACTTCTGAATATACAGTATAAAATCTCATTGTTTTGAAGTCACAATATCTTTCATAGTATTAAATGTTATCTACAGTATATATCATATATTATTCATCATACTATTTTCAAATGTCCATATAATTTTTTATGGAAGATAAATATAATTTATGTATTTTCATCACAGAATGTACTTCATAGTGTTAGATTTCCTCCATATACCACGTGATCTAACCTAAAAGGCATTTGTATTGATACAACACTTAACTTCCCCAAAACTTCGTTGATCTAGATCCTTTTTCCATAGTTGATGAAGAAGGCCTAAAGTTTACGTTTAGTGTACATATAGAAATAGTTTTTTTCCATACACTAAACACAAGAATGAAGGAATGTTTGCATGAGTAAGGGGTTATTACCGTTATAGTCCGGCAGTAGTGGGGTACGAACCCTTTGTGATTGATAAAGATTTTTCAATGCAGGTTATTCATCTAGAGCCTGTTTATAACAATATCTGGGTGAGTGTAGAGATGTTACCCCTTTTTCGGGAAATTGAGAAAAATTAGAAAATCCAAAATGTCCACTGTAGAATCTGAAAAATCTGTGAAACTATCTTCATGAGTAATTGAGGTACAATGTCAAGTAATATGTGTTTTTGTTTTAAGGTACAGTGAGCACAATAAAAGGGTTATTTTGATGATAAAAGGAAGACTAAACCCTTAAAGTTCCTGATAGCGGCCAACAATTTATATTCCTATTCTAATTCTTGTTTGCATATTGTATAAATACTAATGAACTAGGAGCACTCTGTAGAGAGCATGCCTTCACCATGTCAAGCAGTCATATTTTTTTTTTGACTCCCCTGCGTACATGTACTTCGATGAATTTTCTACAAAACCTAATGGATTTGTCCTTGGGTCATGTCCAACGTGTCCACCAAGTTTCGTTGAAATTGGTTCATTATTTATTACGTAATGTTGTTCATAAGCAACACATAAACTAACGAAATATTTTACATTTACTTAATGTTGCGATAATTTTCAAAGTACTACTACGTAATCGTACTTTCTAGTACTTTATCCAAAATGTTAGATTCATCCATGAGTCATACCCAACATGACTTCCAAGTTTGTTCAAAATCGGTAAAGTAGTTTTGTGTAAAGTTACTCACAAAGAAAAAAATAAATAAACAGACAGGGGGCCAAATACATACCCTTAGGGAGTTGAAATATGATAATTTTACACTCTCCTGATGGTCCATTTTATATCGTTACATCCAATGTATAATTTTAGTATGGAAATTTTCGATGACTTACGATGAAAGAGGGAACACTACATTTTTTATAGTTGTTTTATCATATTGTAATAAACACAATCTTTCTTATATAAGTTTATCTGTAAATCAGAATGTGAAATATTTTTTAATAATATTTCCTACTAATATAGTTTTATGGGTTCATAACAGACTATAAAACAGAATTATTGCATGTTTTATCCTGAAAATTTACTTTGACTGACTTCAGGAAATACATTTTACCTTATAGGAGGAAATGTAAGTAAGTTTTCCTTTTATATAAAAAGGGGAGAGGATGTTCTTGTTAGAGTGGGAGATGAGGGGGGTTTCCTTTCGTAATTGGACGAAAAGGTTATTCTTTTAGAATGTGAAGAATAGATGTGCTCTCTTTAGAAAGTGAGGGGTAAATTCTATAATTCTTACTTTAGAAGGAAAGGGGAGGGAATTCTCTTTTTAGGAGAGGTGAGGGAAATATCTTTTTAGAAGAAGGGAGGGGATTCTCTTTTTAGGAGAGGTGAGGGAATTCTCTTTTTTAAGAGAGGGGAGGGAGTTCTCTCTATAGAAGAATAGGGGAGGGAACTTTCTTTTTATGAGAGGGGGGGGAGTTCTCAATATAGAAGGAGAGGGGAGGGAATTCTTTTTTAGGAGAGGGGAGGTAGTTCTCTCTATAGAAGGAGAGTGGGAGTTCTCTCTATAGAAGGAGAGTGGGAGTTCTCTCTGTAAAAGAAAAAGGGAGGAATTCTCTCTTTAGAATGAGAGGGGGAATTCTCTTTTTAGAAGGGAGAGAGTATTCTCTTTTCATGTGAGGGGAGGGAATTTTCTCTTTAGGAGAAGGGAGGGGATTCAGTTTTTTAGGTGAGGGGAGGGAATTTTCTTTAGGAGAGTGGAGGGAATTCCATTTAGGAGAGGGCAGGGAAATTTTTTCATAAAAGGAGAGGTGGAATTTTCTTTTAAGGAGAGGGGAGGGAATTCTCATTTTAGGAGAGAGTAGAAGAATCTCTTTTTATGAAAGGGTAGTGAAATCTCCTCTTATGAGACGGCAGGGAGGTCTCTCTTTAGAAGGAGAAGGGAGGGAATTCTTTCTTTAGAAGGAGAGGTGAAGGAATTTTCTTTAGAAGGAGAGGGGAGGAATTCTCTTTAGGAAAAGAGAGGGAATTTTCTCTAGAAGGAGAGGTGGAATTCTATTTTTGGGAGAGGGATGGGAGTTCTCTCTTTAGAAAGAGAGATAGGGAAACTCTACATTCAGGAGAGGTGGGAGGGGGGGGGTGTGAAGTTCTCTCTATAGAAAGAGAGAGGAGGGAATTTGGTTTTTAGGAGAGGGGAGGGAGTTCTCTATTTAAAAGGAGCGGGGAGGGAGTTCTCTCTTTAGAGAGAGAGGGGAGGCAGTTCTCTCTTTAAAGGAAATGGGAGGAAATCCTCTCTTTAGAAGAGGGGAGGGAATTCCCTTTTTAGGAAAGGGGAGGGAATTCTCTTAGGAAGGAGAGGGGAGGGAGTTCTCTCTTTACAAGGAGAAGGTAGAGAGTTCTCTCTTTAAAGGAGATGGGAGGTAATTCTCTCTTCAGAAGAGGGGAGGAATTCCCTTTTCAGGAGAGGAGAGGGAATTCTCTTTAGGAAAGGGGAGAGAATTCTTTCTTTGCAAGAGAGGGGAGGGAATTCTTTCTTTAAGAGAAAACTGGAGGGAATTCTCTCTTTAGAAGGAAAGGGGAGGGAATTCTCTTTTTAGAAAAGGGTAGCGAAATCTCTTCTTATGAGATGGGAGGGAGTTCTCTCTTTAGAAGGAGAGGAGAGGGAGTTCTTCCTTTATAAGGAGAGAGGAGGGAATTCTTTCTTTAGAAGGAGAGGTTAGGGAATTCTCTTTATAAGGAGAGAGGAGGGAATTCTTTCTTTAGAAGGAGAGGTTAGGGAATTATCTTTAGAAGGAGAGGGGAGGGAGTTCTCTCTATAAAAGGAGAGGTGTGGGAACTCTCAATTCAGGGGTGGGGGTGGGGGGAGCTCTCTCTATAGAAAGAGAGGGGAGGGAAAACTCTTTTTAGGAGAGGGGAGGGAGGTCTCTCTTTAGAAGGAGCGATGAGGGAGCTCTCTCTCTTTAGAAGGAGAGGGGAGGGAGTTCTCTCTTTAAAGGATAGAGGAGGGAATTCTCTGTTTAGAAGAGGGGAAGAAATTCCCTTTTTAGGAGAGGGAGGGAGTTCTCTCTTTAGACGTAGCGTGGAGGAGCTCTCTCTTCAGAAAGAGAGGGAGGGAGTTCTCTCTTTAAAAGAGAGGGGAGGGAATTCCGTCTTTAGAAGAGGGGAAGAAATTCCCTTTTTAGGAGAGGGGAGGAAATTCTCTTTAGAATGGCCGGAGATGGGTGTTCTCTCTTTAGAAGGAGAGGGCAGGGATTCCTCTCCTTAAAGGAGAGGGGAGGTAATTCTCTCTTTAGAAGAGGATAGGGTATTACCTTCCTAGGAGAGTGGAGGGGAATTCTCTTAAGGAAATGGGAGAGAATTCTCTCTTTAGAAGGAGAGGGGAGTTAGTTCTGTCTTTAAGAAAAAAGGGGAGGGAATTCTTTCTATAGGAGGGGGAGGGAATTCTCTCTTTAGAAAGAAAAGGGAAGGAATTCTCTCTTTAGAAAGAAAAGGGAAGGAATTCTCTCTTTAGAGGAGGGGAGGGAATTTTCTTTTTAGGAGAGGGAAGGGAATTCTCTTCAAGAGAGGGGATGGAATTCTTTCTTCAGAAGCATAGGTGAGGGAATTCTCTTTAGAAGGAGAGGGGAGGAATTCTCTTTAGGAGAAGAGAGGGAATTTACTCTAGAAGGAGAGGCGTAATTTTATTTTTAGGAGAGGGGAGGGAGTTCTCTCTGTAGAAGGAGAGATGTGGAAACTACATTCAGGAGGGGTTGGGGGGAAAGTTCTCTCTATAGAAAGAGTGGGGAGGGAATTTGGCTTTTAGGAAAGGGGATGGAGTTCTCTCTTTAAAAGGAGCGGGAGGGAGTTCTCTCTTTAGAGAGAGAGGGGAGGCAGTTCTCTCTTTAAAGGAAATGGGAGGAAATCCTCTCTTTAGAAGAGGGGAGGGAATTCCCTTTTTAGGAGAGGGGAGGAAATTCTCTTAAGAAGGAGTGGGGAGGGAGCTCTCTCTTTAGAGGGAGAAGGTAGAGAGTTCTCTCTTTAAAGAAGAGGGTAGGTAATTCTCTCTTCAGAAGAGGGGAGGAAATTCCCTTTTCAGGAGAGGGGAGGGAATTTTCTTTAGAAAAGGGGAGAGAATTTTCTCTTTGAAAGATAGGGGAGGGAATTCTTTCTTTAAGAGAAAACGGGAGGGAATTCTCTCTTTAGAAGGAGATGGGAGGGAATTCTCTCTTTAGAAGGAAAGGGGAGATAATTCTCTTTTTAGAAAAGGGTAGCGAAATCTCTTCTTATGAGATGGGAGGGAGTTCTCTCTTTAGAAGGAGAGGGGAGGGAGCTCTTCCTTTATAAGGAGAGGGGAGGGAATTCTTTATTTAGAAGGAGAGATTAGGGAATTCTCTTTAGAAGGAGAGGGGAGGGAGTTCTCTCCATAGAAGGAGAGGTGTGGGAACTCTCAATTCAGGAGAGGGGTAGGGGGAGTTCTCTCTCTTTTTAGGAGAGGGGAGGGAGGTCTCTCTTTAGAAGGAGCGTGGAGGGAGCTCTCTCTTTAGAAGGAGAGGGGAGGGAGTTCTTTCTTTAAAGGAGAGAGGAGGGAATTCTCTCTTTAGAAGAGGGGAAGAAATTCCCTTTTTAGGAGAGAGAGGGAGTTTTCTCTTTAGAAGGAGCGTGGAGGGAGCTCTCTCTTTAGAAAGAGATTGGAGGGAGTTCTCTCTTTAAAGGAGAGAGGAGGTATTTCTCTCTCTAGAAGAGGGGAAGACATTCACTTTTTCGGAGAGGGGAGGGAATTCTCTTTAGAGGGAGCGGGGAGGGATGTTCTCTCCTTAGAAGGAGAGGGCAGGGATTTCTCTCCTTAAAGGAGAGGGGAGGTAATTCTCTCTTTAGAAGAGGGGAGGGAATTACGTTTTTAGGAGAGTGGCGGGGAATTCTCTAAAGGAGAGGGGAGATAATTCTCTCTTTAGAAGGAGAGGGGAGTGAGTTCTTTATTTAAGAGAAAATGGGAGGGAATTCTTTCTTTAAAAGGAGGGGGAGGTAATTCTTTCTTAAGAAGGAGAGGGGAGGGAATACTCTCTTTAGAGGAGAGAGGGAATTCTCTCTTTAGGAGAGGGGAAGGAATTCTCTTCAAGAGAGGGGAGGGAATTCTTTCTTTAGAAGGAGAGGTGAGGAAATTCTCTTTAGAAGGAGAGGGGAGAAATTCTATTTAAGTGAAGAGGGAGATTTTTTCTTTAGAAGGAGGGAGGGAATTCTCTTTTTAGGAAAGCTGAGGGAGTTCTCTTTATAGAAGGAGAGAAGGGGAACTCTCTATTTAGGAGAGGGGAGGGAGTTCTCTTTATAGAAAGAGAAGGGAGAGAATTCTCTTTTTAGGAGAGGAGAGGGAGTTGTCTCTTCAGAAGGAGTGGGGAGGGAGTTCTCTCTTTAGAAGGAGTGGGGAGGGAGTTCTCTCTTTAGAAAGGAGAGGGGAGGGAGTTTTCTCCTTACAGGAGAGGGAAGGTAATTCTTTCTTTAGAAGAGTGGAAGGAATTCTCTTTTTATGAAAAGGAAGTAAGTTCTCTCTTTAGAAGTAGAGGAAAAGGAGTTCTCTCTATAGAAGAAGAGGGGAGGCAATTCTCGCTTTAGAAGAGGGGATGGAATTCCCTCTTTAGGAGAGGGGAGGGAATGGAGAGGGTAGGGAATTCTCTTTTTAGGAGAGGGGAAGGAATTCTTTTAAGGAGATGAGGGGAAGGAGTTCTTTCTTTAAAAAAATAGGGGTTGGAAATCTCTCTTTAGAAGGAGAGGGGAGGGAATTTTCTCTTTAGAAGAGGCTAGAGAATTCTCTTTTTAGGAGGGGGAGGGAATTCTCTCTTAAGAAGGGGAGGGGAGAGAGTTCTCTCTTCAAAAGAAAAGGGGAGGGAATTCTCTTTTTAACTGAGTGGAAGGAACTCTCTTTTCAGCAGAGGGGAGGGAATTCTCTTTTCAGCAGAGGGGAGGGAATTCTTTCTTTCGAAGGAATGAGGATGGAGTTCTCTCTTTAAAAGGAAAGGGTAGGGAATTCACCCTTTAGAAGGAGAGGGGAGGGAATGGAGAGGGGAGGGAATTCTCTTTTTAGGAGAGGGGAAGGAATTCTTTTAAGGAGAGGGGAGGAATTACTTTTTAGGAGAGGTGAGGGAATTCTC
The DNA here is from genome assembly GCF_036898095.1 of Palaemon carinicauda. Lineage (NCBI taxonomy): Eukaryota > Metazoa > Arthropoda > Malacostraca > Decapoda > Palaemonidae > Palaemon > Palaemon carinicauda. The sequence continues at coordinate 98,037,589 of NC_090733.1, read as the reverse complement.
TTTAGATGGAGAGGGAAGGAATTCTATTTAAGAGAAGAGAGGGAATTTTGTCTTTAGAAGAAAAGGGGGAATTCTCTTTGTAAGAGAGGGGAGGGAGTTCTCTCTATCGAAGAAGAGGTGTTGGAAATCTCTATATAGGAGAGGGGAGGGAGTTCTCTAACTTGAAAGAGATGGGAAGGAATTCTCTTTTCAGGAGAGGGGTGGGAATTCTCTTTTTTAGGAGAGGGGAGGGAGTTCTCTCTTCATAAGAAACGGGGAGGGAGTTCTCTCTTTAGAAGGAGTGGGGAGGGAAGTCTCTCTTTAGGAGGAGAGGGGAGGGAGTTTTCTCTTTAAAGGAGAGAGAAGGGAATTCTCTCTTTAGAAGGAAAGGGGAGGGAAATCTATCTGTAGAAGGTGAGGGGAGGGAATTCCCTCTTTAGAAGGGGTGAGGGAATTCTCTTTTTAGGAGAGGGGAGGGAATGCTCTCTTAAGAAGGAGAGGGGAGGGAATTTTCTCTTTAAAAGATAAGGGGGGGATTCTCTCTTTAGAAGGAAAGGGGAGGAATTCCCTTTTTAGGAGAGAGGAGGGAATTCTGTCTTTAGTAGAGAGGAGGGAATTCTCTCTTTAGTAGAGTGGAGGGAATTCTCTTTAGGAGAGGGGAGGGAATTCTCTCACTAGAAGGAGAGGGGAGGGAATTTTCTATATAGATGGAGAGGGGGAATTATCTTTTTAGAAGGAGAGGGGAGGGAATTTTTGCTTTAAAAGCAGAGGGAAGGAATTCTTTCTTTAAAAGGAGAGGAGAAGGGTTCTGTCTTTGTAGATTGGGTGGGCACTCTCTCTAAAAGGCAAAGGAGATACTTTTTTTCTATTTTTTTTAGAAGAGTGGTGAGGCAATTATATCTTTAAGAGAGGAGTTCTCTCTTTAGTAGGATTGGGGAAGATGTGCTCCTTGTATTAGAGAAGAGGGAGTTTTCCTTTTAGAATATGAGTGGAGGAAGCATTCATATCAAAATTGGAAGAGGGGTTTTCCTGTTAGAATGTGAAGGGATGAAGTTCTCGTTTTAGAATTAACCCATTTCCATAATGAGATAGGAGTGATTTTTTTCATTTATAATGAGAATGGAGTAACTTGTCCTTTTAAAATTGGGAGGGAGGGAGAGAGGGAGGGATATCTCCACTCAAATTAGGGGAGGGACTTTTCTTTTATAAATGAAAGGGTATTGGCTTTCTTATTAGAATGGAAGGTGGAGGAGCTTGTCTTATATTATCTGTGATGAAAGAACTATCCTTTTAATATGGGAAGGGAAGGAGTTTTAATTTTATAATGTACAAAAAAGAAAGTTCCTTTTAAAAGGGGAGGGGAAGAATTCATTTGAAACGAGAGGGGAGGAATTGTTTTAAAAGGGAAGGGGAATTCTTCCTTTTAGCAAGAGGTTGGAGGGGACTCTTCCATTTTGAAATGGATGGGAGGGAGCTTTCTATTTAGAAGTAGAGTGGATGGAGTCTTACGTTTAGTTTGAGAGTGGAAGAACCTTCACTTTTAGAATTGAAGGGAGGGGATCTTTCTTTTAGGAAGGGAGGGGCGAGAGTATTCAATTTAATATGCAAGAGGGGGAGTTTTCCTTTTAGAAAGGTAGAGTGGGACGTCTAGTGGACATTTTTTTATTGGAAAGGGGAAAGCCTCAATTTGGAATGAAAGGACAGTTTTCCTTTTACAATGACAGGAGAGATGGTATTCATTTTAGGAATGGAGGGGATAGAGTTTCCCTTTTTGAATGGGAGCACGGGGAGTTTTCCTTTTAAAATAGGAAGGGGAGGATTTTTTTTTTATAATAGGTGAGGAAATTTCCATCTAGAAAATAGAATGAAGCAGTTTTCATTCATGGATGGGATGGAGGGGAACCTTCCCCTAAGGATGGGCGGGAAGGGAACCTTTCTTTAAGGATGGGAGGGAAGGGAAACTTTCTTTAAGGATGGGAGCGAAGGAAACATTCCTTCAAGAATGGGAGGGAAGGAACCCTTCCTTTAAGGATGGTAGGGAAGGGAAACTTCCTTTAAGGATGAGAGGGAAGGAAACCTTCCTTTAAGGATGGAAGGCAAGCCAACCTTCCTTCAAGGGTAGGAGGGAAGGGAATCTTCCTTTAAGGATGGGAGGGAAGGGAACCTTCCTCTATTGATGTGAGGGAAGGGAAACTTCCTTTAAGGATGGTAGAGAAGGGAAACTTCCTTTAAGGAGGGGAGGAAAGGGAACCTTCATTTAAGGATGGGAGGGAAGGGAAACTTCCTTTAAGGATGGGAGGGAAGGGAAACTTCCTATAAGGATGGGAGGGAAGGAAACCTTCCTTTAAGGATTGGAGGGAAGGGAACCTTCCTTTAAGGATGGGAGGGAATGGAAACTTCCTTTAAGGATGGTAGGGAAGGCAGACTTCGTTTAAGGATGGGAGGGAAAGAAACCATCCTTTATGGATAGGAGGGAAGAAAATCTTCCTTTAAGGAAGGTAGGGAAGGGAAACTTCCTTCAAGGATGGGAGGGAAGGAAAACTTCCTTTGAGGATAGGAGGGAAGGAAACCTTCCTTTAAGGATGTGAGGTAAGGAAACCTTCCTTTAAGAATAGGAGGGAAGGGAACCTACCTTTAAGGACAGGAGGAAAGGGAACCATGATTTAAGGATGGGAGGGAAGGGAAACTTCCTTTAAGGATGGCAGGGAAGGGAAACTTCCTTTAAGGAGGGGAGCGAAGGAAACCTTCCTTTAAGGATAGGAGGGAAGGGAACCTTCCTTTAAGGATAGGAGGGAAGGGAACCTTCCTTTAAGGATGGGAGGGAAGGGAAACTTCCTTTAAGGATGATAGGGAAGGGAAACTTCCTTCAAGGATGGGAGGAAAGGAAATCGTCCTTTAAGGATAGGAGGGAAGGAAGCCTTCCTTTAAGGATGGTAGGGAAGGGAAATTTCCTTTAAGAATGTGAGGGAAGGAAACCTTCCTTTAATGATGGGAGGGAAGGAAACATTCCTTTAAGGATGTGAGAGAAGGAAACCTTCCTTTAAGAATGGGAGGGAAGGGAACCTTCCTTTAATGATGGGAGGAAAGGGAACCTTCATTTAAGGATAGGAGGGAAGGGAAACTTCCTTTAAGGATGGGAGGGATGGAAAACTTCCTTTAAGGATGGGAGGGAAGGAAACCTTCCTTTAAGGATGGGAGGGATGGGAAAATTCTTTTATGGATGTGAGGAAAGGGAACCGTCATTTTAGGATGGGAGGCAAAAAAACCTTCCTTTAAGGATGGTAGGGAAAGGAACCTTCATCTAAGAATGGGAGGGAAAAGAACCTTCCTTTGAGGATGGGAGGAAAGGGGACCTTCTTTTAAGGATTGGAGGGAAGGAAACCTTCCTTTAAGGATGGGAAGGAAGGGAACCTTCCCTAAAGAATGGAGGGAGAGGAACCTCCATTTAAGGATGGGGGGGAAGGGAACCTTCCACTAAGGATGGGACGGAAAGGAACCTTCATATAAGGATGTGAGGGAAGGGAATCTTCCTTTAAGGATGAAAGGGAAGAGAACCTTACTTCAAGGATAGGAGGGAAAGGAACCATCCTTTAAGGATGGAAGGGAAGGGAACACTCCTTTGTGGGAGGGAAGAGAATCTTCCTTCAAGGCTGGAAGGGAAGGGAACCTTCCTTTAAGAATAGGAGTGAAGGGAACATTTCTTCAAGGATGGGAGGGAAGGAAACCTTCCATTAAGTATGGGAGTGAAGGGAACATTCCTTTAAGGAGGGGAGGAAAGGGAGCATTCCTATTAAGGATGTGGGGGAAGAGAACCTTCCTTTAAGGATGGGAGGGAAGGGAACTTTTCTTCAAGGATGTGATGGTCGAGTTTCAAGGATGTGAGGGAAGGGAACATTCCTTCGTGGGAGAGAAGGGAACCTTCCTTCAACGATGGGAGGGAAGGGAATCTTCTTTCAAGGATGAAAGAAGGTAATCCTCCTTCAAGGATGGGAGGGAAGGGAACTTTCCTTCAAGGATGTGGGGGAAGTTAATCTTCCTTCAAGGATGGGAGGGAAGTGAACTCTCCTTCAAGGATGTGGGGGAAGTTAATCCTACTTCAAGGATGGGAGGGAAGGGAACTCTCCTTCAAGGATGTGGGGGAAGTTAATGTTACTTCAAGGATGGGAGGGAAGGGAACTCTCCTTCAAGGATGTGGGGGAAGTTAGTCTTCCTTCAAGGATAGGAGGGAAGGGAACTTTCCTTCAGGGATGTAGGGGAAGGCAATCTTCCTTCGGGAAAAGGAAGGGAACCTTCCTTTGAGGATGGGAGGGAAGGGAACTTTCCATTTAGGATGGGATGGATGGGAGCCTTCTTTCAAAGATAGTAAGGAAGGGAACCCTCCTTTAAGGATGTGAGGGGAGGTAGCCTCCTTTCAAGGATGGGAGGGAAGGGAACCTTTCTTTAAAGATGTGAGGGAAAGTTATCTTTCTTCGTGGGATAGAAGTGAACCTTCCCTCAAGGATGGGAGGGAAGGGAACTTTCCTTCAAGGATATGGGGGAAGGTAATCCTCCTTCAGGTATGGGAGGGAAGGGAACTTTCCTTCAAGGATTCGGGGGAAGGCAATCTTCCTTCGGGAAAAGGAAAGGAACCTTCCTTCAAGGATGGGAGGGAAGGAAACTTTCCATTTAGAATGGGATGGAAGGGAGCCTTCTTTCAAAGATAGGAATCAAGGGAACCTTCCTTTAAGAATATGAGGGGAGATAGCCTCCCTTCAAGGATGGGAGGGAAGGGTGCCTTTCTTTAAAAATGTAAGGGAATGTTATCTTCCTTCGTGGGAGAGAAGTGAACCTTCCCCCATGGATGGGAGGGAAGCGATATTTCCTTCAAGGATTTGAGGGAAGGTTATGTTTCTTCGTGGGAGAGAAGCGAACCTTCCTTTAAGGATTGGAGGGAACGGATCCTTCCATTAATATTGGGAGGGAAGGAAGCCTGCTTTCACGGATGGAGGGGAAGGGAGCCTTCATTCAAGGATGGGAGGGAAATGAGCCTTCCTTTAAGGTGGGAGGAAGGGAACCTTCCTTTAAGGATTGGAGGTAAGGAAAACTTCCTTTAAGGTTGAGAGGGAAGGGAACTTTCATTCCTGGATGTTAGGGAAGGGAACCTTCCTTCTTGGAAAGGAAGGGGACCTTCCTTTCAGGATGGGAGGGAAGGAAACCTTTCTTTAAGGATGGGAGGGAAGTGAACCTTCCTTCAAGGATGTGAGGGAAGGTAACCTTTCTTCGTGGGAGGGAAGGGACTCTTCTTTCAAGGATGATAGGGAAGATAATCTTCTATTAAGGATGGGAGGGAAGGGAACTTTCCTTTATGGATGGGAGGGAAGTGAATTTTAATTCTTGGGAGGGAAGGGAACCTTCCTTCAAGGACGGGAGGGAACGTAACTTTCTTTCAAGGATGGGGTCCGAGGTAATCTTCCTTGAAGGATGTGAGGGACGAGAACTTTTCTTCAAGGATGTGAGGGAAGGAATCCTTCCTTCGTGGGAGGGAAGGGAATCTTTCTCCATGGATGGGAGGGAAGGGAATATTCTTTCATGGATAGGAGGGAAGGTGATCTTCTTTCAAGATCGGAGGAGGGGTACCTTTTACGGACTGAGGGAAGGAAACCTTCCATTAAGGATGGGAGGGAAGGGAACATTCCTTTAGGGACAGGAGGGAAGGGATCCTTCCTTCAAGGATGGGAGGGAAGGGAACCTTCCTTTAAGGGTTGGAGGGAAGGGAAGTATCCTTGCAGGATGTGAGGGAAGGTAACTTTACTTCATTTGAGGGAAGGGAATATTCTTTTAAGGATGGGAGGGAAAGAAACCATATTTCAAGGATGGTCGGAAAGGTAATCTTCCTTCAAGGATGGAAGAGAAGGGAACCTTCCTTTAACGATGGCAGGGAAGGGAATCTTCCATTAAGGATGGGAGGGAAAGGAACCATGCATTAAGGATAGGAGAGAAGATAACCTTGCATTTAGGATAGGAGAGAAAAGAACCTTCCATTAAGGATGAAAGGGAAGGGAACCTTCCATTAAGGATGGGAGGGAAGGAAACCTTCCATTTAGGATGGAGGGAAGGGAACCTTCCTTCAAGGATGGGAGGGAAGAGAGCCTTCCTTCTATGATGGGAGGGAAGGGAACCTTCCTTCTAATATGCGAGGGAAGGTAGCCTTTTTTATAGAATGGGAGGGAAAGGAAGTTTCCTTCTAAGATGGGAGGTAAGGGAAC
>NC_090733.1:98018865-98023865 GCF_036898095.1 Palaemon carinicauda | reverse complement strand
CAACTTTCTTACTTCAAGTATATTCAAATAATAGTGTTTTAAGGAAATTTAACCTTTATGGACGGACAGAGGTTTATAGCACTTAATGTGGACATACGGACATTGTGCTCGTTCAAATGAACTAAATCTCTCTCTCTCTCTCTCTCTCTCTCTCTCTCTCTCTCTCTCTCTCTCTCTCTCTCGAGCTTGAAACTGAATATTTGGGAACGGTCTTCAATTCACGTTAGACCTCGGTTATCCTTAGCCGAGGATATGAACTTGCTGGCTAATAGATTCAAACTTTAGGTTGAGAGAGAGAGAGAGAGAGAGAGAGAGAGAGAGAGAGAGAGAGAGAGAGAGAGAGAGAGAGAGAGAGAGAGAGGATGAATATATGTTTATTTCATAACAATTGTTATTGCTTGAATTTAAGATTTTCTAAATTTTGATATATATATATATATATATTGAATCTCTCTTAGCGTCACGTGTCAAAAAATGTAGCTGGCTAAATTCTCTCAACACGGGTGCTATGTACGAAAAATATTTGAACAGAATAAAACAAAAAAAGAATAAAAAATTTATACTAAATTTATATATGTAGCTGAACACTAGTAAACTATTGGAGCAGAAAATATAATTGCAGTACTTTAATACAAATTTCCTGAAATTGAGCAAGGTAACTTTTGGCACTGAATGGAGAGCAAGCGCATAAAACCTGGGGAAATTCAATTTGATAACGGACATTGTTTTAAAAAGTCCTTGAGGAATTATTTTCCTCCCAGAGTATACCGTTATTGAATTGTTTCAATTTCAGAACACTCTAGTAGTGCTGTCTAATAACTTAGCAATTGTTTGACAAGTATCGCCTCTTTTATCGGACGAAAAGAGAAGCAAAAGCTCAAACTTGCACTAGAATCCCTTCACTTTTCCATCTTTATTTTTTCTTTTTTATCCTCTTTGTGGTGACAGGACCTGAATGTTCCTTATATAGCTGGCCAAGTCAAGTTTATAGGTATACGAGCTTTAATAAACTACCGCTAAGGAGTCCATGATCCGGATAATGGCCTCGGTTGTTCAGGACATGAAGGCACTACCCTGAGATCATAAATGCTCCGACTTGAGTTACGTTCTATGACATCCAACTTCATGGCGAGCAGCTTCATGTCCCGGCAAGGCTGTGATTTAGAGTGCCTATTGACAGGAAAATGGGAATAGTTCAGTATCGTGATAATGTATTTTGTGCTGGAGTTTTTACGCCATAATGCAGTTGCCGAGATGCTATGAAATTGGAGGACGTGTTTATGAAAATAACCTAAAATAATATTTTCGGTTTTTCTATTTTTTTCTTTATTTTAGTTTATTCTCAAAGACACACACCACAATTGATATTCATTGAATCTGAATGATTTATTACAAATAGCTTTAATCGGAATAGAAGGACAATTACATATGATCAAGCCCACTACCCTGGGCGGGATTCGAACAATTGTCTTACGTCAGAACCTTAACTGATTCCGAATTATTTTTACTTGTAATTTGTAAATTCAGATTTTATACATAAAATAGACATATAAAAATTTTTTTCAAAACGTCTCCTTAATGTGATTTTTGTAAAGGCTTGAAAAATCGATCAGAACTTCTGAAGGTAACAGAAAAGATATATCTTAGAAGTATTTATAATAAGAAGAATTTACAAAATACTTGTGTGTCATTTTTGAGTCCCCTGAAGATGGAATCATTATAAAGTTTCCATATCCACAAGGAATCTTTAATGGATTTCTAAAATGTAAATTGATATGTCGTTTACAGATTTACTATCACATTTTTTTTTGTTCAAGTACTAACCGGTCCAGAACAGATTATATGATATTCTACAAGGTTTCCAATGATTTGGAATTTTTTTTTCTTCATAATCTGGGAATACTGTATATGATGATGTGCTATGGGAATGTAAAACTTACCTTGAGAGATTAGACTTTTTTTTTGTGAGATCCATTTTTATATATATATATATATATATATATATATATATATATATATATATATATATATATATATATATATATATATATATATATATAAAGATTTTAATTATTATGGATAAAAAAACCTATAAACAGGAAAAATTTTCTAAGAACCTGTACGACTCAAATCTGTTCATGACTTCTAAAATATAGTTGGATATACTAGAGCTTAGTACTGTAGATCAACTTATACACAAAAACAATCATTAATACTGTCTCATCGTCAGATACCATCAGTTCTAACAACCTTGAATAATTACACGGTTGCTTCACATTAGTTGTGGTTATCCAATTAATATTCAAATCTGGCGACTTTGGAATTGACTCGTGGATTAATTTAAATGCCTGACGCTTATTTACCTAGAAATATCACATGCAACAATTCAAAGAACTTTAGAGAGAGGATAGTAATTGAAACTAGATACCAATGAAGCTTGTTCCAGCGTAACTAATTATCCCCTGTTACATTTTTTTTTTCTTTTTTTTTATGACTTTTTGCTCAAATTTTTCCTCTAGCGTTTATTATTTCAAATCATACTAGCCCTTAATTTCCTAGCAAATAATGTATAAAATATAAGGACTTATTTTTTTTCCAGGTCTTTCTCTTTTATGGCATTTTGTTTCTAGTTTTCTCCTTTGTTAATTCAAATCATAATATCCATCAATTTCGTAACAAATAATATATGAAATATGTGATTGATTTTTCGGGTTATATTCAATACCCCATTTTAGGGGTGGAATGCAATTGCATGTCAAATATTACTACTGTATATACGGATTGATTTTTTTTACTATTTCAATACATGTTTTTGAACGGAAGGTGGGTGGGCGGTTCATATCTGATATTACAACAGTATATACGGATATATTTTTTCGGACTATTTTAATCGCTTTTTAGGGGGAGGGGGTGGCCTGGACGTCCTTCCATGTCCGATATTACTATAAACGAAAAATGTTGAGAAATGAACGAAACGAGAATCAAAAGTCTCACACTCTTCCTTTTCGGAGTTCGTCAGGAGCTTGTTTTGATCCGAAGCGTAAATTATGCAATTCCACATTTCCTTTTCGTATTCACTCATGCCGCAGGAATGAAAACAGAGAGGAGATTTGGGCCAGATCCAACTGCTACCTTTATTTACATAATAATGCGAGAGGCCAATTTCTTTCCTTTGGAATAGTATTCAGATTTAAATGAACTTTTATTTTCTCGCTTTTTAGAGCCTAGTAGGAGAGGGTTATTCATGAAATTAATTTCTGCAAAAATCAAGAGAATTAGATTATCTTTTTTTTTTTGTCAGTACCTTCTATTACTCTTGGATGATTTTTAAAAGTTATTTATATTTACACAATATTTATGCTTTCAAGTTTATAGGTTGATATGTATCTATTTTAAAGTAGGTCAATGTACAGTAAGTAATTCATAATAGATGATAAAATAATGCATATCCACTTGGGAGGTAGATTAATCGACCCCTGCATCATGTAAATAAAGAATGAATAAAGTAAATATTTCCTGTGAAAAGATATCACATATTATAAAAGAAAAACAATCATTAAGAGAAAACAGTCCGTCGTTAGAAAAATGAAGTGATTGTCAATATCATTGGAAAGATAGTTTTCTCTGCGTTTTGTATTACATCGGCAACTCTAGATATTATCACATAACAGGTAGTATGATATGTGCCCTCCCTAACGAAGAACTACCACAAGATTCTGCAAGTGAATCCGATAATGGCTCATCCTCTTGGCAAAGGTTATTCAAGATGCAGTCTTAATTATTTTAAAGATGGAAGATTGCTGTGTAGCTTATCCGCACTACCGAGAAAAGACTCGTCCTAACGTAAAATCAGAGGTACTTGGCCTTTACACCATCATGGAGAAGCTACACAATTTTATCCCTAATATCAATCAGTGAAAAGACTTATAGAAATTCTCATTTGAACTTTTTGTTAAGTTCGTCTTAATAACCGCATGATCAAAAAAAAAAAAAAAACAAAAAAAAACAAAAAAAAAAAAATAAGAGCCCACTTTCAAATTGAGCATTTCTAGTTAAACCTGACTGTACGTGCATGGAATAAGATGATTTGAGTTAGGAATCTTGTCATCTAGAGTAATCGAACAAACCCAGATGCATCTCCTCCAGACAGCTTATTTGAACGTAATTCATGCATATCTAACGAACAATCACAAACGGTATCCTCACAAACCCTGGCCTAAAGCTCCCTCAGCCGAAGAGGGGGATGACTTAATATCTCCTGGAAGCTTCGTCGAGCAACAGATCTGGGTCTGGTCTTGCATTTCACACGTGTCCAACTCTAACCGTAAATATCGTGCAGTCGATTATGTTAATTTGTGAAGTAGTATTTGAGGTACGATGGAGTATTTAGCTATAAATTTCGAAATTATTTGATAATGTTTAAAATAAAAGGCATATCTTGTTTAAGTGAGGTATTTCGTATTGTTAATTTGTTTATTCAATTATCCAGTTAATGTCGCATTAAAAAAGTATTGATAAATGCACTATTAACAATGAAAATTCTTCTTAGACTAATTCCACCTTAACTTCTTTTCAAACAGAAGAGTAACTTTTGTTTTAAAATAATTTTCACAAAATATAAAGGAACTACTATGAGGAATTACTTTAACATAAAAATACCCCTATTTTGGATTCTTCCGCAGCAATTATTTAGATGTGTTGAGATAAGGCTCCTAATGAATCACGTTATTTTATTTAGATAAAATACCCCGGACAAATCCTTTATCGGAAATTATTATTATTATTATTATTATTATTATTATTATTATTATTATTATTATTATTATTTTCATTATATATATATATATATATATATATATATATATATATATAATATATATATATATATATATATATATATATATATATATATATATATATATATATATATATATATATATATATATATATTACATTTCATTTTATATACTGTTGTCCTTTTTCTTAAATCTTATTCTTTA
>NC_090733.1:97981365-98013865 GCF_036898095.1 Palaemon carinicauda | reverse complement strand
TTTGTATATATATATATATATATATATATATATATATATATATATATATATATATATATATATATATATATATATATATATATATATATATATATATATATATATATATATATATACGGTAAATATATATATATATATATATATATATATATATATATATGTATATATATATATATATATATATATATATATATATATATATATATACATACGGTAAATATATATATATATATATATATATATATATATATATATATATATATATATGTGTGTGTGTGTGTGTGTGTGTGTCTGTGTCTGTGTACTATATGAATGTATGTTAAATAAACTGAATTCATAACATGATTAAGGCATATCACCAAACATAGTATAAAACATATGATTCAAATGTCACTCCTCCAAATTGTGGAACAAATCCAGATGACAAAGATATGTTGGAAATAAGGAATAAAACATTGATAAAAGAAAGCCACCGTATGGTTACTTTTCCGGGAGATTGAACATACAAAAAGTTTGAGCTTCCAGGCACTGAAGTTTCTATGGATGACATAGAAATAGTATTTTCCATATACTGGAGTTTGAATAAAACATTTATATTTGACAAAAACTTTGTGATGAAAGTCAGATGTATACCGAAGGCGTATTTTACCATTAAACAACTAGGAAGTTTTTATCACAAAGAGAATATAATGCAAGACGTTACTATCTTTACTCTTGGTTTTATTATCCCCTCAAGAACTGTAGAATTGGCAAACTGTCTTGGGGTAGAGTTCTCTTACTTAGGCTACACTCGGGCACATAATTTTCTCTTATATCTCTTCCTCTTTTGTATATCTATTTCCCTATAGTTTATATATTAAAGATATATTTTAATCTTTTCACTGTTCTTAAAATTTTGGTGTTTTGATTGTTCATTACTGCTCTTGTATTTTTCTTATATCCTTCTTTCCTTTCCTAACTGGGCTATTATAATAATAATAATAATAATAATAATAATAATAATAATAATAATAATAATAATATATGAGAATTCTTCCAATTAACGTTCTGTTTTCTGTACCATTTCTCACTTTTTTCATTTCATCATTTTTTTATTTATTCAGAATGGATTAAATTTACATTGATAATCATAAAACACCTTTTCTACAAGCACAACCACAATACTTATAGAATGTTAATGTTCGGCCTGATTTTGTGAATGTTTTTTTTTTTTTTTTTTTTTTTTTTTTTTTTTTTTTTTTTTTTAATCGGGTGACATTTCCTAGTTTAAAGAACTTTTTGTATCTTGTTCAATGACTGAATTTATATGATGTAAGTAGGCAAAGTTATGCCTAGTGAAAAGAGTCTACGCGACAATGTTTATCCATGCTATTGACATTACAAGGGTGTCTCTTACTTGAAAGAAAAAAATGTCAATAATCAATTTTCAAGTTACAAGTAACTCAGGATGATAACAAATCTCAAATTGATACAAAGCTAATGCCTTGCTTCACTTTATTATTATTATTATTATTATTATTAAATTATTATTATTATTATTATTATTATTATTATTATTATTATTATACAACACTAGTAGGAAAAGCTCAAGCAATGAAAAAATAACACAGTGAGGACATGAAATAATAAAATAAATAACTATTAGAGAAACAATAAACATTTAAAATAAAATATGTTAAGAGCAGTAACAACTTTAGAACATCTTTTATATATAAACTATAAAAAGAGACTTATGTCAGTCTGTTAAACATAAAAACATTTGCTGTAAGTTTCAACCCTTTCGAAGTTCCACCGATTCAACTACCTAATTAGGAATATCATTCCATATCTTGGTCACAGGTGGAATAAAACTTATAACCTTAAGATGGAGAGCGCATGGCTGCCAGAATTAACTGCATACCTAATATTAAGAACAAGATAGCTGATATATATACAACAAACATTACGTCAGAATTATCTAGATTCCAGAATTGTAAGAGGTAACGTTCTTGTAAAATAGAATGTGTTAGGTATTTTAACAAATTATTCTATTGATTATGTTTTTCAGGTTTTTGTTACGTTATGGGACTACTGCAGTCTTGGTATCCAACACTCCACCGGCAAAAAATGGAAGTAGAATTATCTTTAGAAATTTTCAAACTATTACAAAATTACTTTATAGTAGGCTGTTTAATGGATTTAGATATGGACAGAAAAAAAGTTACATCTTTTTATGTAGAAAATTCGTCAGAATATGACAATTCACTCGACAGCTTTTTTTGTTTAACCTTTTCCTAAACCGGTCACTGGAATAAATTAAGTGAATATTTGTGTCTGCTATTGCATTCTGAAACAGATAATTCTTTTTAATAAAGTTAAAACAATTAGAAATGGGGAAAATGTAAGGTTTCAGGAAAATGATTTGCTTGTTTATAGCTATGAATATTTATGAGTTCTTCAATATATGACTTCAGTCATATTATACATATAGTATATGACGATCATATTGCTCTAGTGTTAGAATTCACTATAGAAGAAATAGACTAATGAATTAAAATTAATTGATTATTAGATATTATCTGGCAACATATAAGCAATGATCAGGGATGCTATCATAAATTAAAAATGTGTAATATCGGATACTAGGCAATACGGAGTAGAATATTTTTGGATATACAGTATAAAAGTTCTTATTAACTATAAAACAAAAACTGCTTCAGATAAAGAAATCACTTTGCAAAACAACCTTTTTAGGGTTACGGTACCAATTGTTATAAAATATTTCAGTATATACAGTATAAATATAATAAATATCTATAAAATAAAAAATTTAAAAAGATAAAGAAATATGAAATGCAAAGATATGTAGTCTGGTGTTGTGACACGGTCTTTATCTTTTTCATATAGGAAAATAACAGTTGATTCATACAATAAAAATATAATAACTATCTTTGAAACAAAAATAAAAAAGGATGAAGAAATTGAAATGCAACGATATTTAGTCTGGTATTGTGACAAGGTATTTATCTTTTTTTTTATATTGGAAAATAACAGTTAAGTCACCACTTGTTTCACTGAACGGTGCATATAACTACTTTTCTCCCTTTTTTATTTAAAATATCAGTAGTAGATATCTTTTAATCTTACTGTATTACACATATGACTATCTTTCTGTTTATATTACTTCTATTATTGAAGACTGGGATAATTTTGTTTATAAATTCTACCTCAGCATAAGATTTTTGAGGTTTTATACATAACCGTCTAAACTTCTTAGAGAAATGAACAAACTTTTCTGAATAGATACGAAAGTTAAAACAAAAAATATGTCTAGTGAATTAGAATAATTTTTCCAATAGTAAAATTTACAATTATTGTAACACAAAACAAATAGATTAATGTTTGAAGTATTCATTCGTAAGTTTAGTTTTATTGTATATTTTTTCATCATTTACACTATAAAAAACATATAATTGAAGTGAGGTGTTTTTACTGCAACCCTATAACAATTTTTATTTCCATACAAAGATTATTCATATCTATAATAAAATTAGTTTTTTTTTATAAAGAAGAACCACCCTTTTTTTGTACGAAGAACACAATGTAACCCCAAACTAACTATTCTAACAAACTTAAGGAATGGAAAGCTAGAAAGTGACCCATATAACGTCCAATAGGCTCCGGGGAGTAGAATTTCTAAGGTGCTCAAATCTTAATTTCCTTTAGGGGTAGATATGATGGGAATTTATAATATATGGCATAGGAAACTACTCTGCAATGTAACATCTTATAAATACTTTTATGGCAAAGAATGAAATTATGGATAATATTTATGTGCAGAACTTATATGTGAAAGTAAGATAAGAGAGAAAAGTTTCTTTACGTTTCAGAAGCGAGAACAATGTTGGTGCTAATTCTGTTTGCATGAATAACCATTTTATTGGAAGCGTTTTCGCATGTCACTATCAACCCTTTGACTGTCAGTGGTGAATTTAACAAAACTGATGTAGTAAAATCTTTCAAGTTAACACAAAGTCTCAACTTGTCGATATTTATAGGAAAGCTTTCATCAAGATCTTTGCAATAAATACCAACTTGCTATGTTTGGGTGATTCAAATTTTTTTTTTTTCTAATTCTGATTAAGTCACCAATGGCAGTGAAAAGGTTAATAGGAATATCTTACCTTTTAAAAATGAGATATGATATTCATATAAATGAAAATACTAACTCACGTTATATCGTTAGAAAACCTTTTAAAAAAATAACAGAAATATGGCCTTGACTCAGATTACTTAAAGAAAAGATGTGCTTAATGTTGAGGTTGATTTAAATTTTAAAGAAAACCTCATGGAACGTAAGCCTAGTCTATCGATTGGTGGAAATAAAGAAATGAAAAATGAATGGGACATGCAATAGACTTTATTTTAACTCCAGAATCAAGGACAATTGTGATTAATGAATGTTTTTAATAGTGTTTGTTCAGTATATATAAATATCGTTTATGAATGTTGTGTTGTTTACTTATTCACATATTAAAAAATGAAATCTGTTTCAAAGACTTGCACCTTAATACCTTGATTATTATATATGGAAGAATTTATTCTAAAGATTATAAAATATGTCTGTAGTATGTTTAATTAAAATATGATCGACTTTCATTTTCTAATGGCAAATGAACTTTTTTTTATGATATAAACTAAACTTAACTGTTTGACTTCCA
Organism: Palaemon carinicauda; assembly: GCF_036898095.1. Taxonomy (NCBI): domain Eukaryota; kingdom Metazoa; phylum Arthropoda; class Malacostraca; order Decapoda; family Palaemonidae; genus Palaemon; species Palaemon carinicauda. The sequence continues at coordinate 98,009,165 of NC_090733.1, read as the reverse complement.
ATTTACTTTACCATCATTAATTCAGTTATCACTTTTGTAGGTTTGTTCATTTTATTCATATCCACAGGGATATCTGAATTTCCTGCATCATGCGTATTCAGAAGGGCTTCTAATGTTGACAAAGTAAAAGAATAATTATGATTTATGATGATTTTATAATAGGATAATAACTAATAACATCTAAAACCACACTATTATTTCTACTACTAATACTAATTCTACTACTACTTCTACTACTAGTACTAATGATGGTAATAATGATGTTAATAATATTGATGATAATGATGATAATAATGCAAATGACGATAGAAATAATAATAATAATAATAATAATAATAATAATAATAATAATAATAATGATAATAATAATGATGATGATGATGATGATGGTGATAGTGAAAGTGGTAGTGGTAATAATACACAGTATAAATCAATTCTCATCAAGTAATTTCATTTTCCCTTTTCCAATTAAACTTCCAAGGGAAAAATTTCCTATTTGTAGTCTTTTGAAGACTAGGTGTTACAGATCTTTTAATACTCCTAGATAATCCATTAATGGCTAAACATAAACAATCACATTCGACTGTCCAGTCAGAATGGAGTGATCGGTACACCAAAAGCCACTCCTTTCAAGGGATCAATTGTATTTGGTTTGCGGTTTTCAACAGAGTTTAAATTTCAGTCCCATTCATTTCGGTGGATTGAGTGTCAAGTACACCTTAATTTTGGGCAAATATAAAGGGATTTCTTATACTCTGCAACTATGACTACGTATAATATTATAATATTATCCTGTGATAACAGATAAATGATGTTTTTATTCTTCAGAATAGATTTTAAGTAATTATAAGAAACTGTATATTTGTTATCTTAATTAAAAACGATAGCTTTCCAAGTCTCGCAATGGATAGTTTTTCCAAGGCCATGAGATAGAAGGTCTACTTAATGGGTGGAGTCGCTTCCCACCTGGGGTAACTACCAAAGCAATGACGTATCTATCAGGTAATTAGTCCAGGTTTTTAGTGGGATACCCTTTCACTCTTTGAGTGTGCACACCGGACTGTCCGGGTAATGATAAATAAAGTACCTCCATTTTCTTTAAGGTGTTCTTGTGAACTGAGGTAGACTTGAGAACGTGCCAATAATTATTGAGTATATTGTACAGACACGCCAATGTGCAAGATGTATTCTAGATCTTTTCAATGGACTTTTGCCAGAGCGTTGTAATCCAATCCCAGGTGATTGGCAGCCAACGTGTTTCTTGACAGGGCATTGGCAATATGATTCACTTTCCAAGGACGTTTTGAATGGTACAATTGTATTCAGCCACGACAGAGAGATGTCAGTGTTGACATGCAGACCAGTTGTAAGATATGTCAAGTGAAGGCATGCGCACCCAAGGCATGATAAAGGGAATACCTTACAAGAAGTAGCAAAAGTGGCAGACAGCCAATTGTACCACCAGCAACTTTAAGGTTGTAGGTTGGCCATGGCACCAGCTACCCATTGAGATACTACCGCTAGAGAGTTTTGGGGCTTTTGACAGGCCAGACAGTACTATATTGGATCCTTCTCTTTGGTTACGGTTTGTTTTCCTTTTGCCTACACAAACACACACACAGACTAGTCTGGCCTATTCTTTTCATATTCTCCTCTGTCCTCATAAACCTGACAACACTGAGATTACCAAACAATTCTTCTTCACCCAAGGAGTTACTGCACTGTGATTGTTCAATGGCTACTTTAATCTTGGTAAGGGTAGAAGAGACTCTTTATCTATGGTAAGCAGCTATTCTAGGAGAAGGACAATCCAAAATTATATCATTGTTCTCTAGTCTTGGGTAGTGCCGTAGCCTCTGTACCGTGGTCTTCCATATTCTTGGGTTAGAGTTGTGACGTGTTGAGAGAAGGTTGTGACTCAAAGGCAGGATGAAAGCAACTGAGTGAGTTTAATACAGAACACACTCCTTTATATACAAAAGCTCAACGCAAGAGGAAATTTCCTGTTCAAAACCGACACCGCGTCGGTTAACAGTTAACGGTTAGAAAAATAGGCATGTTTATTTAGGTTCTTTTTAGTGCGAAGGAAGAGCGAAGATACAAGCATAGTATATGAACAAAATAAAATGTCGTTACTATGTACGATCGTGTGACACACGGTTGGTACATGGCTCCCCCCCTAAAAATGACATACTGTACATGTTAAATAGGGCGCCCTGATCTAGAGAGGCAAACTGTAGGTGGGTCATCTGGCAGGAGATAAGCAGGTTTTAGATGATCATTGGAGACCCAGTCTTCTTTGCCACGAATGTTTAGTAGGAATGCTTTCGGACTGCGTTGGATCACAAGGAAAGGGCCCGTGTAAGGGGGTGTTAGCGGAGGCTTGCTAGGGTCCTTGCGCAGGAAGACATGCGTGGCAGAGTGCAAGTCTGTCGGTATGTGATGCTTCGTTGGGGGCTTGTAAGTCTAGCGGCATGGAGTAAATTTTCCCACGACGTTACGTATTCACTGGAGATCGTCGGAGGAGGTTGTAGAAGGAAAAAATTTGGCAGGGTCGCCATACACCATTTCAGCTGCCGAAACGTCGAGGGCATCTTTAGGAGTGGTCCTTAGTCCCAGGAGGACCCTGGGGAACTGGGTAAACCAGTTGGAATCCTTGCTGCGGGACATCAAAGCTGCTTTGAGGGTGCGATGAAAACGTTCAACCATTCCATTGGCAGCGGGGTTGTAGGCAGTTATCTGATGTATGGTGATGCTCAGGAGATTCGCTAATGATGTCCATAATTGAGAGGTGAAAGCGGTACTCCTGTCAGAAGTAATATGGTCAGGGATACCAAATCTTGCAATCCATCCTGAGAGTAAGGCAGATGTACATGAGGCGGACGTTGCATTTTCAATGGGAATGGCTTCAGGCCAACGAGTGGAGCGATCGATGAGGGTAAACAGGTAACGATGTCCTTATGATGTGGGTAGGGGGCCTACAAAGTCGACGTGAATGTGTGGGAAACGACGCTGAGGTTGAGGAAAGGTGCCCACTCCTGAATCCGTGTGTTGATGTACTTTGGAAGTTTGGCAAGAAGTACAGGCGCAAACCCAATCTTTAGCATCCTTAGAAATGCCGTGCCAAATGAACTTCGTCTTCAGCAGCTGTGAAGTAGAACGGCATGAGGGATGTGAAAGGCCGTGAATGAAATTAAATACCTGGCGGCGCATGGGAGCATGAATCCAGGGTTGCGGTCCACCAGTACTGACGTCACAGAGGAGGGTGGTGCTGCAGTCTTCGAGGGGGAAGTCTTCCTAACGGAGGGACGTGAAAAATATCCTACATGCTTGATACTCTGAATCCTGTCGTTGGGCTTCAGCCAAAGCGTTGTAATCCAATCCCAGTTGAACGGCAGCCAACGTGTTTCTTGACAGGGCATCGGCAACGGGATTCATTTTCCCAAGAACGTATTGAAGGGTGCAATTGTATTCAGCCACGGAATAGAGATGTCGGCGTTGACGGGCGGACCAGGCATCAGACTGTCGAGTGAAGGCGTGCACCAGAGGCATGTGGTCTGTGCGAATTACGGTGGGCGTACCTTCTAAGAAATGGGGAAAGTGACGGACAGCCAAGTGCACCGCCAGCATTTCGCGACAGAAGGTAGAATAACCCGATTCTGCCTTCGACAGTTTTCTGCTGAAAAAGGCCAATGGGCCGGACGGGTCGTTGACCACCTGTTCGAGTACTGCACCAATAGCAACGTCGCTGCCATCGGTGGAGAGAAGGAGAAGGGGATGTGGGATAGGAAAAGTGAGAGCCGCAGCGGTTGATATGGCCTTCTTTGCATTGCAGAAGGCCGCTTCTTGAAGGTGACCCCACTTCAGGTCCTTTGGCTTGCCCTTGAGGGAGGCATAGAGGGGAACAAGAATGGCGGCAATGGCTGGCAGAAAACGGTTATAATAGTTGATCCTGCCCAAGAATTCCTTCAGAGCTTTGACGGTTGTGGGCGTGGGGAAGTCCTGAGTGGCTGCTACCTTCTCAGGGAGGGGATGGACTCCTTCAGGAGTGATGCGGTGCCCTAAGAATGACACTTCATTGGTGCCAAAGGTACACTTGTTGTACCAGACTACAAGGCCGTTTTGTTGCAGGCGGAAGAGCCCAATGCGCAGGTGACGGAGGTGTTCCTCTTTTGAGGAGAAGAACACAAGTATGTCGTCCATATGACATACACAGAGGGGAGGTCCCCCAAGATGCCATCCATGAGATGTTGAAACGTGGCCCCAGCATTATGAAGGCCAAAACAGGAGTAATTGAAGGTTTATGTACCAAAGGGAGTGGTGATGGCAGTATTGGGGATGTCTTCTGGGTTCATAGGCACCTGAAAATACCCCTTCAGGAGGTCGAGCGTAGAGAAAACCTTCGGTTTGTGTAGGTAGGAGGTCACGTCGGCGATGTTTGGGAGGGGGTAGTGATCCGGTTCTGTTTACATGTTCAGGCGCCTGTAATCCCCACACCCCCACACGGATGGAGGGAGCCGTTTTTCTTCAGAAGGATGTGTAAGGGTGACGACGATGGGCTGGAGGCCTTTTAGCAAAGGCCCATTTCCTCCATTTCGGCAAACATCTGTTTTGGCGGCTGCTAATCATTTCGGTGCCACACGTCTGAATTTTGCGAAGACTGGGCGTCCCGTCGTCTTGATATGGTGATAAATACTGTGCTTGGCAGGAGCCATGGGCGTTTGGAGAAGTTCTGGACGGAAAACTTCCAGGTACGACGTGACGAGGTGGGCGTAGGCATCCCTGGGTGCGCTGATTTGGAGAGCGAGGTTGGAAGGGGCGGGTTGAAGAAGTGACGACAAGTACGAGTCTGCGTTGACCAATCGTCGGTGGGCGACATCGACCAGAAGGTGGAAATGAGAGAGGAAATCTGCACCGAGAATTGGCAATGTGACGTCACCAACGAGAAACTTCCAATTAAATTTACCGTTCCCAAACGATAATGTGAGGTTCTCGCAATGGTAGGTGGGTATCGCACATCCGTTGGCAGCTACCAAGCAGTCGTTGGCAGAGACAGACTACGTCGTGTCCCGAAGAGTACCCTTGGCAAAAGAGAGCGACAAGCACATGTGTCTACCAAAAATGTCACGCCCGTTCCTGCATCACGCAAAAAGAAAAGATTAGAATCACGGGAGGCCACTGCCACGAGCGATAGCCTACTTACACGTAATTTTGGCCACTGACAATCCTTGGCACATTTCTTCGCGGTCGCCCCGAATCTGAAGTGGTAGTAGCAAAATTGTGGCAGATGGGAGGTAGTAAGTGGCTGTAAAAGTCGTTGGTTGGGGCACGAACGAGTGGTGGGTGGTGGGTGGCTTTGTCGCCGCTTCGGCACGTCACGGGGTAGGCGTGTATGTTCTACGGCTTTCACGTCAGCTTTGGTTGACGTTGAATAGGCGTCCTCTTAGTCAGGAGTGGAGGCGTTGATGGAGGTCTTAGAGTGGCTGTCCATAAGGGCGTTGGCAGCGCGTTACATGTCCGGGTAAACAGCATATCCAAAGGACACAAAGTAGGTTCACCTCACAAGGAGAGCCGTCTGTGGCAGGTTGCAGGCGAGCGATACTGGTCATTTCCTGAGGGCGAGCGAAGCCCTTTGGTCCCCCAATAGTTGTTGCGAGAGCTGAAAAAGCTTTGCTATACGGGCGGCTGGCGACGGCGAGTACTGCTGCAGAAGGTATGTTTTGAGGGCGACATACGCTATTGGGGTGTCTCCTTCTTCACAAAGCCAGTCGGATATTTCCGGGAAGGTGTCCTCGGGTATCACCGCGAGAACATACTCTGCTTTGGTGGTTGAGTGAGTCACGCCATTGATGCGAAACTGGACTTCTGCGCGCTGAAACCAAGCAAACGCCTCTCCGCTGGTGAATGAGGAAAGTTTCAATAGGGCAGCCGCAGCATTATCTTCCGTGGAGTCCGCCATAACACCAACGACTGAGGGGCAAGGAGGGGTGGAAGGTGGGAGGAGCGAGTCGACTTCCGGGGTCACCAATGTGATGTCCTGAGAGAAAGTTGTGACTCAAAGGCAGGATGAAAACAACTGAGTGAGTTTATTACAGAACACTCTCCTTTATATACAAAAGCTCAATGCAACAGAAAATTTCCTGTTCAAAACCGACACCGCATCGGTTAACAGTTAACGGTGAGAGAACAAGCATCTTTATTGAGGTTCTTTTTAGTGCGAGGGAAGAGCGAAGATACAAGCATAATATATACACAAAAGGAAATGTCGTTACTATTTTCGATCGTGTGACACACGGTTGGTACAGAGTTCTCTTGCTTGAGGGTACACTCATGCACACTATTCTATCTTATTTCCGTTTCTCCTGTTTTGTTAAAGTTTTTTATAGTTTACATAGGAGATATTTATATCAATACACTCCCAAAATATTTTATTTCTCTTTGTTTCCTTTCTTCACTTAGCTATTTTCCCTGTCGGAGCCCCTGGGCTTATATTATCCTGCTTTTCCAACTAGGATTGTAGTATAGCAAGTAATAATAATAATAATAATTTGTGGTTGAAGGTAGAGTAGTCTTCTTCTGCTTTGAACAGTTTTCTACTGAAGAAGGCCAATAGCCGGGCCAAGCCGTTGACCACCTGCGTGAGTGCTGCCTCAATAGTGACGTCGCTGGCATTGATGGAGAGAAGTAGAGGTGCATATAGCACGGGAAAAGTGAGAGCAGTAGGAGATGATAGAGCATTCTTAGCATTAGAAGGCCGCTTCTTGAAGGGGACACAACGTTAGGTGTTTTGGCTTGCCCTGGAGGAAGGCGTAGAGGAGACCAAGAGTGGCGGTGATGGCTGGCAGGAAACAGATATAATAGTTCGTCATACCAAGATTTCTTGCTGTGCTTTGACGGTCAAGGGCGTGGAAAAAACTTTAACTGCTTTTACCCTCTCAAAGAGTGGGTGGACTCCTTGAGGAGTGATGCGGGGCCCAGAGAACTATACTTTGATGGAACCAATGATATGCTTTTGGTACCAGACTTCAAGGCCGCTTTGTTGAAAGGCAATCACGCACGATGCGTAGGTGACGGAAATGTTTCTCATTTGAGGAAGAGAACACTAGTATGTCGTCCACATAATGCACACGGAAAGGGAGGTCCTATAAGATGCCGCCCATGAGATTTTGAAGTGGCCTCGGCATTAGAATGCCAAAACAGGAGTAATTTGAAGGTGTATATACCGAAGGGGGTAGTGATGGTGGTCTTAGGGATGTCTTAGGGGGTCATTGGCTAGGTTTTCGAGTCAGTTTGTGGTCACCGATGTGCTGAGCCTGTTAGGTGATAGCTGAGAGGTGAGACAAATGAAACTAACCTTATTTTGACGGAGCATAAGTATTTATACAACCCATTCCAAGCAAGAACGGCAAGAAAAAAAAACAATGATTCAAGTACAAAAAGGTTTAAACAGGTTATCAGTGCGAGAGGAGGCAGATAACGATTATATACCAAAAACAGATATACCGTTACAGTGTACGATTGTGTGTGATACACGTGCAGTGCAATATATAAAGTGCATAATGCCATATGCTTGTTGCGTTAATGGGTGCAAATATAAGTATCGTGAAATTAGTTTCCCAAAACTCCAGGAATTGTGGAACAAGTCGGAAAGGTTATGTATAGGTGAACAATCAAAAGATATGGTACATACATCCAAGATTTGTACTACCCACCTTGAACCAGAGGCTTTTGGAAGAAGTTTGTACCACGATTGGTTGCAATTACCACACCTTCCTAAACCTAAAAAAGTAAAGGCTGGAGCAGTAACAAATCATTATTATTATTATTATTATTATTATTATTATTATTATTATTATTATTATTATTATTTGCCAAGCTCCAACCCAGCTTGGAAAAGTTGAATGCTACAAGACCAAAGGTTCCAACAGGGAAAATACCTCAAAGAGAAAAGGAAATAAGGGAATAGCAAATATGCTATGTACAAATAATGAATAAAAGATATAAAATATTTCATGATTAGTCATCATCCTCATCATCATTTCCTCCTACACCTATTGACGCAAAATCCATCAGTTAGATTTCACCAGTAGTCTCTCTACGCAGCTTTTAAATCAATACCTCTCCATTTGTCATCTCTTAATCGACGCTTCATAGTTCTCGGTCATTTAGGCCTGGGTCTTCCAACTCTTCCAATGCCTTTTGGAACCAAGTTAAAAGTTTGATGAACTAATGTCTACCCCTCACCCCGATCATATCATATCCCTGCATAAAAAAAAAATAAAATAAAATAAAAAACTGAATGCGAACACGCCAAGGGTTCCAGCAATGAAAATATCCCAAAGAGAAAAGGAAATAAGGGAATAGCAGGTATGCTATATACAATTGATGAATAGAAAATATAAAATATTTCAAGATTGGTCATCATCTTCATCATTTCCTCCTACGCTTATTAACGCAAAGCCCCTCTATTAGATTTCGTCAGTAGTCTCCTTAAGATTTTAAATCATTACTTCTCCATTCGTCATCTCCTATTTTACGATTCATAGTTCTTGGTCAATTAAGCCTGTGTCTTCCAACTCTTCTAGTCCCCTTTGAAGCCCAGTCAAGAGTTTGATGAATTAATCTCTATCCCTCACCATGATCACAGCCATATATGGCACTAGAGTAATCGCTTATAGTTTCATTTTTAATCATGTCTTGCCATTTGAAATTATTTTTTGAGGGCTCTGTTCTCAAATCCACAAAATATGTTAGATATTTTTTCATTGTCATACCACGACTCATGTCCATACAGTAACACAGATGTCACTAAACTGATATATAGCTTTGATTTTATAAGTAACTTCAGGCGATTTGGTTTTCAAATTTTACTTAACTTAGCCATTATCTATTTTTTTTTCAATCTTTCAATAAACTCAAATTATAAAGACACTGCATTAGAGATCGCAGTTCCTAAATGTTTAAATGATTCAGCCTCATTAATCCTTTCTCTTTTTAATTATATTTCATCTTTAATTGTATATTCCGTTCTCATCATCTATGACTTTCTTCTATTTATCTTGAGCCCTACCTCATGTGACATAATATCATACATTCTGCTAAGCAAGCAATGCAAATTGTGTGGTGTTCTTCTACTAAGGATACGTCACCAGCATACTCTAGGTCACCTAATTTTATATTATCAATCCAGTCCAATCCTTAATGGACAACATGTCTTTAAATGAAAATCTGGTCAAGTACAATTTCAATATTTTCTTAATCCTTTTTGTTCACCTCTCAGATTTTCATTAATCTGCTATCTTCAGTCTACAGAATTAACATACTATATATTTTCATGACAACTGACGTGTGATTCCTATGTAATTATATCAGTCAGTGAGATTTTTTTTCCCCTCATCAACTCTCCTTGTTCTCATTCATCAGGTTTTCCCTCTTCACGCCACATTCTACGAAATAGCGTTGTAAGTAGTCTGGGAGTCACTTCATCTTCGGCCAATATCATCTCGGCAGTTATTTCATCGTATCCAGGGGCTTTCCATCTCTTTGACATTTCTAATGTTAGCTTCGACTTTAAATGCACGGAAGTCATTCATGGGCTCATCAAGGTCTTCCTCAGCTTCAGATATGTCAAACAAATTATTTGCTTCATATCTTCTATTCATAATCCCACTGAAGTGTTCCATCCAACGTTGCCTTCTTCTTCTTTTTTATGTTATAAAAGACCAATCTCTCTTTTTTATGGGTATATGCTTCTTCTTTGCCCCAGTGGAGATTTCATTAATAATTCTGCGAGCAATTCTTACACCATAGTCAATCCCGGATCAGCCACATCTGCTTTCTTCTCTAGTCATTTCTGGCTATTCTTTTCACATCACTATCAATATGGGAATACTTAGCATACTCTCCTTATAAATTTCATTACTTCCTCAAAAAAAATAAAATCAGTAACCGCAATAAAATAGATCAGTCACATATAAACTTAAGTTAACAAATGTATGCAAACCTATAGAAGATACAAGAAAATAAATATCTTAAGTGATTATTAATGAAACAAAAACTGTTAATTTTCTTTATAACAGTTACCCTGTATATCAGACACATGAAAATACAGTTATAGGTAAAGCTTACGCAATATTCATAAACGACTGTCGCAAGTATAAGAAATGCAAGTAAAATTCTATGTATAGGAAGATAGTGCGTCTCTTTACATCAATGATAAATAACTTATTCGAAGATGCAAGGAACTTTCTCCATTCACAAAGTTCAGTTCAGTAAAAAATTTACATCCTTATTAGTGACGTTGGATTTGTAAAAACAAAATTGTGCGCTGATTATAGTTTCCCCAATTAATGCCCAGATTCTACTTTTTTCTTATCATCTGTAGGTAGTAGGTTGGCCAGGGCACCAGCTACTCGTTGAGAGGCTACTGCTAGAGAGTTATGGGACCTTTTGACTGGTCAGACAGTACCACATTTTATCCTTCTTTCTGGTAATGTTTCATTTCCCCTCTGCCTGCACACATACTGAATAGTATGGCATATTCTTTACATATTTCCCTCTGTCCTCATACACCTGACAACACAGATTACCAAATAATTCTTCTTTACTCAAGGGGTTACTGCACTGTAATTGTTCATTGGCCACTTTCCTCTTGGTAAGGGTAGAAGAGACTCTTTAACTATGGTAAGCAGCTCTTCTGGGAGAAGGACACTCCAAAATCAAACCTTTGTTCTCTGGTCTTGGGTAGTGCCATAACCTTTGTACTATGGTCTTCCACTGTCTTGGGTTAGAGTTCTCTTGCTTGAAGGGACACTCGAGCACACTCTTTTATCTTATTCCTCTTCCTCTTGTTTTGTTAAAGTTTTTTATAGTTTATATAGGAGATATTTTTTCAATGTCTTTACTCATTTTAAAGTAATTTATTTTCCATTTTTCCTCTTCTCACTTGGCTATTTTCCCCGTTGTACCCATGGGCTTATAGCATCCTGCTTTTCCAAATGGAGTTGTAACTTAGCAAATAATAATAATAAATAATATCTTTTATTTGATGTACGGTAAGTAAGCAGACAAGGCTTCATCTACTTTAATGGTCGGGGGGAGGGGAGGGAAGTGAACAGACCTTCTCTCTCTTGGCCTTGAGTTTTTTAGTAAAGGTGTACATAATGATATAGTTATTCTTAATTTAATGGATAATAAAAAGAAAAAAAAAACCTAGAATTTCCACTTTTAATCGCTAATTTCATTCAATCGTTGTCGCACAGGTTTGACTTCAGGAAAGGAAGTGTTTTATGACCAGGCTCAATTTAGTACCTACTGAACTTTACTGTCTTAGTAATTATTTAGGAAAATCAGAGATTGTGAGGCTGGAGAGAGAGAGAGAGAGAGAGAGAGAGAGAGAGAGAGAGAGAGAGAGAGAGAGAGAGAGAGAGTTCATCGCTACCATTTAGTGTAAATATTTACTTGAGATATTGGATGGAACCTAGTGTTATGTATTTGCTTTAATCTGAAAAATCAGCTAATATGGATTAGTTGCGTAGTATTATGAAAATCATATATATTCTTGTTTCGTGAATTTTTGAAATTTTATCCCACGTTCTATGTTAATTCTGTTCATAGCTCTACAACGAAAGTTCTTCATGAAGAGCTACATTTTTTTTTTTTTTTGTATTTGAATGATATATACTGGTAACACATTTTCCAGTCATATCGAAAAGAATATATAAGAAAAGTGCTAACACTTTTTTTTTCGCTATTCCGACTCCTTTCTCTTTCTTGAAAGTCAAGCCGCGGAAAAAAGAAATTTCATGATTTTTTTTTTCTGATGGGACAATTTCCATCTTCCGCAAGCAAATCATGTGCTTGTCCGAGTGCAATGAGGTGACCGCAGTCATTGTGAAAGTTTCGTGGAAGGTTTTGGATATGTATGAAAGACAATTACAAGAGACCTATAGATTTTATTCATTAGCATTTATGTAGAACTTGAGAAAATTATTTCAATAACATTTCTTTTCTTATTCTTCATGAGATCTTTTTCTATAAATGTTTCTTATCGATGAATAATTAATGATAAGTTGCCCTAGACCCATACAAACGTCAACTTAATAATAATTATTCATCCATAAACTGAATTTTTATCACAATGGATATGATGAAATACGAAAAAAAGAGCAAACATAGAAGCTATGTCACAAGTTATCTATCAATATCTTGAATTGGGAATAATTGACTATCAGTTCTGAACAGTTTATAAAGTTTTTCTAAAGTGTTATTTGTGAAAATGAACCATTGAGAATACATCATCCGGCTGTGTTTAAAAATCGAAATATATGATTATCTACATATTTTTAAATCGTTAAATAAATGTATTTTCCTAAATGGAACGAATAAAAATTAAAAATCAAATATATCGGGGATGTACAATATAGCCTATAGGAAAAAAACATTTCATAACAGTAGAATATAATCATATATGATATTTCAATATCATTATTAGTATAGAAAAAATATCTGCAAATTTTGAAATTATTGAAGCTTTTCAGTCCATTTCTCTCATCTTGATATAGCTTTTCCTTCCCATTTTTTCTTTGTTACACCTATAATGATATATTGAATAAATAGATATCTAACAATATTTAATTGTAACCAGTGTCATTGGTTGTTGGCACTCTCTCTCTCTCTCTCTCTCTCTTCTCTCTCTCTCTCTCTCTCTCTCTCTCTCTCTCTCTCTCTCTCTCTCTCTCTCTCTCTCTCTCTCTCTCTCTCAATACACACACACAGACATATATATATCTATATCTATATATATATATATATATATATATATATATATATATATATATATATATATATATATATATATATATATATATACACTTTATATGTGTATAGTGTGTGTGTGTTCATGTGTATCAATGTATATTTAGTTATGTGTGTATATATATATACATATATATATATATATATATATATATATATATATATATATATATATATATATATATATATATATATATATATATATATATATATACATATTCTATGCTAATTTTTTAAATATTTAAAAAAACAGTCACTATAGTTGACCGCATTTAATGTCCATCACATGGTTAATTAAATATCACTGAATGTGATCCTTTCTTAAAATCCATTTCTACCTTCACGATTAATCTGCAGACAAATATACACATGCACATATCCGTATATGTGATTCTTTTAATTCAATCTTCATGAAAAAGATAAAGAATTCTGATGAAATCATTCCACTTCCTGAGCTAGAAGGGGAATTTGAGAAAAACTATTAAAGGAATTTTGCGATTCACGGATGCAAAGGATATCTTTAATATCAGTCTTAAAAATTGGATTCCATTCAAAATGCTTAGGGTTTTGTCCCTATTGTGTCATTCATAAAAAGAAATTTGTCCTTGGGTAAAATTTTATTTGATATATAATTTTTCGTGGTCTTTTTTTCGTTGTAAAATGAACCTTAAATAAAACTTCTTTGTATGAATATGAATCTTATATTCATATAGAAGTAATATAAATGTTCAATTGATTAATGCTATTTTCTTAGAGACTATTTTTGCTGGATAAAAACATTAAAATATACCATTTTGAAAATATATTCTTCAGTTTGAAGACTAAACTATTTCTTGTTTATTACAGTGTTCATGATTAACAGAAATGTTGTTATTAGTTATATATATTAGTTATGTAGTTCCTTGATGTAGAGTTCTCTTGCTTGAGAATAAACTCGGGCACATCATTCTATCTTATTTCTCTTTCTCTTATGTTTTTTAAAGTTTATATAGTTTATATATACAAATCTATTGTAATGCTGTTACCGTTCTTAAAATATTATATTTTTTTAGTTAGTCATTACTTTTCTTGTAGTTTATTTATTTCCTTGTTTCCTTTCCTCAGTAGGCTATTTTTCTCTGTTAGGGCTCATGAGCTTATACTATCTTACTGTTCCAACTAGGGTTGTAGCTTAGCTAGTAATAATAATAATGAGAACTTGACTATCAGGTATGATAGTGTAATGCTTTATACCACCTATGAGTATTTTTTTCCTACCAGTTTGAGTATTTTAACACAATCCAATTGTAAATTATTAATGACTGATTTGCAAAAGGATAGTTTGTTAGGTCACCTGTTTTCCATTTTAAAACTGTTATAATTCAATTTCCATTACCATAGTAAAATATTTATGGCTATCATCCCTAAAACGAAATTTTTCTAAAACGCCAGAGTTTTACGCAGTTTCCAATTATATTTTGTTGGGCTGAGTAAGGCTATCAACACCATGTGTTATCTTTTATTATTGAAGGTTCATGACGGGTCAATTTACTGTGGCTTCACTCTATGAAATATACATATATAAATCTATTATGCAATTGATTATTGGGGTGTTAGCAAATGAAGATATTAATCATTCAAGTAAAAGCAATTGAAAATTGCAGTTTTTTTATTCCATTGTAATTTTGACAATTTAGATGTTTCTATATCATACATTGAAACAGGAACTTCCAATCGATTATTTTTATATTCCTTTTTTTTCCATAATGTGAAGCATTGTTTTCTTAATTGTTTTTTTTTTTTATAGACAAATGGCGTTTAACTATTATTTATTTTTCTGCCCATGTGTGTTAAACATTTCTTTCTTAAAAATTTCTCAGGTAAAGTTAAAACCTTCATAGGTCGATTTCATCGTTGAATAGCTACAACTGAATACGAAGTCCACAATGGTTATCATACTATCAATTGAAAAAATATATTTTTTTATGAAAACTCCTTCAAATATTTCTATTTCAAACATCGAGTATTGGAATATTAGTTAGGGATTATGAAATGCGTAGAACGCAAGACTTGATAAGTGAGTAATAAAATTCTTATCCTCTCTATATCAACATAGAATAATCATCATTAATGGGAGGTCACCATACAAAATAGTCTTTAATAATGTTTACTAATCTCCTTTAAACTCAAAACTACCTATTTTTGCTTCCGGATATTATTTACATTTAAGAATCTCTTTTCGCTCTGTTAAATTCTATATTGTTATACTATAAATAACCGTTTTCCTATGTAAGTAGGAGTAAGTTTATCCTATAACTAGCTCATAAAAAAAGGAAAAAAAATTGTCCTTTTATTTAAAGTCAGCTACCTCCCAAAATTGTGAGAAGTTGTAGGGTAGATGGAAACCTAACTCCTAATATCCTGTGGTTTACTGAAACTTTATCCTTTCTATTTCAAATATACTTATCCTTCTCGTATACTTCTTACTAGCTGAAATTAATTGAGTGAAACTCTTATGCAATTTATACAAACTCTTCTTAGAGTTTTGTTATGAGTTAATATTAAACTATTAACTTTATCTAATTCTTTACGTGTTCAGAAAATCTATAGAAATCAAGAAAATAAGTCAGATTATATCAGCTACTATGAAAATTGCCAAATAAATATTACCTTTAATCTAAAAAGAAATATGTTCGATATAATCTACATTTTTACCCTTCGTAGTCAATTTATTCATGAATTGAAGGTTTTCTATGTGTTCCTGATTTTCTTTAATATATTAACTTACTCTCTCCTTTTATTCCGGTTCTGCTAAAATGAGAAGCAATTGTTGGATTGAAAAGAAAATCAATGACCTCAAATTACTTGTTGAGGCAGGGGTAAATAAGATGAAATTGAATTTGTTAATGTAATTTTAAAAACCAGTGAGGGGAATTGGCAGAGATGTAGGGAAGATTAAAGGAATTTTTTTTTTGTAAATAATTCTTCTTTGATCTTGGTAGATGGAATTCTTCTTAGTCCTGAGCGAATAAATATTCATATATACTAACATAAGATTATATCTTGTATTTATTTACGGTCAAAAATTTGGTCAACCTTAAAAGTATAAGATATTGAAAGGTTAATCCATTTAAAAAAAAGTTGTTTGTATTAGTTTCTAGATGCAGGATACATTTTGCTAACCTGATCTTAGGAAACGGAACATGAACAGAATCTTAATAGTAATTATAAACTCTTAAAGGATTTCTAATTAGAAAAATACTTTATAAATTAATAAAAATTTAATATAAAAAAGTGCCCATCTCCATGTAAATTATGACAAAATATAATTAAACGAACCAATAATCTGTTAGTTGAAATGAAGTTTCCTCGTATTCTCAAAGAATGTGAAAACATATCAAATAAACGACCAATAATGGACCGAAAAAATGGTTATAGCTACGTTTTCCAGCTATAATTATATCATAATTCATCTTATGATCAATTTCGATTCAAGAGTTGTATAAATTGATGGAAGATGAGAGGTACTGAAAAACAGAGTGATAATCAAACATACATTCATTATTGTCATTTCTTGCTGCCTCTCATTCACGAAACTCTTCCTCTTACATTGTAAAGGTAATTTATGTTTTCTATAAAGGTAATCTTTCCCTTCTATGCCAGAAGCTAGATAATCATGTATTCATCCTATTTTCAGTAATCAATAGACAAATTCCCTATCAATGAAGTAAATTTTTCATGCACTGCAGATGATTAGCTTATGATTGTTAGTTGAATAGACAACATAATTTGGATTATAGAATACAGTTCTATTCACTCAGCATTCAAAAGAAAATTACTGAATTGATTAGGTCAATTCATTCACATTCATATATGAATTATATCTGCGTAAAAACGTTTTGCTACTTTGCTATTTGAACTATTTTAGAAATATAATGTCTTGCATAATAAAGTTTTACTACTTTGCTTTCTGAAATATTCTTATTAGGTTATGTTGTGATTGAAATGAATGAAGTTACAATATCTATACGGATTTATAAATGATAACATTTTCGAACCATTTTGAAATAAATGTTTCAATGAATATATAATTCATTAAACCTGATAATGACGCTTAAATAAATAATTTACTTAAAATTTCAGTTTCAATTATCATCATTAATATTAAAATTAATATTATTATAATTATTATTGTTATTATTATTAGAAGTATTTGGTTTTCTCAGAAATTGTTTCGCTTAGCTCAATCAATTACGGTAATTGGTTTCACATTGTCTCTTTTATAAGCCATAGTTAGAATACATGGTTGGGTGCCAGAATGAGATGATAATAAAAATATCAGATTTTTATTTCTTTTAGTGTATGTATATATATATATATATATATATATATATATATATATATATATATATATATATATATATATATATATATATGTGTGTGTGTGTGTGTGTGTGTGTATGTGTGTATGTATTTATGTATATATATGTATATACTTATATATACATATATATATATATATATATATATATATATATATATATATATATACATATATATATATATATATATATATATATATATATATATATATATATATATATATATATATATATAGAGAGAGAGAGAGAGAGAGAGAGAGAGAGAGAGAGAGAGAGAGAGAGAGAGAGAGAGAGAGAGAGAGAGAGGATTAAGTAATTATGTGAACCTCTTTTGAAGCTCCAGAGATAAGACGATTTCCTAATCCTTGGCGCTGCTTCCCTTTCCGGAAAATTCTCATCTTTCGCTTTCCTGGATTTTGCCATTTTCAGTGAAAAAAAAATCTATTCACTTATTGGTCCATCTAGAGTTCGATCCCAGTGAGGTGAAATTTCATGGACATTGCACTGGATATTGCATGGTTATTTCCTTTTGTTTCTTCGGTCTTGGCGGATAATTAATATGGAAATCTGAGTTATATTGTGGGTCGAGAAGGTAAGGAAAACTTGGTATTTTTTAGGAGTAGTATTACGTAAGTTCAGACATCCTTTGTGGTCTCTATTGGATTGGTTGCTAGGTCGTCTTTTTTATTCGAAGACTTATTGGTTTGATTTTGATAAGATTTATATATATATATATATATATATATATATATATATATATATATATATATATATATATATATATATATATATATACATACATATATATATATATATATATATATATATATACATATATATATATATATATATATATATATATATATATATATATGTATATATATATATATATATATATATATATATATATATATATATATATATATATATATATATATATATATATATATATATATATATATATATATATATATTGTTACGAACCGACTTAATGGTTCATCAGGTTCTTTAAGTTGTAAGGCATTCGGGACTGGAAAAACTGGCAGAGATAGAGCCAAGCAAGGGAGGGAGGAATAAAGCAAAATAAAGTAACCTTAAAACTAATTTATTACAATGAAATATTTACACTTTTATACAAATGAGTCAGCAAGTCATTCAAACTTAACATTAATACAAAGTTAAATCATTCAAAATATGAAAATAATAAAAATCATGAGAGCAGTAAAATATTACATTACTTAAATGCGTGACTTCTAAACAATTCCGAGAATTAGGCAAAACAAGGCATCATTAGGTCAACCTTCAAAAGGTCCCTCTCTAACTAAGGAGATTACAGCTTACGACACAGCAACAGCAGACAAACCTATACACAAGGTCATCAATACAGCTCCACGCTGCCCATAAGGTTAACCCTCCACACAGTGTCGCTCCCCAGCTGACAAAAATACACTAATGATGCCCAGTGGAGCCACACTCCACATGACGTCGTCCTACATACGACGAAAACACACTAATTCCGGCCAAAGCTGCTGCCCAATGAGATCACACTCGACACGTCGTCCTCTCGACGACGAAAACACGCTAATGCTGCGGCCCAGTGATGTCATACTCGACATGTCGTCCTCTCGACGGTGAAAACACGCCAATGCTGGCCAAAGGGTGCCGACCTCCAACTCGAAGATCGTACTCCGTCCGACGGCTTCAAACCAAATAACTAGGTATCCAGTACCCGACGCTGCTACGAACTGGTCCACAGGTAAGCATACCTGACTGCCTCTGACTGACTGACTGACTGACTGAGTGACTGACTGCTATCGGACATCTTCCGACACACGTCAACTCACTTGACCTTCAAGAAAAAGAACAACAGGTTAATGGTGATTAATAAACAAGCAACACTAAGAAACAAGCGGAATACACTTGTTCCAACAAAGCCACTTAATCTAACAATATATATATATATATTTGGGCTCAAGCCATGTCGTCCTGATGGAAGTTCCTATAGGGTAGCTTCCTAGGGTATATTACAACTACGGCGATATTCACAGAGAATTTACCATAAGGTACCAGAATTCTAACTCCTGGAGCGAGTATCCCTCGTGAAAGGGATATCGCGACATATCAGAGGACGTATTCTTGACACGCCACATGGCAATCTGCATCCTGGACAGAGATTTCGTCTCGTAGGAGGGATTGGCAAGAAACGAATTCGGGAAAGAAAAAGGGGAGCCGCTCCCAAGGCTTCCCTATCCTCCGATTCGTATGCGTGCCTGGCGCCATCTGTATTCCTTTTTGCGTAGCTTAACAACTCGGTGTTTTTTCCTGTGTTTCTCGCAAATCTTGGATTTATTCTACTTTTCATGGCTTCTCCGTCTTCGTCGGCCTCTGATAAGTTGAGTATAATGTCTTTTATGTATAAATGTAGGCTCTTGGTAAATTTTGAGTGATTAATAGGATTAATCTTTGATACAAGAGCCGTAGCCTAGCAGAGGCGTCCTGGACGCTGTCGCTCGCTAGGTATAAGTTTAGTTAGTCAGAGCGACATTCCTGGTTGTTTTGCTTTAATAAATTTTAGCTATTTAGCATTACATAGGATTTCCTTTCGTGCTTAGTATTATTTTGGCGAAGTATTCGCCATTCTGGCCTACGCTAGGCCATGTAGCCTAGTCGTTTGGTCCTAGTACTTCATGCATGATTTTGGTTTTTCCGAGTGTAATAAAAATTTTATTGAAGCTTTAGGCTATGTTTTATACATTTAAGACTGTATGGAATATTTCCAAGATAGTATACGAGTGAGTTTCGGTGATTTAGGTAATCGATTCTCTTGGTGCCTAGGCTAAGTTGCTTATGGAGCCTTAG
Source organism: Palaemon carinicauda (assembly GCF_036898095.1). Lineage (NCBI taxonomy): Eukaryota > Metazoa > Arthropoda > Malacostraca > Decapoda > Palaemonidae > Palaemon > Palaemon carinicauda. Next base: position 97,989,129 of record NC_090733.1, on the reverse strand, counting down.
TATACTTTTTCATACTCGCCGGTTGCTTTCTTTTCTTCGGAGAAGGTATGCAATCCCTTTCCCTCTGTTTAAGCCTTGGGCTTATCCCTAAGTGGTTTTTTCCGAATTTATTTTCGATAAAACTATACTGGGGTGTTACTGTACCTTCCTGTTCCTGTAGTATGGTTCAAAGAGGGACAGAACAACAGAGTTTTTTAGTCTGAGTCTGTGTTTGTCTGGCTTGGGGCAGAGTCTCCCTCGCTGGCCTGACACAGACAAAAAAGGGGGCTTAGCCTCCTTAGGTCACTACCGAATTTTTCTGTGGATATCATTCCTTCTTTTGTGATCTACCAGACTAGTCCTTGTTGCTGTTCTCGGGGGAAGATAAGTTCCTTTCCCTGGGAGTAGCAACACCTTCCTTGCTTTGGTGCTCTGGGAGCTGGCAAGTATTGCTGGCCTTCCCCCTTAGATCTCCCTTAGGCTAAGATAAGTTTCTTGGCTGCGGGTGATCCGTCACTAAAGCAAGGTCGGTAGGACCCTCTTGTCCCTTCCCTCTCTATCTCCGTAATGGCCTAGCCATTACAGTACTGTACGTCGTTCTACATCTAGACCTAGTATAGGTTAGGATGTGGAATTGACTCAGCCCCTTGCCGGCCAGCAAGGGCCTTATATTTTTGAGTGCTGCCCGGACCTCCCTTGGTCCCTCTTCCATGCCTGCCTGTAGAGCCAGACGGCATTGGTCAGGAAGCCTGAATTAGATTCTCCCTTTCCTTATATGCACTCTTTCGGATTGCCGGGCTTGGATGTAGTGTACACTCTTATCCCGGCATCCATTCTATTTTTCTTCTAGTGCTGTACCCGACCCGGCTGCCGGCATATGAGGCCGGCAGCCGGGCAGGTGTAGTCCTCTGGTTCTTTTGCTGCCGGCTGGCATCGGTCTTGTACCTTTGCCGGCCGGCTTATGTCAGCCCTTGTCTGCCGGTCACCAAGAGTGTGGCCGGCAGCTGGGTACTACCTTGTGTAGTTGCCGGCCGGCAGCCATTGCCGGCCGACATTTGCTGTTGCCGGCCGGCAATTGCTGCCGACCGGCACATGCATTTGAACCAGAGTGCTGCCGCCTTATAGCTGTTAAGTAGTATACTTTAAAGCTAGTTATGGTGTGTGCCGGCCGGCACGTATCCCCCTATACTGTACTAGTATTCTTCAGTATAACATATACAGTAAGAAAAAAACTATGGTAAGGGTGTTGGTACAGCACTGTGTGTTCTAACACTTTTGTGTTTTCTTGCACAGTCCTTTGCTGTTGCCCTACAGATAGGAAAGTGAGTTCTTTCCTGTCTATTATCCAGGTTTTTAAAATCATTGCTTAGGTGTGAGCTCCACCTGTTTCCTCTGGAAACTTTGCATTGGTTACTCTAGAAGATATTAACCATTTGATTTTATTATCTGGAAGGCTGCAGCAATGGGTTGTGAGGGAAACACAAGTGTGTGTCTTTCCTTTCTGAATTGTTATGCTATACTATGCATATCCAGTGATACATAGTTCACTTGATACTCATGGAAATTTCTTCTCTTTACAGAAGGACACTCCGAAGTGCGGAAGTGCTTTCTGCAACGTCCGCAGTAAGAACCTCTGCGGACATGAGTTTTGTAGGAGACACGCAGCATACACAGTCTCCAAGGATGATCTCCGGTATTTGGACCCTCAGGTATGTACTGTGTGCACTAACCTGATTACTGAGACCTTTGATTCCCCTAGGACGGAGGAATCAAGGGATATAGCTAGGAAGAAGCTTCGTACCTGGGTAAGGGGCTTCCAAAAGAACACTTCTGGCCCTTATCTTCCAAGTGAGAAGATGAGGGCGTATCTTTTCCCTAAGGCATCAGCTGATGCAGTGTTTCCCCAGCCTCAAGAGGAGATCCCCTAAGTTCAGATCCAGGTGGATGCTGAAGTCGCGGTCGCGATGCAAGACATCCAGTTAGATGACAGGATGTCTGATGTGGACGAGTGTCTGGAGGAAGACCTCCTGGCAGAAGCCCAGGATGAAGTTCAAGCCCCAGACGTTGTAGAGGTAGACGTCGACGAGGTGTCGGCTACTCCGGTTCAGATTCCGGAGCCTATTCCCTCAACATCGGCCGGTCTCCCAGTAGAGCTGGGACAGGCCCTCTCTTCTATTGTTGGAATGATCCAACAAATGCAGAAGGAGAATCAGGAGAAGGCAGCTGCAATGGAACTGCGAATGCAGTGCCTTGCAGAATCACATGGGCCCCAGAAAAAGCTCAATGTGAAAGACCTTCCCTTGTGCTCAGATGCTAACCCATGGAGGTATGCTGAGCACATGCCGATGACGACTGGAAAGATCGTCATCTCGGATAAGCTGGGCTCAGTTCCCCTGGAGGAGGTGGAATTCTGGCCCAGCAAGGCATCATATCCGGACTGTTATGTCCGGCTGAGGAAGGAACCAGCTTCAAAGGAGGAGACAGAGCCGAAGGAGGTCATAGTGATGGACCATGCTAAGGCTCAAGCTGTACTTTCATCCTCGATGAAAGAGAGGGGCTTCTCTAACTCATAGGTAGCCGCATTGAACAGGAAGCTCCCTTCCTTTGTGTCCTCGCCTACTAGAGCCTTCCCCTTTTTACAGAAAGGGTTTCTGGCTGTACTAAAAGCAGTCGAGGCCGGCAAGCCTTGCCCCTCCCTAAAGGAGTGTAAACCCTTGTCGCTGGCCCTGCCTATGGACCACAAAGACTGGAAGGACGTCCATCTTACGTTCTCAGTTAGAAAGTTGGAGGCTGATATTGCCGGACGTCAGTTCGGCGAGGACCTCCCTAAGCTGTCTGACTTTCTTTTGCGAAGAGAGTTCGATACAAAAGAAAGACTGACTGCCTCAATGTCTCTTCAGACTACTCTCGAGACGATGGCAAGTGACCCCAAGGTCCATGAAATGTTCATGGTAGTGGCCAAGACTCATCTGGCCACAGTGACGAAGGACCTTTATGGCTTCGTCAAGGCAAGGAGAGCTTGTAGGGAGGTACGGTGAGGCACGAGCCAAGGTAACTAATCTCCTCCAACATTTGGGGAAAAGGCCTTTTCCCTACCGACTTGGTCAAAGAAGTTGTTGATAAGGCCGCCTTGGAGAATAGAAACCTTCTCCAGAAGTGGGGCCTGGCTATCAAAAGAAAGTCTTCCCCGGATGAGGGTCCTCAACCAAAGAGGAAGGCTATGAGGACTAGGCTACCGTCTCGGCCAGCCAAGCCTGTTAGACAGCAACAGCAACTGCAATTGCCATTGCCCCCAGTGCCCCAGATCGTGGCACAAACCCCGACCACTTTTCAGTGGGTACCCCAGGCCGTGTCGACACAGTCTACGGCATTCACCCCAGCGTTCGAAGGGCAGTCTACTTCCTTTCGAGCGAAGCCTAGAGGAGCAGCCAGAGGCTCGTCTAGACGCCCCTCAAGGGGAAGGGGATTCAGGGGTGGTCGTGGTCAGGAAGGCAAGACCTCAGGACGGCAGTCCAAGTGAGGTGATACCGGTAGGAGGGAGACTTCTGAAATTTCGGGATCGGTGGACCTTCGATCCCTGGGTCCACAGCCTACTCAAGAATGGACTGGGCGGGAGCTGGTACAGCACTCCACTCCTGTGCCTTCGGTTTTTCCAACACTCCACCCCCGTTATGGAGGAGTACGTTCAAGAACTGTTGGAGAAAAAAGGTGATCCGAAGGGTGAAGCCCATCAATTTCTAAGGGAGGCTGTTTTGTGTTCCCAAGAAAGACTCGGAAAAGCTCAGAGTCATTCTGGACTTGTCGCCACTCAACAAGTTCATAGTGAATTGCAAATTCAAAATGCTAACACTGCAACACATAAGGACCTTACTGCCCAAGAGGGCATATTCCGTCTCTATAGACTTGTCAGACGCCTATTGGCACATTCCAATTAGCCATCGACTCTCCCCCTACCTAGGGTTCAGGCTACAACGAAGACTATACGCCTTCGGAGCCATGCCATTCGGGCTAAACATAGCCCCAAGGATTTTTACGAAGCTTGCGAGCGTAGCTCTCAAACAATTATGCCTAAAGGGCATTCAGGTAGTAGCCTACCTGAACGTCTGGTTGGTGTGGGCAGCATCCGAGACAGAATGCTTGCAAGCTTCCAGTCAAGTGATCCAGTTCCTAGAGTACCTAGGCTTCAAGATCAACAGAAAAAAGTCTCGACTTTCTCCATCTCAAAAGTTCCAGTGGCTGGGAATCCACTGGGACCTTTTGTCACACCGTTTCTCCATCCCGGCGAAGAAAAGGAAGGAGATAGCGGGTTCTGTCAAGAGACTTCTAGATTCCGAAAGGATATCAAGACGCGAACAGGAGAGGGTACTGCGCTCTCTCCAGTTTGCTTCGGTGACAGACCCAGTGCTAAGAGCACAGCTAAAGGATGCAATCGGAGTTTGGAGAAGTTATGCATCAAACGCGCGAAGAGATCTGAGAAGACCAGCCGCTTCGGCTAAGTACTCTTCTCAGGCCTTGGTCCCAAGCCAGACATCTAAAGAAGTCGGTTCTTCTTCAGCCACCTCCCCCGTCGGTGACGATTCACTCAGACGCCTCGAAGGAGGGATGGGGAGGTCACTCTCATCGGAAAAAAGTCCAGGGGTCTTGGTCCAAGCTATTCAAGACCTTTCACATAAAACTTTCTAGAAGCTAGGGCAGTGCTCCTTACCTTAAAGAAAGTCTCCCCGCGTCACTTGATCCACATAAGGTTGGTGATGGACAGCGAGGTAGTTGTGAGATACTTGAATCGACAAGGATCGAGGTCACCACCTCTCAACCAGGTGATGTTGGCCATCTTCCGATTGGCGGAAAAGAAGAAGTGGTACCTGTTGCCAGTTCACCTTCAAGGAGTCCGCAATGTGACAGCGGACGCTCTCTCCAGGTTCACACCGATAGAGTCGGAATGGTCCTTAGACACAGGATCATTCTCCTTCATTCTGAATCAGTCCCAGAACTGCAGATAGACATCTTTGCGACGAAAGACAACAAGAAGTTGCCCCTGTACGTGCCCCGTACGAGGACCCCTTAGCGGAAGCAGTGGACGCGATGTCACTCGACTGGAACAGATGGTCCAAGATTTATCTGTTCCCTCTTCACAACCTTCTGTTGAGGGTCCTCAACAAACTGAGATCCTTCAAGGGGTAGCGGCAATAGTGGCCCACAAGTGGCCGAACAGCGTATGGTTCCTCCTGGCATTGGAACTGTAGCTGAAGTTTGTACCGCTACCAGATCCAGTTCTGACCCAGCGAGTCCAGAAGTCAACTGTCTGCGCTTCATTACAGAAAACCCGGACCCTGCAGCTCATGATTTTCTCTCCCTAGCGGTGAGAAAGCGTTTTGGGATTTCGAAAGCCAGCATAGACTTCCTTGAGGAATATAAGTGCAAATCTACTAGAAGGCAATATGAGTCATCTTGGAGAAAATGGGTGGCCTTTTGTCAAGGCGAAGAATCCGCAGGAGATCTTGACAGACTTCTGCTTATCTTTCTTCTCCACCTCCATGGTCAAGGATTGGCAGCTAACACGATTTCAGCGTGTAAGTCTGCTTTGACAAGACCCATTCTATATGCCTTCCAGGTCGATCTAGGTAACGAGATCTTTAATAAAGTCCCGAAAGCCTGTGCTAGGCTCAGACCTTCAGCACCTCCAAAGCCCATTTCATGGTCTTTAGACAAGTTCTTCATTTCGCTTCTCTGTTGAGCAATGAAGAGTGTGCGTTAAAGGATTTGACACAAAAAGTTATTTTCCTATTTTGCACTCGCGTCCGGGGCCAGGGTTAGTGAGATTGTAGCCTCTCGAGAGAGGCAGGTCGTGTTCAGTTCCTGGTTGGGGGAGAACTGAACCTGTTTCCGGATCCTACGTTTCTCGCCAAGAATGAGTTACCCACCAACAGGTGGGGTCCCTGGAGAATCTGCCCTCTGAAAGAAGATGCATCTCTATGTCCAGTAGAATGCCTAAAGGTCTATCTTCATAGAACTTCAGACTTCAAGGGTGGTCAACTATTCAGGGGAGAAACATCAGGCTCAAATTTATCTCTGAATCAACTCAGAGCGAAAATCACATATTTTATTCGCAGAGCGGATCCTGACAATACACCCGCAGGTCACGATCCGAGGAAAGTTGCCTCATCCTTAAATTTCTTTAATTGTATGGATTTTGAACATCTCCGTTCATACACTGGCTGGAAGTCTTCCAGAGTGTTCTTTCGCCACTATGCGAAGAAAGTAGAGGAACTAAAGAGATCTGTGGTAGCAGTGGGTCGCGGTGTTAACCCTACTGTTTAACTCTGCGAGGAACAGTGGTCTTAATTGGGACGATTAATTCCAGGGTGAGTGTGTAGTTACATACTGTACTACAAACTAAGTGAGGGCACTGTGTTGCCCATGTAGACTGTTCCATTTCCGAAGGTGAACCTAGCATAAGTGCAGACATGTGTGCCGAGCGTTTCTAACGCTAATGTCATTGATTTGTAATACAGACTTTTATGACTTTGATACCTCGGTATCTTAAAAGTGGCATTTAATGTTTTTCTTTCAGACAAACAAGCTCTGTTTACTATCATACTTATGCTTAAAGTTTTGGGTTATCCTCTTCTTATGTATATATATATATATATATATATATATATATATATATATATATATATATATATATATATATATATATATATATATATATATATATATATATATATATATATATATAATTGTGGTTAACCTGTCTATTTATTGCCTGTCAATAAACTGGTTCTTGAGAACCTTGCGTCTCCTTCACCTGTGTCAATTTATTGGTATAATTGAGCATTCATTCTATGTACCTTATCTGGGATAATTTTAATAGAATTGTTCCTTTATGCAAGCTATGTTGCATTGGTTTTCCTCCTATACGGATATAAAACCTTTGTCCAATACAAGTATTGTGCGGAGAACTGGTCGATATTTCATATTGACGCAGTGGTTCTTTACAAACTATGCTTTACTTAATATAGGGCGAGACCACTATATTAGCTTGCCTGGTATTCATACATAGGTATATGTACTCTTCGAGACTTTTCCAGAGTCTAGTAGGACTCTTCCCTGTAGGGGGCAGGAAGCTCTAACATGGTTTATAGTTAGTTGAAAAGATGTATAACGGTAACATCTTAGGTCTCTAGGTCTAGTCGATCGGGAAAATTACATCCGGGGAGTACGGCACGTTCTGAGAATCCACAGATACAGTAATGCTCTGGTACACTTCCATCAGGACGACATGGCTTGAGCCCAAAAAACGGATTTTGAGCGAAGCGAAAAATCTATTTTTGGGTGAGATGGCCATGTCGTCCTGATGGACCCGCCCTTGCCTTTCTAAGAAAGGGATGTAGGACCCCTCCCTACATACAGTATCTGTAGCACCTCGTGTACGCTACAAGGAATACAGATGGCGCCAGGATTGGCGCCAGGCACGCATACGAATCGGAGGATAGGGAAGCCTTGGGAGCGGCTCCCCTTTTTCTTTCCCGAATTCGTTTCTTGCCAATCCCTCCTACGAGACGAAATCTCTGTCCAGGATGCAGATTGCCATGTGGCGTGTCAAGAATACGTCCTCTGATATGTCGCGATATCCCTTTCACGAGGGATACTCGCTCCAGGAGTTAGAATTCTGGTACCTTAAGGTAAATTCTCTAGGAATATCGCCGTAGTTGTAATATACCCTAGGAAGCTACCTTATAGGAACTTCCATCAGGACGACATGGCCATCTCACCCAAAAATAG
>NC_090733.1:97966365-97976365 GCF_036898095.1 Palaemon carinicauda | reverse complement strand
CAACATCAACAAATGCAGCAGTTTCTAGTCCTCTGCAGGACAAAGACCTCAGACATATCCTTATTTATGGCTTGGGTTTGGCCATTTTCATCACCACGATGGCCACTTTGGATTGGTGATGGTGGGAGACTTTAGACTGATCGTATACAGCAACCCAAGTTAGTAAAGGAGGCCATGACTAGTAAAGCTTTGCTGATTATGGCGATGCACAAACCTTTCGCCAGGTTAAGGTATACCCAATCAGAAAAGATATCTATCTACAGTATATATATATATATATATATATATATATATATATATATATATATATATATATATATATATATATATATAGATATATACATACAGTATATATATATATATACGTATATATATATATATATATATATATATATATATATATATATATATATATATATATATATATATATATATATATATATATATATACAGAGAGTATATATATACATATATATATATATATATATATATATATATATATATATATATAGATATATATATATATATATATATATATATATATATATATATATATATATATATATATATATATATATATATGTACACACGCATATATATATATATATATATATATATATATATATATATATATATATATATATATATATATATATATATATATATATATATGGTATGCTTAACGGAATATTTTACAATTCTTGAATTTCCATACCTTCATCGTTTTGTTTTTCATTTCTCATTCAAACGATATTGTTCATATTTCGACAGAAAGCTCCACTTTCAAAAAAAACACATTCTAGCGGATAGCTTGTAATTTATCAAACAAAGGAAACTGAAGTATTCCCGTTACCTCCCAAAAAGAAACCCAGAATAACAATGAAATATTACTAAAGAATTGGGCGAGACTTGATTGTCAGTTTGTTCAGAAACACAGACAAAGCTATGATAGTAAAAAGACGGAGAGAGGAAAAAAAATTAGGAGAGAAAAGTAAAAGTGAACTAAGACAACCACGGCGAAATACTATTGACACAACTACTATTCATATAGGGAACTGTAAAACAAATAGTTGCCAGAGAGACAACGCAGAACAAATATATGGCTTTGTGTACACATTGTGTTTTGTTGTGAGTAATTCAATAAGAATGTCTTGGGAAATCTTGCGACGCCATTTTATTCTAGGTTCATCAGTGAAGAAGAAAAAGTTTAGAAAGGCCTCGGATATATTTTTCATGTTATGTTACAAAGAAATATGAGAATCCTATAGCAAGATTTCATTAAATTATATATGTTACATTGCTATTCGTATCAAGAATTTTTAATCTTGCAAATGTGTGGTTATCATTTATTTTTCCTCTCGCAAGTTTTCGTTACCTTATGTTACAATTACAAAAATAATCATCTTAAGAGTAATTTTAGCTCTTAAACAAAGAAATTAGGAAATGTTTTGGTTATCATTTGCATTGATAGATTAAATGTTCGTTGAAATACCACAATTCCTGCAAAAAAAAAAAAAACGTCAACTATTTTTTCTTTTACCTCGAGTTTGGATTGTAACTTTGTTTCCTATATATATATATATATATATATATATATATATATATATATATATATATATATATATATATATATATATATATATATATATATATATATACATTTCGTTTTACATTCTGTTGTCCGTTTTGTAAAATCTTATTCTTTTCATTCCCATAAGATATGGGCGAATTATCCTGAACTAATAAACTTATATTATATTGATATGATATATGCGGCATATCTTAGCAATACCGTGCTAGGTGGTATATCTTAGTGATCCATGTTTGCAAACGATTATATTTGTATAAGCGGATGAGCAACTTGGTGGAGTATTGAGAGCTTTGGGTATGGATTAAATGCCCTCCTAAATCTCGATGAAGTCACTGGCAGCAGGGTGACAGATTGGGTTTAAGGCGATGGACAAACTGTCGCTTTAATTTTTGTTCTGGATGCCTGGCGGTTGATCTTACTAGAATTAATATGAACCGGCGGGGATCACTTGCCTTAGTATAAAAATATGCACTGTGTATCACAAGAAACTGAGTATTCTTTGATGGATCTAGCCAATGAATCCACTATGGAGTCGGTCATGGATAGAAAATTACTGAAGAAAATTTGAAAATTGGTAATTGGTACGTTAGAACCATTAATCAGATCGGGAAGTTAGAGCAAATGGAGAGTGATTTATGAAAAATAGTTTGGATATCTTGTCCCTAAGTGAAACACGTTGTAAGGGGATTATTAAGGAAACTTAGACCAAGGATATATATATATATATATATATATATATATATATATATATATATATATATATATATATATATATATACATATATATATATATATATATATATATATATACATATATATATATATATATATATATATATATATATATATATATATATATATATATCTACGCAGGAAGATCAGATGGAGTTGGAAGAGAAGGGGTAGGAACGATGATGACACCAAGAGCAGAAAAGGCATTAATCGAGTGGAGAGCTGTAAATAGTAGATTATAACTAGCAAAGTTCAAATCAAAGCAGTGCAATATGAGTATTATCGTTTGTTATGTCCCACCAAATGATTCCCATAAAGAAAGGAAAGATGAATACTATGAAGATCTGGGGAGTGTAATAAATAAAATCACAGAGAGGGCTACGAAAATTGAGAATGGAGACTTTTATGCTAAAGTTAGAAGAAATAATCAAGGGATAGATGATATGATGAGTGTCGAGGGTCTTGGCGAGGTTGCAAATGAAAATGGAGCATATTTCGTTAATTTTTTTTTCAGCTAACAATCTTTTCCAACACAAGAACATCCACAAGTATACATGGACTTCACCATGTAGTGATTATAAAAATTAAGTAGATCACATTACCATTAATAAAGAGAGAAGGAGGACTCTGATAAATGTAGGAAGCTATAGAGGTGCAGATATTCGCAGTGCGAACCAGCTCCTCATTGCCACACTGAAATTAAAACTAAAAGCCCCCAACAGAAAGGTAGATAGAATACCTAGGTTTGACACAAGAAAGATTTAAGAAGAAAAGCACAGAGAAACATTTGCAATGGAATGTAGGAATAGATTTGCAGTTTTAGAGACTCTAAGAGAAGAAGAGAAGAAGAGCAAAATAATTAATGAAGATTGGTGGTATATTAAGAACATATATCAGTCATATGGTAGTGAAGTCTTGGGACATCCAGTTACAAGGTAAAGCCATGGATATCTAATGATAATAGGGATACTATGAAAAGAAGGCTTAGACAGAAATTGATTATTGAACTTTTCCGAGGAAGTAATAAATATAACAAGGTAGAGCATTCTAAGTATTCCAGTATTGCGAGAGAGGTCAAACGATAAGCCAGGAATGGCTGAAGAGAATATTTACAGTAAAGCCGATGAGGTTGTCAAAGCTATGAATTCAGGAAGTGGCAATGATGTAAGCATTGCTCATAGAATTTTAATGAAATCCCTAAGGGGCAAAGAAGAAGAAGCATATACCCATCAAAAAGAGAGATGGATCCGTTAAAACAGCAGAAGATTAAGAAAGACAACGTTGGATGCAACCCTTTAGTGAGGTCATGAATAGGGCATATGAAGGGATTAATCTCATTAATATAGCTTATGTTAGTGATGACCTTGATGTGCCCATGAATGAATTCAGTGTGTTGGAAGTCGAAACTATCCTCAAAACACTAAAGAGAGAGAAAGTCCCTAAATACGATGGAAAAACTGCAGAGATGTTACTGGCCGGATATGAAGTGACTCCCAGACTACTTAAAAGATTATTTTGTAGAATATGACATGAAAAGGCAAAACCTGATGGTGGGAGTTAGGAATAATGGTGAAAATGGGTAAAAATGGAGACAACAATTCCAGAGGCATAACACTTATGTCAATTGTTATGATATATATATATATATATATATATATATATATATATATATATATATATATATATATATATACCAAGGCACTTCCCCCAATTTTGGGGGGTAGTCGACATCCAACAAATGAAACAGAAACGGGGAACTCTCCTCTACGTTCCTCCAAACCTGACAAGGGGATCCACCGAGTTCGGCTGGTACTGCGAGGGGTGCCACAGCCCACCCTCCCCCGTTATCCACCACAGATAAAGCTTCATAACGCTGAATCCCCTACTGCTCCTACCTCCGCGGTCTTCCAAGGCACTGTAGGATGCAGCAGAGCCTAACGGAACTGCGTCACAATCGCTCGCCATTCATTCCTATTTCTAGCATGCTCTCTTCCCTGTCTCACATCTACCCTCCTATCACCCGGAGCTTCCTTCACTCCATCCATCCACCCAAACCTTAGCCTTCCTCTTGTACTTCTCCCATCAACTCTAGCATCCATCCCCTTCTTTAGCTGACAGCCATTTTCCATTCTCTCAACATGGCCAAACCACCTCAACACATTCATATCCACTCTAGCTGCTAACTAATTTCTGACAGCCGTTCTAACCCTCACTTCTTCGTTCCTAACCCTATCTACTCGAGATACACCAGCCATACTCCTTAGACATTTCATCTCAAACACATTCAATTTCTGTCTCTCCGTCACTTTCATTCCCCACAACTCCGATCCATACATCACAGTTGGTACAATCACTTTCTCATACAGAACTCTCTTTACATTCAGGCCCAACCCCCTTTTTTTTTTTTACTACTCCCTTAACTGCCCCCAAACACTTTGCATCCTTCATTCACTCCCTGACGTACATTTGTTTCCACTCCACCATTTGCTGCAACAACAGACCCCAAGAACTTAGACTGATCCACCTCCTCAAGTAACTCTCCATTCAATATGACACTCAACCTCGCACCACCCTCCCTTCTCGTACATCTCATAACCTTACTCTTACCCACATTAACTGTCACCTTTCTTCTCTCACACACCCTTCCAAATTCTGTTACTAATCGTCCAAACTTCTCTTCCGCGTCTGCAACTAGTACAGTATCATCCACAAACAACAACTGATTTACCTCCCATTCATGGTCATTCTCGTGTACCAGTTTCAATCCTCGTCCAAGCACTCGAGCATTCACTTCTCTCACCACTCCATCAACATACAAGTTAAACAACCACAGCGACATCACACCTCCCTGTCTCAGCCCCACTCTCACCGGAAACCAATCGCTCAATTCATTTCCTATCCTAACACATGCTTTACTACCTTTGTATAAACTTTTCACTGCTTGCAACAACCTTCCACCAACTCCATATAACCTTATCACATTCCACATTGCCTCCCTATCAACTCTATCATACGCTTTCTCCAGATCCATAAACGCGACATACACCTCCTTACCTTAGTCTAATCGCATATTTGCCTAATTGTAAAAATCTGATTAATTCAACCCCTACCTCTTCTAAAAGCACCCTGTACTTATAAGAGTGCATTCTCTGTTTTATCCCTAATTTTATTAATCAGTACTCTACCATACATACACTTTTCTCACCACACTCAACAAACTAATACCCCTTGATATACAACACTCATGCAAATCTCCCTTACCGTTATATAGTGGTACAATACACGCACAAACCCAATTTACTGGTACCATTGACAATACAAAACATATATTAAACAATCTCACCAACCATTCAAGTACAGTCACACCCCCTTCCTTCAACATTTCAGTTCTCACACCATCCATACCAGATGCTTTTCCTATTCTCGTTTCATCTCGTGGTCTCCTCACTTCTTTACTTGTAATATCTCTCTCATTCTCATCTTCCATCACCGGCACCTCAACACCTGCAACAGCAGTTATATCTGCCTCTCTATTATCCTCAACATTTAGTAAACTTTCAAAATATTCTGCCCACCTTTTCCTTGCCTTCTCTCCTTTTAACAACCTTCCATTTCCATCTTTCACTGTCTCTTCAGTTTTTGAGCCAGCCTTCTTTACTCTCTTCATTTCTTTCCAAAACTTCTTCTTATTCACATTTAAGTCACCCATGACAACTACATAATTCCTTCAACCCAGTAATTCTACACACCTAGTTAATTCATTCCAGAACTCATTCCGCTCTTCTTCACTTTTCTCACAACCTGGCCGATACGCACTAACAAAAGCCCAACATTCCCTACCCAACCGAACCCTTACCCACATTAATTTAGATGATATATCTTTCCATTCCACTACTTTACTTGTCATCCATTCACTCAGCAATAAAGCAACACCTTCTCTTGCTCTTCCCCTTTCAATCCCAGACACTCTACCAGACATTTCACCAAACATCACTTTACTTTTCACTTTTATCTTTCTCTCACACAAAGCCAATGTATCCATATTTTTATTCCTAAACATACTTCCAATCTCACATCTTTTACTCCCTATCGTACCACATCCACGCACATTGAAACAGCCCAAAAATAGATTGCAGGGAGTAGTCATTCTTCCCCCAGCTCCACTTCTTTGCTGTCTCACCGGATAATAATACAGGAGAGGGGGTTCCCAGCCCCCTCGTCCTGTCCCTTATAGTCGCCTCTTACGAGACGCAGGAATACGTTTGCCCTATTCTAATTGTTTTCATGCCCCCGCTGCCACAGGGGGGTATATACATATATATATACATATATATATATATATATATATATATATATATATATATATATATATATATATATATATATATATATATATATATATATATATATATATATATATATATATATATATATATATATATATATATATATATATATATATATATATATATATATATATATATATATATATATATATATATATATATATATATATATATATATATATATATATATATATATATATATATATATATTTATATGTGTATATATATGTATATATACATATATATATATATATATATATATATATATAATAACAGCGACAAATGTTGCTATTTCTAGTCAAGTATAGGACAAAGGGCTCAGACATGTTCATAGTCTTGTCTTGGGTTATTTAATTTTCATCACCTCTCTGACAAATGCATAATGGTGATGGTGGAAGACTTTAGTCTGATCGCTCACAGCAAAATAATCTACTATGGGTCGCCCTAATCAATACAGCTTTGCTGATCATAGCGTTACACAAACCATTTCCCCACCCTAAGGTATCTCCATTCAGAAAAGAGATATACATATACATATATATATATATATATATATATATATATATATATATATATATATATATATATATATATATATATATATATATATATATATATATATATATATATATATATATATATATATATATATATATATATATATATATATATATATATATATATATATATATATATATATATATATATATATATATATGTGTGTGTGTGTGTGTCTGTGTGTGCGTGTATATATAAATACATATACATATGCATCTATATATAGATAGATAGATAGATTTTTATTGACCACAAATTCTACATAAAAAATTTCAATAAATATAATTTCATATCAACATTAATTTATTATACAATCGGGATATTTACTTTTTCTTATTTACTATGTAGTCTATGAAATTGCAGGTTTTGTAATAGTTCCTTAGCATATATCATAATTAAAATCATTAAGCATATTTCCTATAAATCACTTTAACATAAAATTGAAAATTAATATTAAACCAAAGAAAATTTATCTATGGGTAACAGTTCAAGATTGAGTGGGCAATTTTCACAGTGGTGATTACATCTTTGGCAAGAATCTGATGAAATGAATTTATATTATAATTAGTTCGTATACTATGTGTAATAGGGCATGACTCCACCACATGCAGCTCCGTTTGTACCTCGCCACAAGAGCATAGTCTCTCCTCAACTAGGAGGAGACCTCGACCTCTCCTGTCCCGCCTACCTGTTTCAATAGCAAGGTTATGAGTGCTTAACCTTAATCCAGTAAAAGAGGTATATATATATATATATATATATATATATATATATATATATATATATATATATATATATGTCATTAACATTAATCTTTTTTGTATATACATCGTGTACAGTAAATTCAGGATTCAATCATCTATACGACTCTCTACGAGATGAATTATATTCTATTACAGCCTGTTTTAAGTTTTGAAAATCTTTGATCTCATCTTTATCTATTGAAATCGAGTATGACATATCTACCAGTGGGTGTATTGTACTCTAAAGTAAGTTTCATTGCATGTACCCATGGATCGTCTACCATCCCGTTCCTGTATCTCCACATATTTTTGAAAAACTTCCTTTGTTCATCTCTTACAATAGCTTTTAGTGTTGGCATTCCTACTTCTAAATAACACAGATCATTACATGTTGACTTCCGATCACCTAATAGTTGTTTAATTCCCCAGTTATACAATTTAACAATAGGTTTCAGATCTCCATTAATCCAAGATTCACACCCGTAAAGAATTGTTAACATTAAAGCAGCATTTAAAAGCTTCTTTACAAAAAATGACAAATCGTTGTTTTTATTTACAAAAAAAATATGAATTTTAAAATGTGGCACATTTTTGCTTGCGCATGAGCAGCAAAGGCAGACAATACCAACCCATCACTTGTAAAAACACTCCCCAAATAAATATATCGATCGCACTATGACACCGTCAAATCATCCACTTTTATTGGTTCATGTTCAATCATCCCTACATTAATAGCAAAAAAATTGGCTTTATTCATATTTACTTTCATACCATTATTTTGACAAAACTGATTAAGAAGTCCTAATTTATTTATCATTGCATTCCTAGTCGTAGATAATATGACAGCGTTATCCATCAATACAAGAACATATAGCCACACCAGGAACCCATCAAGACCACAATTATCTTCAATGAACTTAATCAGATCATTAACATATAATACAAAGAGGATACCTGAAGTAGGGGATCCTTGAGGCCCTCCCACCGTAGCTGTAATAATAGCAGTTCCTATAATGCTACGTGTGGAATGATACATCGCCACTAAAGCAGCAATCATCACTGCCCCACAACCCAACCGTTTAAGCATACAGAATAACGTATTTCTTGGCACACGGTCATAAGCTTGGGAAAATCTACAAAGGTAACAAATAGAGGTAATTTTTTCCTTTTAGCCAAACCCAGTAATAATCTTAACGTTACAATATGTT
Source organism: Palaemon carinicauda (assembly GCF_036898095.1). Taxonomy (NCBI): domain Eukaryota; kingdom Metazoa; phylum Arthropoda; class Malacostraca; order Decapoda; family Palaemonidae; genus Palaemon; species Palaemon carinicauda. The sequence continues at coordinate 97,967,187 of NC_090733.1, read as the reverse complement.
CAATACATCCTCTTTTAGGTTGTCCACCAGCCTGTTCTCTATTGGCAGAAAACCATTGCATTAAACGGTTACATAAGACCATGTCATATAACTTTGAAATAAAGTTGATTACATTAATTCCACGATAATTAACAGGAGGTATACGATCACCTCGTTTGAATATTGTAACTAGCCCAGCCAATTGTCAAGGAAAGGGATAACGAGCTGAAGAGAAAATGACATTACACAACGAAGTCAACAACATTACCCACTGAAGTGGTAAAACCTTGAAAAGCCCTGGACTTAATCCGTCGGGTCCTCCAGATTTGTCTGACTTTAGTTTGTGTATTTGAGTTTTTACTTCGTTCTTTAGGATCTCACTATCTAAGACAGGGATTGTAACGTTATAATCACTCAGATCCACTCGGTTTTCTGTTGGTCTCGTAGGGTTAAAAAGTTCTTCCTAAAATTCTCTGAATTGTTCATCATTAGGTCGAATACAGCTATCGTTCGTTTCCTGATATTGACCTTTCCAATTTACGCCTTGCCAATACCGAGCATCGTCACTATCATTCAGCAACCTATCCCATCTTTCTAATGATTGATTGATAAAATTATTTGATGGACTAGTATACCTGACACGACTGATTTGACTACACTCGTACAAAATATTTGACACAGAATTGACATATTCATCAATATTATAATGGTTAAGAATATGAATATCTCGCCTCAGAAGATGATTACGAAAACTCTCTACATTTATTTGATAAAATTTTATAGGTCTTCTAATAAAGGTATTGTTAGGTATATTAATATACATAGTGGCATGATCTCCTAGAT
>NC_090733.1:97951365-97961365 GCF_036898095.1 Palaemon carinicauda | reverse complement strand
ATTCTTTTTAATAAAGTTAAAACAATTAGAAATGGGGAAAATCCAAGGTTTCAAGTAAATGCTATGTTTGTATATACCTGTGAATATTTATGAGGTGTTAAATATAGGACTTCAGTCATGTTATACATATAGTATATGACGATCATATTACACTAGTGTTAGAACTCATAATGGCATCATAACAGCAATGATCATTGATGCCACCATTAATTAAAAAAAGTATAATATCAGATACTGGACAATACAGTGTAGAATATTTTAGAATGTACAGTACAAAAGTTGTTATTACCTATAAAACAAAACTGCTACAGATAAAGAAATCACGGTGCAGAATGTAACTTTTTTAGATTACGGTACCAATCAATGTAAAATATTTTTGTACATACAATAAAAATATAATAACTATCTATGAAACAAAAATAAAAAAGGATGAAGAAATTGAAATGCGACGATATTTAGTCTGGTATTGTGACAAGGTATTTATCTTTTTTTATATAGGTATAACAGTTGATTCACCACTTTTTTACTGAACAGTTCATATAACTACTTCTTCACTTTTTTATTTAAAATATCAGTAGTAAATATTTTTAGATCTTACTGTATTACACGTATGACTATCTTCCTGTTTCTATTACTTTTATTATTAAAGGCTGAGACGATATTTTGGAAATTCTACTACGGCATTATATTTTTCAGGCTTTATACATAACCTTCTAAACTTATTTGAGAAATGTATAAACTTTCCTAAATAAAAACAAAAGTATAAACATAAAATATGTTTAGTGAGTGAGAATAATTTTTCCAATTGTAAAATTTACAATTATTGTAACTAAAAATAGGTTAATGTTTTAAGTATTCTTTCATAATTTGTTTTAATGTATATTCTTTCATCATTTACACTATACATTCAATAAAATTGAAGTGAATATTTTAATGCAACCTTTTAGCAATTCTTATTTTCATACAAAGATTATTCATATATATAATAATATTAAGTATTATGTAAAAAGAGCCCCCCATTTTTGTACGAAATAAACAATATAACCCCAGGCTAACATTTGTAACAGACTGGAGGAATAAAAGGCTGAAAAGAGACTCATATAACCTTCTATTGGCTCTGGGGAGTAGAATTTCTAAGGTGCTCAAATCCTCAGTTCCTTTAAGGGTAGATATGATGGGGCTTTATAATGTATGGAATAGGAAACTACTTTGCAATGTAACATCTTATAAATACTTTGATGGGAAAGAATGGAATTATTGATAATAATTATGTGCAAAACTTATATGTGGCAGTAAAATATTTCTGTCACAGTTTCTTTACATTCAGAAGCGAGAGCGCTGTTGGGGCTAATTCTGTTTGCCTGAATAACCATTATATTGAAAGCGCTTTCGCATATCACTATTACCCTTTCACCGTCAATGGTGAATTCAACAAATCTTCTGATGAAGTAAAATCTTTCAAGTTAACACAAGTCTCAACTTGGTGATATTCATAGGAAAGCTTTCATCAAGATCTGTCCAATAAATATCATCTTGCTATGTTTTGTTTCAAATATTGATTAAGTCACCAGTGGCAATGAAAGGGTTAATAGGACTATCTTACCTTTTAGAAATCAGATATAATGTTCATATAAATGAGAATACAAACTCTATTTATGTCGTTAGAGAACCTTTTAAAAAGATAACAGAAATATTGGTTGTATGTTTCATTAAAATATGATCAAATCTTATTTTTTAATGCGAAATGAACTTTTTTGAATGATAGAAACTAAACTTAACTGTTTGATTTCCCATAGACTTTAAAATCTTTAATTCACTTATTCCTAATGTAGGTTTGTTAATTATATTCATATCATCAGGGATATCTGAATTTTTCACACCATGCGTATTCAGGAGGGCTTCTAAAGTTGACGAATAAAAAAATAATTATGATGATATTGTAATGGGATAGTAGCAGTAATAACAACATCTAATACCACACGACTATTGCTACTACTAATACTAATACTACTACTACTAGTACTAATGATGATAATAATGATGTTAATAATATTGATAATAATGATGATAGTAACGCAAGTGACGATAGAAATAATAATAATAATAATAATAATAATAATAATAATAATAATAATAATAAGGATGATGATGATGATGATGATGATAGTGAAAGTGGTAGAGGTAGTAATGCACAGTATAAATCAATTCTCATCAAGTAATTTAATTTTCACTTTTTCAATGAAACTACCAAGGGTAAAATTTAATTTTTGTGGTCTTTCAACCACTTGGTGTTACAAATCTTCTAATCCTCCCGGATAATCCTTTAATCGTCGAACAAAAACAATCACGTTCGACCGGCCTGTCAGAATGGAGTGATCTGTACAACAAAATCCAATCCATTCAAGAGATCAGTTATATTTGTTTTGCAGCTTTCAACAGAGTTTAAATTTCAATCCCATTCATCTCGTTGAATTGAGTGTCACATATACCTCAATTTTGGGTATGTATAGAGGGATTTCTTATTCTCTGCAACTATGACTACGTACTTTCGGAATGGGTTATAATATCATCCTGTGTTAACAGAGAAAATTTGTTTTTATTCATTAGAATATTTTTTAAGTAATTATACGTAACTGTTATCCTAATAAAAAATGAAAGCTTTTCAAGTCTTGCAATGGATAGTTCTTCCAAGGCCAGGAGATAGAAGGTCTACTTAATTGAGTGGAGTCGTTTCCAACATGGGGTAACTACGTAAGAGATGACGTATCTGACAGGTAACTAGTCTGGGTTTTGGGTGGGAAACCCTTTCAATCTTTCAATTTTTACCGGACTGTCAGCGAGTAATAATAAAGTAAGCACCTCCATTTTCTTTAAGGGGTTCTTGTGAACTGAGGTAGACTTGAGAATTTGCCAATAATTATTGAGTATATTGAGCAGACCCGCCAATGTGCAGGATATATTCTGGATCTTTACAGTGGGCTTTTGCCAAGGCGTTGTAATCCAATCCCAGGTGAATGGCGGCTAATGTGTTTCTTGACTGGGCATTGGCAACGGGATTCCCTTTCCAGTGACGTATCGAAGGGTACAACTGTATTCAGTCATGGCAGAGAGATGTCGGTGTCAACAGGCGGACCAGGTGTCAGACATGTCAAGTGAAAGCGTGCACCCAAGGTATGTAGTCTGGGCGAACGATGAAGGGCATACCTAACAAGAAGTAGCAAAAGTGTCAGACAGCCAAGTGTACCGCCAACAATTTTATTGTAATAAGTTGGCCAGGGCACCAGCCACCCATTCAGATACTATTGCTAGAGAGTTATGAGCTTTTGACTGGCCAGACAGTACTACATTGGATCCTTCTCTCAGGTTACGGTTCATTTTCCTTTTGCCTACACACACACACACACACACACACACACACACACACACACACCAAATAGTCTGGCCTATTCTTTACATATTCTCATTTGTCCTTATACAACTGACAACATTAAGATTACCAAACAATTCTTCTTCACCTAAGGGATTACTGCACTGTAATTGTTCAGTGGCTACTTTCCTCTTGGTAAGGGTAGAAGAGACTCTTTAGCTATAGTAAGCAGCTCTTCTTAGAAGAAGCACATTCCAAAATCAAGTAATTGTTTTCCAGTCTTGAGTAGTGACATAGCCCGTGTAACAGGATCTTCCACTCTCTTTGGGTTAGAGTTCTCTTGCTTGATGGTACACTCGGGAACGCTATTCTATCTTATTTCTCTTCCTCTAGTTTTGGTAAAGTTTCTATAGTTTACATAGTAGATATTTATATTAATGATGTTACTGTTGAAATATTTCATTTTTCCTTGTTTCCTTTCCTGACCGGGCTATTTTCCCTGTTGGAGCCCCTGGGCCTATAGCATCATGCTTTTCCAACTAGTGTTTTAGCTTAGCAAGAAATGATAATAATACATCGTGGTCGAAGGTAGAGTAGTCGGATTCTGCCTTCAACAGTTTTCTACTGAAGAAGGCCAATGGGCGGGACAAGCCGTTGACCACCTGCTTGAGTACTGCACCAATAGTGACGTCGCTGGCATAGATGGAGAGAAGTAGAGGTGCTTGTGGCAGGGGAAAAGTGAGAGCAGAAGCAGATGATAAGGCATTCTATTCGTTGCAGAAGGTTTCTTCTTGAAGGGGATCTAACTTTTGGCCTTTTAGCTTGCCCTGGAGGGAGGCGTAGAGGAGGCCAAGAGCAGCGATGATAGCTGGCAGGAAACAGTGATAATAGTTGATCGTGCCCAAGAATTTTTGCCGTGCTTTAACGGTCAAGGGCGTGAGAAAAACTAGAACTGCTGTTACCTTCTCAAGGAGTGGGTGGACTCCTTGAGGAGTGATGCGGGGCCCTGAAAACTATACTTTGTTGGCACCAGTTATATGCTTTTCATACCAGACTTCAAGGCCGCTTTATTGATAGGCAGTCAAGCACAATGCGTAGATGACGGAAGTGTTACTCTTTGGAAAAGAACACAAGTATGTCGTCCACATCACCTACACTCACGGGGAGGTCCCCTAAGATGCCCTCCATGAGATTTTGAAGTGGCCTCAGCATTACGAATACCAAAACAGTATTAATTAAAGGTGTATATACTAAAGGGTGTAGTAATGGTGGTCTTTGGGGATGTCTTCTTGGATCATGGGCTGGGTGTTTGAGTCACTCCATGGTCATCAATGTACAGAAGAGCCAGTTAGGTGATAACTGAGAGATGAGACGAATGCAACTAACTTTATTTTGACGGAATATAAGTATTTATACAACCTATTCCAAGCAAGAGCAGCAAAAAATAAAACAATGTTTCAAGAACAAACACGCTTAAACAGATTATCAGTGTTAGGGAAGAGAGATTACGATTATATACGAAAAACAGGTATACAGTTACAATGTACGAGTGTGTGATACACGTGCGGTACAATATATAACGGTGTATAATGCCATATGTTTGTTGCGATAATTGGTGCAAATATAAGTATCGGGAAATTAGTTTCACAAAAATCTAGGATATATAGCCTGGATTTTATATGTAATTTCAGGTGATTTGGTTTTTAAATTTTACTTAACTCAGCCATTGTCTGATTAGCTTTTTTCAATCTTTCAATAAACTCAAATTATAAAGACACTGCATCACAGTTCCTAAATATTTACATGATTCAACCTCATTAATCCTTTCTCAACATCTTTATTAGTGACGTTCGATTTGTAAAAACCAAACTGTGTGGTGATCTTAGTTTCCCCCAATTAATGCCCATTTTCTAATTCTTTTCTTATTATCGTTGTCTTGTTGGCAAATCACTTGGTGACGCAGTAAGTAGGTAGACAAAGGTCTGCCTACGTTAAGGGTCGGGGGGAGGGGGAGGGAAGTGAACACACATTCTCTCTCTTGACTTTGAGTTTTTAGTAAAAGTGTATATAATGATATAGTTATTCTTAGTTTACTGGGTAATAAACCAAACGAAAAAGCTAAAATTACCAGTTTTAATCACCAATTACATTCAATCGTTCTCCATAGGTTTGACACCAGGAAAGGGAGGGTTGTATGACCAGGCTCAATTTAATACCTATTGACCTTTTTTGTCTTAGTAATTAATTAGGAAAATCATAGATTGTGTGGTTGGAGAGAGAGAGAGAGAGAGAGAGAGAGAGAGAGAGAGAGAGAGAGAGAGAGAGAGAGAGAGAGAGAGAGAGAGAGAGAGAGAGAGTTCATCGCCTCCATTTAATGTAAATATTTTCTTTAGATATTGAACAGAACTTTGTGTTATGTATTTGCTTTAATCTGTAAAATCCGTGAATATTGATGGGTTACGTATTGTTATAAAAATCATATTTATTCTTGTTTTGTCAGTTTTGGAATTTAGAAAATGCTACACAAATTTTATCCCATGTTCTAAGTTAATTCTATTCATTGTTAAATAATGAAAGTCCTACCTGAATGGCTACGTTTTTTTGTTCAGATTTTAATAATATATACCGATAACACATTCTCAAGTCACGCCGAAAAGAATATATAAGAAAAGTGTTAATACTCTTTTTTTTCGCCGTTTCAGCTCCCCTCTGTCTCTTGACAGTCAAGCCGCGGGAAAAAGAAATTTAATGATTTTTCTTTTTTGGTGGGACAATTTCACTTCTTCCGCAAGCAAATCTTGTGCTTGCCCGAGTGCAATAAGGTGACCGCAGTAATTGTGAAAGCTTCGCGGAAAGTAAAGATTAACTGAAGGTTTTGGATATGTTTAAAAGAAAGTTGAACGAAACCTATAGAAAAATATTCATTAGCATTTATGAAGAACTTCAAAGAGCTATTTTATTAACTTTCATTCGTTATTCTTTATGAGGTCCTATTCAATAAAAGTTTCTTATCGATAAGTAATTAATGATAAGTTACCTTAGACCCATGAAAAACATTTCTTGTATAGTAAAAGACCCATTATGGATACAGTTTAAACAAATTAGTATCTAAGAGAAGAGTAGAAGAATAAATAACTGGTTTAGCGATAATACCAACAAACAAAATCGCTTCCTGGTTTGCTCCTTTTACCGAGAGTCTAAGAAAGTTTTATTTTATTTTTTTTTTTATGAAATTTCTTGTTATAAGTCAACTTCATGAAAATTATTCATTTATATAGTGATTTTTTATCACAATGGATATGATGAAATACGAAAAAAAGAGCAAATATTGAAGCTATGTCGCAAGTTATCTATCTATATCTTGAATTGAGAATAATTGACAATCAGCTCTGAACAGTTTACAATATTTTTTAAAGTGTTCTTATGCAAAAATTAACAATTGATAATACATCGTCTTGCCTGGTTTTCAAAGTAGAAATAAATGAATATTTACATATGTTTGAAGCGTCAAATAAATGTATTTTCTTATATCAATCGAATAAAAACTGAAAATCAAATATATCGGGGATAAAAAGTAAATCGGGAAAAACATTTCATAAAAGTAGAATAAAATCATATTTGATATTTCAATATCATTATTAGTATTGAAAAAAATATCTGCAAATTGTGAAAGTATTGAAGATTTTCAGTCCATTTCTCTCAACTTGATATACTTTTTCATTCCTCTTTTTTCCTTTGTTACGCTTAAAATGATATATTGAATAAATAGATATTTAACAATATTAAATTGTAACATAAGTGTCATTGGTTGGTTGACATTCTCTCTCTCTCTCTCTCTCTCTCTCTCTCTCTCTCTCTCTCTCTCTCTCTCTCTGTCAATACACACACACACATACACACACACACACACACGCACACACACACACAAACACACATATATATATATATATATATATATATATATATATATATATATATATATATACATATATATATACGTATATATATATATATATATATATATATATATATATATTTATATATATATATATATATATATATATATATATATATATATATATATATATATATATATATTTATATATATATATATATATATATATATATGCATATATATACGTGTATATATATATATATATATATATATATATATATATATATATATATATATATATATATATATATATATATATATATATATTTATATACATATATATATATATATATATATATATATATATATATATATATATATATTTATATCCCTATATATATATATATATATATATATATATATATATCTATATATATATCCATATATATATATATATATATATATATATATATATTTACTTTATATGTGTGTAGTTTGTGTGTGTGTTCGTATGTATTAATGTATATATACTTATGTGTATATATACCTGTATACTTATAAGCTTTTATGTATGTATGTATATATATATATATATATATATATATATATATATATATATATATATATATATGTATATACATATACATACATAAAAGCTTATGAGTATACAAATATGCACAGACACACACACACACACACATATATATATATATATATATATATATATATATATATATATATATATATATATATATATATATACATTCTATGTTAATTCTTTAAATATTTTTAAAAACTGTTGCTATAATTGACTGCATTTAATATCCATCACATAGTTAATTAAATATCACTTAATATGATCCTTTCTTAAAATTCATTTCTATCTTCACAATTAATCTCCACACAAACATACACAGGAACACATCCGTATGTGCGATTCTTTTAATTCAATTTTTATGAAAAAGATAAAGAATTCTGCCGAAATCCTTCCACTTCCTGAGCTAGAAGGGGAATTTGAGAAAAACTATTAAAGGAATTTGGCGCTTCACGGATCCAAAGGATATCTTTAATATCAGTCTTAAAAATTGGATTCCATTCAAAATGCTTAGGGTTTTATCCTTGAAGTGTCAGCCATAAAAAGAAATCTGTCCCGGGGTCCAATTTTTTCTTGATATATTTTTTCTTGTTTTTTTCTTTCGCTGTAAAATGAATCTTAAACCAAACTTCTTTCTATAAATATAAATGTTGCATTCATGAAATTGTAATATGAATGCGCAATTGATTAATGCTATTTATAGATTAAAACTTGAATGACTAGGTCACCGACTATAAGTTATGAGTTGGTTTACTATAAATTTGCGCCCAATATATTAAGCATTTTACGAGACTAGTTTTGCTGAGTAAAAACATTAATATATACCATTGTCAAGATCTATTCCTCAGGTTTATGTCTAAACTATTTCTTGTCCATTAAAAGGTTCATAATTAACTGAAATATATTGCATTAATTATATAATACCTTGGGGTTGAGTTCTCTTGCTTTAGGATAATCTTGGACACACTATTCTACCTTATTTATCTTTCTCTTTTTTTTAAGTTTATATAGTTTATATATACAAAATATATTCTAATGTTGTTACCGTTCTTAAAATATTTTATTTGTGTTATTCATTAATTTTCTTGTAGTTTATTTATTTCGTTGTTTCCTTACCTCACAGGGCTATTTCTCCCTGTCGGGACCCTTGGGCTTATAGCTTCTTGCTGTTCCAACTAATGTTGTAGCTTAGCTAGTAATATTAATAATAATGCGGACTTTACTATCAGATATAATAGTGTGATTTTTTCATACCAAGTATTAGTATTTTTTCCTACCAGTTTGAGTATTTTAATACGATCCAATTGTAAATTATTAATGATAGATTTCCAAGAGGATAATTTGTTAGGTCACCTGCTTTCCATTTTAAAACTGTTAGAATTTAATTTCCATTACCGCAGTAACATATTTATGGCTATCATCCCGGAAACGAAATTTATCTAAAAAGCCAGTTTTATGCAGTATCCAATTATATTTTTGGGGTCTGAGTAAGCTATTATCACCATGTGTTTTCTTTTATTATTGAAGGTTCATAACTAACAGGGCCATTTACTTCGGCTGCACTCTATCAAATATACATATATAAATCTATTATCCAATTGGTTATTGATGTGTTAGCAAAAGAATTTATTAATCACTCAAGCAAATGCAATGTTTTTTTTTTTTTTTTTTTTTTCTGACAATTTCGTTGTTTCGAGATCATATATCTAAAACTTGAAGTTTCAAACATATATTTTTATAATCCGGTTTTTTTCCATATTGTGAAGTATTATTTTCTTAAATATTTTTTTAATAGACAAATGGCGTTTAACCATTTTTTTTCTTTATTATTGTATGTGTGGTAAGCATATTTTTTCCTAAACATTTCTCGGGTAGAATAAAACTTTCATAAGTCAATTTCATCATTGAATAGCTACAACTGAATACGAAGTCCACAATGGTTATTATATTACCATATAGAAGTGTGTTTTTATGAAAAATCCTTCAAATATTTCCATTTCAAACATCGAATATTGGAATATTAGTTAGGGATTATGAAATGTGTAGAACTTAAGACTTGGTAAACGAGTTGTATAATTCTTATCCTGTCTCTTTTTTAAAATAGAATAAACATCATTAATGGGAGGTCACCATACAACATAAT
>NC_090733.1:97933865-97946365 GCF_036898095.1 Palaemon carinicauda | reverse complement strand
CATCAAAACGAGATTTCTATATTCTATGCATTGCTTTACATGTTTTGCAATGAAAATTTGGTCAGTGCAACATTTACCTATTCTAAATATTGCTTGTTCATCTCTCAGCTTTTCATCAATCTTTCTCTCCAGTCTCTCTAGAATAAGCATGCTATATGTTTTCATACCAACTGACGTAAGTGTGATGCCTCTGTAATTATTGCAATCAATCAGGTCTCTTTTTGCCATTTTGAACAACACTCTTAACTCCTATTCTCTCAGATGGTGGAGAAAGATTGGAGTGGATTAGTAATGGGAAATTAGCAAATCTATAGTATGTTGATGATGCTATTCTTTTTAGCAGAACATCACAGGATTTGCAATGCTTTCTTACCAAAATGCGCAAAATATCACACGGGGTTGGGCTAAAGATAAATAGAAGAAAGACAGAGATGATGAAAAAAAGCGTATACAATGCAAGATGAAATATCATTGGAAGGAGAAAGGATTAATTAGGTAGAATCATCAAGTATCTAGGAAATAGGATCTCTAATAGAAGGTAATTAGAATTAGACATGCTCTCCTCACTTCCCCAAAAAGGTAAGTTCACCAAACGCTTAGCTGAGCTCCACAAGTCACTAGTAGAGGTTGAAGACCAAGGCCTACATGGCTGAGAACTAGGAAGCGTTAAGTAGCAGATGATGGAAGGGGTATTAAATTAAAATTTCATGATAGAGACAACTGGCGAAATCTAACCTAGGTCCTTTTCATCAATAAAATAGGAGATGATGATGATGATGATTTATATATATATATATATATATATATATATATATATATATATATATATATATATATATACATATATATATATATATATATATATATATATATATATATATATATATATATATATATATATATACACACCCACACACACATATATATATATATATATATATATATATATATATATATATATATATATATATATATATATATATATATGTGTGTGTATATATACATATATATATATATATATATATATATATATATATATATATATATATATATATATATATACATATATATATATATATATATATATATATATATATATATATATATATATATGACCCGTGCAGACGGATAATGAGACGTCGGCATATGGGTTTTCTTCATTTATTATAAAAGGTCCGTTCTTAAGTACACATTACACAACTGCCCTCTCAGGTGAGGGTCTTGTCAAATCGAGTGCTCACTGGCAACTAACTACTGCCTTCGATATCAAAATGCAGCTATTGCAAAACCTGCAGACACATAGGTTTTTGTGGAATACTCATGAATATTGAGGTCATTTACTTTGATATACAAGACATCTACATACACGAATTAGGACATTACTCCCCACCCCAAGCTCCTCACTCCGTGAGGAGGTGCACACTCGCCCTCACTAGTCAATGATATATGGAGGACACTCCAACCCGGAATAGGCATGGCATGTACTAAAAAGAAATGCAATATAAAATATATATATAGAAATCACTAAAAAAAAAAAACACATCTTCCACTAAAAATCAAAAATGAAATATTGCTTGTTAAAATGTACACAAAACAATATAAGTAATTCCACTCATTTCTTTTTAAGACCTCTGCAACCAAAACACAGAATACCCAAAGTGAAAAAAAAAAGAATCCATAACATCAGGTCTATATAACCTCATCAAATACCTCTCTCTGGTTGCGGGCAATACGGGCTTCTTGGGCGGGAAAGAGGTAGGAATAGATATTCCTTCATCCCTCGATTTTACTTGTCCGGGTTTACAGCATAATTTCGCAACACATATCACTACCACCGTTTCACCATTTATTTAAATCACTACAACGCTTGCACTTGCAACTTTCAACCAGTGGTCACTAGCCGTTTTCCCGAGAAAATAATTCATCTTACCGCCCTTCTCTTATAACATTAAGTATAAGGTATTCACATCTACACATTCTCTAACACTACCTATCCTCAAGGCTGAACTTTAATCCCGCAGCCACTTGCCATTCGGGAACCGCCCCGGCCCCAGCCACCAGGATTCATATAAATACATGAATAATACAGAATCCACCTGACGGATCTCACCTGACCTATTTAACCTCTGATTGTTTTTAGTTTCACTCAGGTGTTATACGTATTCCCACAATCAGCAGAATTACAACAACATTTTACGTGTACATTAAGCATCAACATAAGAACACATTGTTATCATCAAGGTTATTTAAAACATGTCTGTTCAAACAACCAAAACAAAAACAGCAAAGGGAAAAAGATCTACTCATCAACTCGAGGAATGTCACGTATGAAGGTGTAAGGAGGAACACTTGAAAATTACTTCTTTAGGCACCACATGTATGTGTGCCTGATGATGTTCAGACACTGCACCATTAATAATGCTTTTTCTCAGAACTGTATTAGATTTAACCATCTTTACTCGGTACGGACCCAAATACGCTGGCTCTAGTTTGTGTTTCCTAGGTTATAATCGTTTCAAATACACACGATCACCCACAAATACTTTTACCGGTGCTGGTTCTGAACCGACCATCATACTTTGAGCTGTGTTTTTCATTAACTCTTTTCAAAAACCTTTCAGTGGTGTTCATTACTCTTCTCAATAGATTTAATAACTATACACGGTATTGCTCAGTTGAATCATTTTTCAATTGTTGCGAATTAAAAATTACCGTATATGGTAACACAGGATCCTGTCCATACACTAAAAAGAAAGGTGTGTCCCTGAGCGAAGCATTATATTCAATGTTTAAAGCTAGCTCAGCTATAGGAAGCATAGCGTGCCAATGAAGGGGGTCATCAGCCACTAAGTAACGCAAAATTCGCACTGCTTACCTATTATGCGACTATACCAAGCCATTTGCTGAAGGCCAATATGCGGTCACTGAAAAGTGTTCAATTTTCATAAAGTGTGTGACCGATTTCACCACCTTATTTATAAACTCAAGACCATTATCACTTATCAAATTTTTCGGGCAACTAAACCTAGTAATGAAAGAGCACAGCACCTGGGCTAATGAATTTGCAGATTTATCCAACATCGCGTAAGTATGAGTATACTGAGTAAATGCATCCACAAATACACATATATACTTATGTTGTGTTAACCCAGTAGGAAATGGTTCTACTACATCCATATGCACTCCATAAAATTGAATGGGAACAATCGGCCACTTTCTGGCTTCCGGTACAGTGTTTTTATGTTCTTTGAAACAGTTACAAGCATGACAACCTTTTATTTAATTCTCTATAGACCTTTTCATTCCTAAACAAAAGAAGTATTCACGTGCTCTCCTTAATGTTCTATCAATCCCTAAGTGCCCTGCATACGGACTTGCATGTACAATGTGGATTGTTCGTTTAATTAAAGAGTGAGGAAGAACTAACCGTGCACAAAATTACCCTCACCTCTTATCATAAGCCCAATATAAGACATCATTTTCAACAACAAAAATTATAACGAGGCACATTCAGAAATGACGGATAACTCTCCGATTCCCCTTTAATCACTGCTCTCACTCTTTCCATCCATTCCTCTTTTTTCTGTCCCTCTTTATGTCCCAACCTCCCAAGTCAATCAAACCTGCATCATCAGTGCATTCATTCTGGACACCCCAGGTCATGTCCTCGGTCATTCATATATATTCATCTCTCTCTCTCTCTCTCTCTCTCTCTCTCTCTCTCTCTCTCTCTCTCCCGAGTAGGCTTTCTCTCTCTCTCTCTCCTGAGTCGACTCTCTCTCTCTCTCTCCTGAGTCGACTCTCTCTCTCTCCTGAGTCGACTCTCTCTCTCTCTCTCTCTCTCTCTCTCTCTCTCTCTCTCTCTCTCTCTCTCTCTCTCTCTCTCCCAAGCTGGTTCTCTCTTTCTCTCTCCCGAGACGACACTCTCTCTCTCTCTCTCTCTCTCTCTCTCTCTCTCTCTCTCTCTCTCTCTCTCTCTCTCTCTCTCTCTCTCTCTCTCTGTCTCTCTCTCTCCCGAGTCGACTCTCTCTCTTTCACTCCCGTCTACTGCATGTGCATCACGAGAACTCTCATCCCATTCTCTATTTTCTCTATTATGATATGGGTCTTCACTATTTTGGTTATGTTCTTCATTCCTCTTTTGTGCCCTGGTTGTTACTCCTATTACTGCACTTCTAGAGAGAGCATCAGCTACCTTGTTAGCTTTACCTTTTATGTGGTGAAAACCTTTTATATTAAATTCTAACAATCTCTCAATCCATCTCGCTTGACGAGAGGTCAAATCACTTTTATAATACAAATCACGTAAGGGGCGATGATCGCTTTGCAACTCAATCTACTGACCTAATAAAAAGAACCGATGTCTCTCTAGAACCCAAAGAATAGCCAAAGCCTCTCGATCGAATGTACTATAATTTTTTTCTGCCCCTTTTAATGCCCGGGAAGCAAAACAAATGGGTCTCTATCTGCCTTTATCATCTCGTTGAGACACTATGCCTCCAATAGCTACGCTACTCGCATCTGCTGTCACTAAAAACGGGAGATCGAATCTAGGATATGCGAATAGTTCATTGTTAGTTAAGACAGCTTTCAAATGGTTAAAGGCCCTTTCTTCTTCCTCTCCCCAATTTATTACTTTTTGTTTCTTTAAAGTATTTAAGGGTCTCGCTATCTCTCCAAAACCTCTTATGAATTTACGGTAATACCCAGCGAGCCCAAGGAACCCAGCTACTTCCTTAAAGTTATGTGGCCTGGGGAAATCTGTAATAGCCGCTACTTTAATGGGGCAGGGTTGGTTACCTTCTGGGGTTATTATGTGACCTAAGAATTCGACATGTTTACAGAAAATTTTACACTTTGACAAATTTATTCTCATACCATTATGTCGCAATGCTTCTAAAACTTTACGAACATTATTATTATGCTCTTCGGCCGTTTTCCCTGTAATTATGATATCATCTAAATCAGTGGTTCCCAACCTGTGGTACGCGTACCACTAGTGGTACGCGAGGGCCTTCCAAGTGGTACGCGAACACTTTCGGGAAGCTGAATCTGTGGATGAAGAACGTGGAGAGCAAATGCTACGGAATGTTCGAACTCCTGACTACCTTTGAGAGGGAGCCCACTGATGAATTTGCCCAAGAAATTGTCCATCACCTCTCACTGCTCAAGACTGAATTGAAGCATTACTTCCCGGACGTGACATGTGTCTACGTCGCCAATCCGTTCTCTGTTGATCCAGCCGATCTGCCTGTTGGGACCGGGGAACAAGAGGAACTCATAGATATCCAGGCTGACGAGACAGCAAAGACGAAGCACAAAAAATGCTCTCCTTTAAACTTCTGGGTGAGCATGGCCTCCTCGTACCCGACGCTAGCCCGTCACGCTGTTCCCCAGCTACTGATTTTCTCCTCGACGTGGGAGTGCGAGCAGGGGTTCTCAGCCTTCATGGCCATCAAGTCGAAGAGCCGGAACCGTCTTGCTGCGCCCGGGCATGATTTCCGATGTGCTGTGAGCAAAGTCATGCTCCGCATTGACCAGCTGGTGGAGAAGAAGAAGATACAGCCCTTGCATTAAGTTGTTGTTTTCTTAGGTAATTTGCTTGTTTTATTTTCACAATTATAGAAATAAAGTGGTATCTGATCGAATTTAGTTTCTCTGGAACCAGGTGGTACGCGGCGACTGTACGGGACCTCCAAGTGGTACTCGATCACAAAAAGGTTGGGAATCACTGATCTAAATAAACAAGAACATTATGACTAATTAAGGGTGACAAAACCACCATCATTACTCTAGAAAAATGACATGGAGCATTTTTAACACCAAAAGCAAGAAAATTAAACTGAAATAATTGAGCGTTAGCTATAAATGCCGTTTAACATTTACTGTCATCCTGAATGGGTATTTGATA
This sequence comes from Palaemon carinicauda, assembly GCF_036898095.1. NCBI lineage: Eukaryota > Metazoa > Arthropoda > Malacostraca > Decapoda > Palaemonidae > Palaemon > Palaemon carinicauda. The sequence goes on along the minus strand of NC_090733.1, from coordinate 97,940,454 downwards.
GTATCCAGATTTTAAATCAACAGTTATAAAATATTTGCTATCCCGTACTTGCACAAGTAATTCTTCGATTGAGGGCAAAGGGAATACATTATCCTTAGTGATTGCATTCAATTTCCTATAATCAACACACAATCTTACTGAGCCATCCTTTTTCCTAACAGCTACAATTGGAGAAGCCCAGGGGGATTCGCTCTCCTCGATTTTCCCTTGTTCCCTTAATTTATAAATTTCCCTTTCCATATCTCCCTGGAAAGGAATGGGTACCTTATAAGGCCTTGACCTGATTGGCTCTGCCTGCCCAATTTCAATGCTGAATGGAAATCGATCAATCCTCCAGGGTGGCTCATCTCCATTTCCAATTACATCGGAATAATTATTGACAATATCACAAACTACATGCTGATATTCTTAGTGACATAATTTTCGTGCTTGCATAATCAAATTCTGAGTGTGTTCGTCTGTGCGGGCTGGAGTTATGGCTCCCAACATCCCATTATAAGCAATTTTACATAACTCTAATTCACACACAGAATCCCTTCTTGGAACAACTCTTTTATTAGACAAATTAACTATCGTTATATCAGCTTTGTTCTCTTTAATTCCTGTCAAGCCCTCTAATATCATATGGACCCAATTGTCAGGGGGTTTAACAGCTACCTTGGTTCCTTCCGCAAGATGGTGACACGGGTTCACAGATATGTTCGTAAGGGTCTGGGGGGACAACTCTAAACCTCTCTCAGGTATAGCTGATTATTATTATTATTATTATTACTAGCCAAGCTACAACCCTAGTTGGAAAAGCAAGATGCTATAAACCCAAGGGCTCCAACAGGGAAAAATAGCCCAGTGAGGAAAGGAAATAAGGAAATGAATAAATGATAAGAATAAATGAACAATATATCATTTTAAAAACACTAACAGCGTCAAAACAGATATGTCCTATATAAACTTTGAACAACGTCAAAAACAGATATGTCATATATAAACGATAAAAAGACTCATATCAGCCTGGTAAACATAAAATCATGTGCTCTAACTTTGAACTTTTGAAGTTCTACTGATTAAACTACCCGATTAGGAAGATCATTCCACAACTTGGTAACTGCTGGAATAAAATTTCTACAATACTGTGTAGTATTGAGCCTCATGATGGAGAAGGCCTGGCTATTAGAATTAACTGCCTGCCTAGTATTACGAACAGGATAGAATTGTCCACGGAGATCTGAATGTAAAGGATGGTCAGAGTTATGAAAAATCCTATGCAACATGCATAATGAACTAATTGAACGAGGGTGCCAAAGATTGATATCTAGATCAGGAATAAGAAATTTAATAGACCGTAAGTTTCTGTCTAACAAATTAAGATGAGAATCAGCAGCTGAACACCAGACAGGAGAACAATATTCAAAACAAGGTAGAATGTATCTTTTCCCCCAAAAATGCAACTTTGATAATTCGATATAAAATCTATTCCAAGTAAAGCCTCGATTCCTAGAATTCCCAAGGTGGGCAAGAAAAAAAAATCATGTGTAAACTTCACAGACCCCACCTTGAACTGGACGATTAATGTATGGTTTATGTGTATTTTTTTTCCTCCTGGCGTGTCAAGAGCAATGGATGCCGCTGGCTGTAGTGGATTTGAGGAGAATTGTTTTTCAATCAATGAAACACTGGCTCCCGAGTCAATCAGCGCTCGGATTGATTTATCTCGCAGGTCGATCCTAACTGCTAACATTCCTAGATGGCCATTACGAGATATGGAGCACGGGTTAATGACCTCCGCTGCCATGCCGCTGCCATGACGCTGCCCCCTCGACCTCTCCCTAGTGCAGTGGGGGTGAGGTCGTGGTTACCGATGGAGGTCCCAGTGCCTGCTCTGTCATGTCCGTTGTCGCATCCTTGGCTACTGCTTGTGATGTCATGCGGGGGGGCCATAGAACTCCCTCGTCTCCCCCTTCCTGTGTTCCCTTTTCCTCAGACGTTGGGTGGGCGGAGGTGTGCATGCGCCCCAGCTGCCAGCCCTTGGGTTTTTTTTGCTGTGCACTCTTGAGATAAATGACTGTAGGCCTGACAAGTGTAACAGCTGGGGAATCCTTGGGTGGGGCCTTCCACTCGTCAGTGCCCCTCTCCCCCACAGTGCCAACATCTGGAGACTCTGCTAATCTGCTGACTGCAATTCCCCTTACCTCTCTTCGGTGGTCGACTTCCTCTCATGGCTGCCAACTTCTCGGAATCGGCCTCGATATTCACAGTCCTTTTTTCTTCTGGCAAACTGTCTAAAATGTTTTGTATTGCACTCACTACGTCCGCTAACGAGCGATTGTCATCGAACAAATAACCACATAAATACGGGTTTACTAATCTGCGAATATGTTTAAAGGCAATTGCCTTTTTATCACCTTCTGGGAGATTGGTACTGCGGGTAGAAAACGAATCGCAATCCCCAAAAATGCAAACTGCAAAACTAAGAACGGATTCACCTTCCCGTATTTTGGGTTTGTAATTTTCTTTTAGGTCTCCCTTTCTCGCATCAGGCGATGCATACTTCTCAATTAAATGTCAATTTATTTCAGTATAACTTCTTAAACTTTCTGGTGGCTAACACATTGCCAGAGCATCTTTCAACAATCTAATATTTTGAACAGCTTTTTCTTTTTCCGATCACCCATATGTGGCTACTTCAAAGTCTCTCAAATACACTTCAAATGATTGAAATCCTTCTTTAGGCCTTTGAAGTTCTGGCATCTTTCGAACTACAATTTGCATATATTCACTCGGCTGTGCATATGTAATTTCACTTGTGTGCGTTTGGACTTCGTTTATGTACGTCGGATATGCTGTGCTTGAACGCCACTCCTGTTCTCGTTCCACCAACAGTCTTTTTATTAACTGTTGTAAGTTACCTAACTTATTTTCCAATTCTTACGTTCTAATTACCTGTCTATAATCTATATCGGGAACACTATATCCCACTGCTCTTTCATTTTCATCTTCAGCAGCAGTCGTGTCTGCTATGTTAGTCCTTGTGTATATGGGCATCTTGAACTTTTATTTCACCGGCTCAAAGAACATCTTCCCTCACAGTGTACACAAACAGACGTATTTTTTACACCTGACACCAATATGACCCATGAAGATGGATAATGAGACGTCGGCATATGGGTTTTCTTCATTTATTATAAAAGGTTTGTTCGTAAGTACACATTACACTACTGCCCTCTCAGGTGAGGGTCTTGTCAAATCGAGTGCTCAGCGGCAACTAACTACTGCCTTCGGTATCAAAATGCAGCTATTGCAAAACATGCAGACTCATAGGTTTTTGTGGAATACTCATGAATATCAAGTTCATTTACCTAGATATACAAGATCTCTACATACATGAATTAGGGCATATATATATATATATATATATATATATATATATATATATATATATATATATATATATATATATATATATATATATATATATATATATATTTTATATATATATTCCCCCAATTTTGAGGGGTAGCCAACATCAAAAAATGAAACAAAAACGTGACCTCTCCTCTCTACGTTCCTCCCAGCCTGACAACGGACTCAACCGAGTTCGGCAGGTACTGCTAGGGTGCCACACCTCACCCTCCCCCGTTATCCACTACAGATGAAGCTTGATAATGCCAAATCCCCTACTGCTGCTACCTCCGCGGTCATCTAAGGCACCGGAGGAAGCAGCAGGGCCTACCGGAACTGCGTCACAATCGCTCGCCATTCATTCCTATTTCTAGCACATTCTCTTGCCTCTCTCACATCTATCCTCCTTTCACCCAGAGCTTTCTTCACTCCATCCATCCACCCAAACCTTGCCCTTCCTCTTGTACTTCTCCCATCAACTCTTGCATTCATCACCTTCTTTAGCAGACAGCCATTTTTCATTCTCTCAACATGGCCAAACCACCTCAACAAATTCATGTCCACTCTAGCTGCTAACTCATTTCTTACACCTGTTCTCACCCTCACCACTTTGTTCCTAACCCTATCTACTCGAGATACACCACCCATACTCCTTAGACACTTCATCTCAAACACATTTAGTTTCTGTCTCTCCGTCACTTTCATTCCCCACAACTCCGATCCATACATCACAGTTGGTACAATCACTTTCTTATACAGAACTCTCTTTACATTTATGCCCAATCCTCTATTATTTACCACTCCCTTAAGTGCCCCCAACACTTTGCATCCTTCATTCACTCTCTGACGTACATCTGCTACCACTCCACAATTTGCTGCAACAACAGACCCCAAGTACTTAAACTGATCCACCTACTCAAGTAACTCTCCATTCAACATGACATTCAACCTTGCACCACCTTCCCTTCTCGTACATCTCATAACCTTACTCTTACCCACATTAACTCTCAACTTCCTTCTCTCACACACTCTTCCAAATTCTGTCACTAATCGGTCAAGCTTCTCTTCTGTGTCTGTAACCAGTACAGTATCATCCGCAAACAACAACTGATTTACCTCCCATTCATGGTCATTCTCGCCTACCAGTTTTAATCCTCGTCCAAGCACTCGAGCATTCACCTCTCTCCCCATTCCATCAACACACAAGTTAAACAACCACGGCAACATCACACATCCCTGTCTCAGACCCACTCTCACCGGAAACCAATCGCTCACTTCATTTCCTATCCTAGCACATGCTTTACTACCTTTGTAGAAACTTTTCACTGCTTGCAACAACCTTCCACTAACTCCATATAACCTCTTCACATTCCACATTGCTTCCCTGTCAACCCTATCATACGCTTTCTCCAGACCCATAAACGCAATATACACATCCTTACCTTTTGGTGAATATTTCTTGCATTTCTGCCTAACTGTAAAAATCTGATTCATACAACCCTTACCTCTTCTAAAACCACCCTATACTTCTAAGATTGCTTTCTCTGTTTCATCCTTAATCCTATTAATCAGTACTCTACCATACACTTTCCAAATACACTCAACAAACTAATACCCCTTGAATTACAACACTCATGCACATATCCCTTACCCTTATATAGTGATACAATACATGCACAATCCCAATCTACTGGTACCATTGACAACACCAAAACACATATTAAACAATCTCACCAACCATTCAAGTACAGTCACACCCCCTTCCTTCAACATCTCAGCTTTCACACCATCCATACCAGATGCTTTTCCTACTCTCGTTTCATCTAGTGCTCTCCTCACTTCCACTATTGTAATCTCTCTCTCTCTCATTCTCATTTCCCATCACTGGCACCTAACACCAGCAACAGCAATTATATCTGCCTCCCTATTATCCTCAACATTTAGTAAACTTTCAAAATATTCCGCCCACCTTTTCTTTGCCCCGTCTCCTTTTAACAACCTTCCATTTCCCTCTTTCACTGTCTCTTCAATCCTTGAGCCAGCCTTCCTTACTCTCTCCACTTCTTTCCAAAACTTCTTATTCTCTTCATATGAACGATCCAATCCCTGACCCCACCTCAGGTTAGCCGCCCTCTTTGCCTAACTTATCTTGCGCTTTACTTCCACATTTATCTCTCTAAATTATTCATACTTCTCTACACTATTACTTTGCAGCCAGTCTTCAAAAGCCCTCTTTTTCTCTTCCACTTCTACCTTCACTCCTTCATTCCACCATTCACTGCCCTTCCTCATGCTGCCTCCAATAAACTTGTTGCCACACACAGCACTTGCAATCACAACACAATTTTTTTTTTTACTAACTTCCACTCCTCTAAATTACCAATTTCTCTTACTTTCACTTCGTCATATGCCATTTTTAACCTTTCTTAATAAATACTTTTTACCCCCGGTTTCATCAGCTCTTCAACTCTCACTAACTCCCTTTTACATTCACCTACTCTATTCCCCTACTCTTTTGCTACAACTAATTTTCCTTCCACCAAAATATGATCAGACATAACTTTAGCCATACCCCTCAACACGTGCACGTCTTTCAATCTTCCAAACATTCTTTTAGTTATCAACACATAATCCATTAATGCCCTTTCTACCACTTTTCCATTTGCCACTCTTACCCATGTATACATGTTTTTATCTTTTCTTTTGAAAAAGCTAGAACTTATCACCATCTCTTGCTCAACACACTTATCTACCAGTCTCTCGCCACTCTCATTTTCACCTGGTACGCCTTACTTCCCAATGACACCTTCTACCTCTCCAGCGCCCACTCTAGTATTTAAGTCACCCATGACAACTGCATAATTTCTTCTACCCAGTCCTTCTACACACCTAGTTAATTCATTCCAGAACTTATTCCGCTCTTCTTCATTTTTCTCAAAACCTGGCCCATACACACTGACAAAAGCCCAACATTCCAACCTAACTTAACCCTTACCCACATTTACCTAGATGATATCTCTTTCCATTCCACTACTTTACCTGTCATCCATTCGCTCAGCAATAAAGCCACACCCTCTCTTGTTCTTCCCCTTTCAATCCCAGACACTCAACCAGACATTTCACCAAATATCACTTCATCCTTCCCTTTTATCTTTGACTCACACAAGGCCAATATATCCATCCTTCTATTCCT
>NC_090733.1:97896365-97928865 GCF_036898095.1 Palaemon carinicauda | reverse complement strand
TTCATTTTATATAATGTTGTCCTTTTTGTAAAATCTTGTTCTTTTCATTTCTATAGGATGTGAACGAATTACCCTGACCTAATAAAGTTATATTATGTTAATGTGATATAAGCGGTGTATCTTAACAATACCGTGCTAGGTGGCATAACTTAGTAATCCATTTTTGCCAACGATTATACTTGTATAAGCGGATGAGCAACTTTGTGGAGTAATGAGAGCTTTGGGTGTGTATAAAATGCCCCCCTAAATCTCGATGAAGTAAATGGCAGCAAGGGTGACAGATTAGGTTTAAGGCGATTGACAAACTGTTGCTTAAATATTTGCTCCAGATGCCTGGTGGTTGATTGACTAACTGTTGCTTAAATTTTTGCTCCAGATACCTGGCGGTTGATTGACAAACTCTCACTTCAATTTTTGGTCCCGATGTTTGGTGGTTGATTAACAAACTTTTGCTTCAATTTATGCTCCGGATACCTGGCGGTTGATTGACAAACTGTCGCTTAAATTTTTGGTCCAGATGCCTGGCCGTTGATTAACAAACTGTCGCTTTAATTTTAGCTCCGGTTGCCTGGCGGTTGATCTTACTAGAATTAATATGAACCGGCGAGGATTACTTGCTTCACTAAAAAGATGGGCACTGTGCATCACAAGGAACAGGCTATCCTTTGATGTATCTAGCCTTTGAATCCTCTAGGGATTTACTCGGTCATGGATTGAGCAGATGAAAAAGGGCCCCCAGTCCCGAGAGTAGCGGGCTAAGAAACTCCCGGTTTATAAATACTAAAGAAAAATTTAAAATTGGTAATTTGAACGTCAGAACAATGAATCACATTGGGAAGTTACAGCAAATGGAGAGTGAATTTATGAAATATAGTTTGGATAACTTGGCCCTAAGTAAAGCACGTTGTAAGGGGATTAGTAAGGAAACTTTAGACCAAGGTAATATATATGTCTACGCAGGAAAATCAGATGGAGTTGGAAGAGAAGGGGTAGGAAGGATGATGACACCAAGAGCAGAAAAGGCATTAACCGAGTGGAGAGCTGTAAATATTAGATTGTAACTAGCAAATTTCAAATCAAAGCAGTGCAATATGAGTATTATAGTTTGTAATGCCACAACAAATGATTCCCCTGGAGAGAGAAAAGATGAATATTATGAAGAACTGCGGAGTGTAATAGATGAGATCCTAGAGAGAGCTACGAAAAATGTTAATGGAGATTTCAATTACTGCTAAGGTTAGAACGAATAATCAAGGGATAGAGAATGTGATGAGTGTCGAGGTTTCTTGGCGTAGCTGCAAATGAAATTGGAGCACATTTCATAAGTTTCTGTTCAGCAGACAATCTTGTCAATGAAGGTACTCTTTTCCAACAGAAGAAAATCCACAAATATACATGGACTTCACCATGCTGTGATTATAAAAATTAAATAGATCGCATTGCCATTAATAAAGAGAGAAGGAGGACTCTGAGAAATGTAAGAAGCTACAGAGGTGCAGATATTGGTAGTGATCACCATCTCCTCATCACCACACTGAAATTGAAACTAAAAGCACCTAACAGAAAGGTATATAGCATACCTAAGTTTGATATATGTAAGCTTTAAGAAGAAGAGCACAGAGAAACCTTTGCAATGGAATGTAGGAATCGATTTGCAGTTTTAGAGACTCTAAGAGACGAAGAGCTGAACAATTAATTAAGTAGTGAAGTCTTCGGACACCCAGTTACAAGGAGAAAGGTGTGGATATCAAATGATACTTGGGATACTATAAAAAGGAGACAAAGCTATGAATTCAGGAAGTGGCTATGGTGTAAGAATTGCTCATAGAATTTTAATGAAATATCTAAGGGGCAAAGAAAAGAAGCATATAACCATCAAAAAGAGAGATGGATCTGTTATAACAGCCGAAGATCAAGAAAGACAACCTTGGGTGGAACACTTTAATGAGGTCACAAATAGGGGATATGAAGGGATTAATTTGATTGATATACCTAAAGTTGGTGAAGACTTTGATGTGCCCATGAATTGATTCAGTGTGTTTGAAGTCGATGCTATCCTCAAAACACTAAAGAGATGGAAAACCTCTGAATACGATGGAATAACTACAGAGATGATACTGGCCGAAAATGAAGTGACTCTCAGACTACTTAAAAGATTATTTTGTAGAATATGATATGAAGAGGCAAAACCTGATGAATGGGAGTGAGGAATGTTGGTGAAAATGGGAAAAAAGGGAGACTTGAGTTATTGCAACAATTACAGAGGCATAAGACTTATATAAGTTGTTATGAATACATATATATATATATATATATATATATATATATATATATATATATATATATATATATATATATATATATATATATATAGTAACAGCAACAAATCCAGCTATTTCTAGTCCATTGTAGAACAAAGGCCTCAGACATGTCCATAGTCATGTCTGGGGTTTTTCCATTTTTATCACCTCGCTGGCCAATCCGCAATGGTGATGGTAAGAGAATTTAGTCTAATCACTCACAGCAAACCAACCAATTATGGGTCTCCCTAATCAATATAGCTTTGCTGGTCATGGCGTTGCTCAAACCAATTCACCAATCTACGGTATGCCCACTCAGAAAAGAGATATACATATGATATATATATATATATATATATATATATATATATATATATATATATATATATATATATATATATATATACATGCATATACATATGCATTTATATATATATATATATATATATATATATATATATATATATATATATATATATATATATATATATATGTGTGTGTGTGTGTGTGTGTATGTATGTATGTATGTATAAAGCATCCCTTTTATTTTAATAATTGTAAAAGGTGATAACAACGAAGAGTCAAGGCAAGAATAATAGATCTAAAAGCACACCGGAGTTTGTTGATTATTAGATGATGGCAGAGATTCATAAAGAGAAAGAAGGGCCTCAACGGGACGAATGTGGAGAGTTTTGCTCAGGAGGAAGATAAAAGAACACTTGACGTATACACATGATGTATGAGGAAGATGATGACCACGTTGATGCTATCGGCGATGGTGATGAGATTAGAGAAAGCAAAATAAATGCTGGAAGAAAAACATTAAAATTAACATGGAAATATTGATCATGATAATACTTAAAATAGAGAAAACATAACAAATGTCGGTAGAATACATTTTATATTTGAATTATGTTTCTATTTACCCACAAGATATTTGTGAAAAAGACACTTGAAATACATACATGATGTATGAGAAGGGAGTTGGCCACGTTGCTGCAATCCGTGACAATGCTGAGAAGAGGGAAAACTAAGAAAATTTTTATAGAATGACATTAAGTTAAAATAAGGTAATTAAGTATAATAATAGTTGTAATGCAAACTTAAGTAAGAAATATATTGAGATTAAAAAAAATGGAAATTATGATAATAATTTTAAGGTACAAGAAGGGGAAAAATGGTAGTAATACGTGTAATGCCATTTTTTTTCTTTTTTTTTTATAGGTGTATTTTCCCACAAGATAGTTGACAAAATTTGATAGTCATCAGTCGAATTATGAAAGTCACTGTTTATGGATTGGGGAAATTCGAATTTGCTATAATTTAAAACGTTTGTCTTCATCGTGTATGTGTCACAGACGAATTGCTATTTTTGTGTTAATTTTTATTTATTATCTTTAAGATATTGCATGTGTCTTGTACAACATCGTTCTAAGATAGCACAAGTTCAAAATTGCAACAAATGTTTTGATATAGAACAGGCTGACATAAGTTTTTCTACAGTTTGTATATGAAATATTTTATAATGTTGTTATTGTTTTTGAAATATTTTATTTTAATTGATCATTACTCCTCTTATCGTTTATTTATCTCCTTATTCCCTTCCCTCTCTGGGCTAGTTTTTCCTGTTGGAACCTTAGGGTTGTAGCTAATAATAATAATAATAATAATAATAATAATAATAATAATAATAATAATAGTAGTAAGTAGTAGTAGTAGTAGTAGTAGTAGTAGTAGTAGTAGTAGTAGTAATAGTAATACTGAAAATAATAACCAGTGAATGGTACTGTATTCAAGAGGTCAGTATATTCCTACGTAATATGAATTACATATCAATCCCAAAATGCTTTTCTCCGTATGCCTATGGTGTCTATGTATCTCCGTGGCGAATAATCATATCCTCATATGTCCTTATGTTTAAATGACTTTTGCTTATCGTAGGAAAAACTAGTAATAACATGAGCTGCGGTTAAGCCAGTAATTTGAGTTTTAAAACATTAATGCTCCCATTGAAAGTAAGTGCGTATACAATATGAACATAATGTATGGTGAAACATATATAACATTTAATGATTAAGGAGAAATAATAGTTTGAGTTAATTGAATATTTATATCGTATATTTTAATTGGCTTAAAAGAAAATTCTCTCTCTCTCTCTCTCTCTCTCTCTCTCTCTCTCTCTCTCTCTCTCTCTCTCTCTCTCTCTCTCTCTCTCTCTCTCTCTCTCTCTCTCTCTCTCTCTCTATATATATATATATATATATATATATATATTCTGTATGCATATAAGAATGTTAAATAAACTGAATTTATAACATGATTAAGGGATATCACCAAACACGCTATAAAATATCTGATTTAAATGTTACTCCTCCAAATTTCAAAAAGGGAATTGTGGAACGAATTCAGTTGACAAATATATGTTGGAAATAAGGAATAAATCGTTGATAAAAGGATGTCACCGTAGGCTAACTTTTCCAGGAGATTGAACTTACAAAAAGTTCGAGTTTCCAGGCACTGAAGTTTCTATGGATGACATAGAAATAGGATTTTCCATATACTGAAGTTTGAATAAAAGATGTATACCGAAGTCGTATTTTTACCATTTAACAGCTAAGAAGTTTTTATCACAAAGAGAATATAATGCAAGACGTTACTATCTTTTACTCCTAGTGGTATTATCCCCTTAAGAAATGTAGAATTAACAAACTGTCTTGGGATAGAGTTCTCTTACTAAGACTACACTCGGGTACACCATTCTATCTTATATATCCTCTTCTTGTGTATTTCTAATTTTCAATAGTTTATATAAAAAAGATCTGTTTTATTCTTTTTATTGATCTTAGAATATTGGTGTTTTGATTACTTCCCTTGTAGTTTATTTATTTCCTTTTTTCCTTTATTTATTGGGCTATTTTCCACTGTTGTAGCCCTCGTGCTTATAACATCCAGCCTTTCCGAGCGAGGTTGTCCTTTATATAATAATAATAATAATAATAATAATAATAATAATAATAATAATAATAATAATGGAAACGTTATTGGTAATGATAATGATAATATATGAAAATTCTTTCAATTAACTATCTGTTTTTTGTCCCTTCTCCTACTATCTCATTTTATTATTTTTTATTTTTCTAGAATAGATTGAATTTTCATTGATAATCATAAAACATCCTGGCTACAAGCACAACCACAATGCTTATAGAATGTTATTGTTTGGCCCGAATTTGTGAATAATGTATTTTGAAAATGTTTAATCTGGTGACATTTTCTTTTTTGAATAACTTTTAGTATCTTGTTTAAGGACTGAATTTAGTTGATGTAAGTAGGCAAAGTTATGCCTGGTGAAAAAAAGTGTTTATCCATCCTATTGACATTACAAGGGTGTCTCATACATGAAAAGGTAAAAACGCATTTATGAAAGAAAAAAGTCAATGATTAATTTCGAAATTACAAGTAGCTTAAGATGATGAAACATCTCGAATTGATACGATGCTAATGCCTTGTCTCACTTTATTATTATTATTATTATTATTATTATTATTATTATTATTATTATTATTATTATTATTATTATTATTATTATTTCTAATTATGATACAACACTAATAGTAAAAGACGGAAGATATAAGCCCCAAAGCTCCAACAACGATTCGGTTTTATTGTATTGTATTACAGGGCAATGTAACCTAGGAAAACAACTACTTTTTCTAATAGAAAAAATTACGCTCTCTTCGAAAATGACACTCGTTCCCGTCGCAAATGAATAGTTTCAGAAATATATATACAGCTATATCCTACGATAATGGGGGACCCCCAGTGGGAACTCGGGGTTTTGGGTGGGGAAAACATACTGGAGAAACGATATATAATCGTAAAACAAGCATTTTCTTCTCTATACATTACCTTCTTGAATGTATTATTATCGGAGGAAAATACAAAACAGTATAACTGGATGAACTTTGGAGGTGCCCTTGCAAAGATTATTTCATGAAAAATACAGTAACCAGTGCTGCCCTCGTCTGATGTAGATCAAATGTTAGCATTCCATGCTAACATTAGCAGCCATCCGTACGTTCGTTCGTGCATACCAGTTTTCGATCTGCGCTAAAATCCCTCCCCCTGCGCAGGTTTTCCCCTTCCAATTAATCGTTTTATTGTCGTATAATCATCTCATTTTATATTCCCATTCAATATTATTTATCATACATTCCATTTTATCTTCTTATATTGGGTTTATTTCTTTGGTTATTTCCTTTTCACTCCCTGATTTCACATAAATTCTTGCTCTGGACTAGTTTCCCTATCCAGTTCATTCATGGTAAAATCATCTCATTTTATATTCCCATTCAATATTATTTATCATTCATTCCATTGTATCTTCCTATATTGTTTTTATTTCTTTTCTTTTGTTATTTCCTTTTCACTCCCCTGCTTCACATAAATTCTTGCTCTGGACTAGTTTCCCTATTTAGTTCATTCATGTTTACCCTCTAGACTCCGTTGTTTTTCCCTCAACCGATACGTATTCAAAGTTTACACAAGGGGGTTGTCTACTGATATTTCCCTACCCTCCCCTCCCTTTATCTCTTTGAGTGGTCTGTTCACCCCCCTTCCTCCAAATCCTTTTCCCTTGAAACCTTTGTCCTAGTCAAGGCCAATAGAATAAACAGGTCGACCCACGCGCAGCTTTCGCTCGGATGGCCGTTATTAACGTGACGTCAGCAGGTTCGACACCTGAGTCACGTGACTAGACGCACCGTCAAAAATCCCCCTAGGCAATCGAAAGCCCCTGTCCGGAGAGAAGCTCCAGGCAATCTAAAGAAGAGCACGTGTCCTCTTTCTCACATTTTCTTTCTCTCCTCTGTCTCTCCCTGACTGCTTGTCCATAATCTCATTTAATTATATTATTATTATTATTATTATTATTATTATTATTATTATTATTATTATTATTATTATTATACTTTTGATATTAATATAAAATAAATATAATAATAATAATAATAACAACAGCCACCACCAACAACAACAACAACAATAATAATATCAGGAGTATTACAATAATAATAATAATAATAATAATAATAATAATAATAATAATAATAATAATAATGATAATAATAATAATAATGATAATGATAATAATAGTATTAATAATAATAATAATAATAATAATAATAATAATATTAATAAATTGCTATGATTATTATTATTCTTTGACTCTTGATGCCATTATTACTATTATTATAATTATACTCCTTATATTATTATTATATTGTTTTTATTATTATGGTTATCATTATTTTTAGTATTATTATTATTATTAATTATTACCGTTATCATATATGATGGAGGCGATTTATAATTATACAATGGTGACCTCTCAATAATCATATTTGGGATTTGAAACAGAGCAAGGCTGTGAGACAAATTGAGTCGGAGAGAGATGGATGTCTGACCTCCTGGGCTGCTCATTAAAGACTGACCATAGGTTCAGCGTGGGACCTCTTTTGAACCTGTTGACACCACGGATGCGCAAACTTCAAAAATTTCAAGCGGCCGTGGGTTGACCTGTTATTCTATTGGCCTTGGTCCTAGTAAGGTGTCCGTCATTTCAAGTGAAATTTATTTTTTCATATTTTGCGATGGAGGAAGTTATAGAAACTTGTAATGGCTGCAGTATTCCGTACCTAAAAGCAGTTGCTAAATTCCATGGTGATTTTTATTATTCTTCAACCAATGTTGAAAATTTCCGGAAAGCACAACGTAATTCCTCAACGCTTACAGTGCCCCAAGTGCCATTCTCTTTTATCTTATAGGAAAGACATTCACGTGTTTTATTGTAATTCTGAATCCATCGTACCTAAAACTAAGAAGAAACGTCGTTTTGGTTATACCGTTACTTCCTAAAAAGGTAAATTTTTTGGAAAAAGTCGTCTACCCCCATGGAAGATAATATTATTTGCAAACCACTTTTTGCATAAACATTCGGACCATGAGACCCTCATGGAGGCTATCGACATATCCTCGAAAAGTAGTGTCGATTGGAGTAGTTTCTGTTCCGAGGTTACCGAATACTTCTTCGATAATCAAGAGGCGATTGGTGGTAATGGAGTAACAGTTGAAATAGACGAATTTCATTTTTGTAAATCTAAATACAACCGTGGTAGACCGTTAAGTGCCATATGGGTCTTTGGGGGTATTGAATGTGAATCAAAGAAATTTTTCCATTATCCCTTTAGTTTCCCCCCCCCCCCTTTCTACTAAACGAGATTCTGCTACTCTAATTCCCCTCATTCAGAAATATATCAAACCTGTTAGTGATATTATCAGTGATAAGTGGTCTGCATACAACTCTCTTTCGGAAATTGGTTACGAACATAAGTCTATTAATCATTCTGAACATTTCGTTGACCCCCTAGACCCAACCATCCATAATCAAAATATGGAACGGCTCTGGAGAGAAGTGAAGGAGTGGGTTCAGAGACCTGGAATGGAGACTGAATATTTCAAGCAATATTTTTCCAGGTTCTTTTTTACCCACTACTACCCAGAACGTCATTACTGCCAGTCGCCTCTACCCTCCTATACAACAAAAGCCAATGGACTCCCTAGACCCACAAGACCCCGATGCCCCTCATTCATCCACATCCCAGTCATAGGAGTTAATCCGTCAGTCTCACCCTCCCGTGACCCACAAGTTTCGTCGCCGTCTCCATAAAGGTAAGTCATTCCTCAATAGCCATTATATGTGTTTTGTGACCGGGGAACTTCTAGGTTAGGTTAGGTGGGTTTGTTAGGTTCTGTGCCCTTTTGTACTTTTTATATATTGTGTAAAAGTTATATGGTAAAAATATTTAAAATACGTATGGAAATACCTAAGGTCTACCCATCAGCGACCCAAAATTTGTCATCTACTGCGCAGACCACCCATGCGGAGATTAATGACGTCACACCGTACAATGCTTCGATTTACCAGCATTTGTTTTCCAGTATCTACAGTTAGTTTACAAGGAATCTGGTGTTATTATTCAGTGTGAAGCTCTTCCGCTTCCCAATTAACTATTTGTTGAGTCCCGTTTGCAGAGTGCTTGAATTAATTACTATTGGTTAAAATTCCTCGTTACTGTGCTGTGTATGGGTGTTCTTCTAATAAAGATAATAGAGATGAAGGAGTAACTCTTCACAGCTTTCCCAAGCACGTGGAAACTAGAAAGCTGTGGATAAATTCATGTAAAAGGAAGGACCCTTTTAACCCTGATAATGCAATCATGTGTAGTTTACATTTTGAACCTGATGCATTTGAAAGAAACCTGAAATATGAATTGCTTGGAGAGTCAATGCCAAAAAACCAACGATGATTAAAGGAAGGATCAATTCCAACATTATCATTACCTCTATCACAAGGTAAGGTTCAAAAGTGAAATTCATTGTTGGTAAACGATATGTATTAGATTATAGATATGAAAACTAACAATTTATCGGTATTTTTTTAAATAAACGCATAAACACTCGATCCAATTACTAATTTTGACAAATATATGACAATGCATTTATATATCTTTTGTTTTGAAGTGGAGTAGATATTGTAAATGATAAAAGTGAATGCTACTTTTGTTATTTCTATCAGTATCAAAGAAGCAAGTTCCGTATGACTCAAAGATGTCCAGAAATGCCTATGGGTTGGACTTAGAAAATCAGAATAAAATTATCAAATGCATGACACAGACAGTAAAATCAATGAAGGTAATTAGAAGTAAAAGTCTTTACCCATTCCAAAAAAGGAGTGACAATTTCATGCGAATCTTTGCCCAAATTGTTAGAGATGGTAAAAAATAAATTCCATATTTCATATATACTGACATACAGACTGAATCAAGATGGACTGGAACATTTCTTTGCTTGCCTGCGACAAATGGGAGCCTGTTATCAGCACCCAACTTCAGTTGCCGTTAAATATCGCATTAGATCTCATCTTTTAGGGAAGGATAATTATCTCATGGGGTCGAAATGTGAAACAGAAACCAAAAGAAAAGTAGATAACTTTACAGTTGGAACCTTTTCTTTCCTTAGTAATGAAACTTCCTCTCAAGATAAAGACGACGAATCGCTACAACGTGAGCTAAGTCTCTCCGCGATGATATTTTGTTTGCCGGATGAATGTGACGGTGAAGAAAAAGATAATGATGTTACAGAAAGTGTAGGGGAAGTTATTAACGAACTGCTGGAGGATGCAATAGCGAAAGGGGGTCTAGAGTATTTTGCTGGTTTCATTGCCCATAAGTTTCCTAAATACCCAAATCTTGGGTCATATGTATCAATGGGAGACAATTCATGGACGAGTATAATTAGCAGAGCAGATAATAAACTAGTGTAGCCATCAAAAGAATTTTCTGATCAAATCAAGACTATGGAAAACATGTTCAAATGTTATCATGGGGAAAAAGGTTTAAAACCTGGTAAAGGAACAGTAAAAAATTTTGCAGCAGAAATTGCAAATGTAATGGGATTGCCACTTGATTTAGTTACTTATTTTGTTCATTATCAGACTTTCTTTTGAATAAGAATATTAAATAGGGAAACAACTTCCACAAGGAAAATTATGAATAAAGTTAAAAGGTTGTAAAGTGTAATAATTAGAATTTTTTAAGTTTAAGATTATTTTTGCAACCATATTTGTATAGATTTTTCTAAATGTATTTTTTAGTAAATAATTAGTGTAAAATAATTTTTTCATATACGCATGCACGTTGCTTATTTGTATATTTACTGACTGATATAAAGAATTTTAATAATTTTTTCTTTCCTGATGTGCGTCTTTTTATACTATTTTTTTTTTTCAAAACCTTCTCATAAGAAGTATTTTATCATGAAATCCAGTCAGCAAAATATCTTGAAATATTATATTTTCTGGAATAGTAATGTTATTCTTAACTGGATAAGAAAGAATGATGAACTTTTGCAAAATAAGTTCTGACTGAAAGGTGTTCTTTCGCTGGCCAGTGGTGCTTACTGACGTCACAAAACTTACCCCCCTTTAATGTTTACCCCTCTAATCCCTGCTCACCCCCAATTTACCTGCGCGTGGGTTGACCTGGTACTCTATAGACCTTGTAGCATTGCTACCGTTAGTAATGTCATCGTGTCGTTGGTAACTCTGTGTACCATTCGTTATCATTGGTAGCACTGTGAATCATTGGTAACGTTGATAATGTTGTCGTTCGCAGTACATTCGTAAGAGAAGTGACAACGTTGAACAAATGCTTATATTTAAATATTTTAACACAACATATATATCAACAGTGATAATATTTAACCATTTTAACAGAAAATAAGTTTTCCTGTAGGAAATAACGTGATTCAACCGGTTTTCACCTTCATTTCATCCGTAATAACAGCAACCTATTCGTCAACTTATAGTTAGCCGAATTGGTTGATCTGTTTGATTGCGGTTGAAATGAAGGTCAAATTCGGTTAAATCACGTTATTTACTATAGGAAAACATATAATTTCTGTTCGAAATCACACCCTGTAATACAATACAAATTTACCCTTGGCCACAGGTGGAATAAAACTTATAACCGCATGATGGAGAACGCATGACTATTAGAATTAATTGTATACCTAATATTAAGAATAGAATGACTGAAATATATACAACAAACATTACGTCAGAAATATCTGAGTTCCAGAGCTTTAAGAGTTAACGGTCTTGCATTATAGAATGTGTTAGATGTTTCAACAACAAATTATTCTATTGATACTCATTTTTTCAGGGTTGTTACGTTATGGGTCTACCTCACTCCTGGTTTCCACCACTCCCTCCTCAAAAAAAGTTAGTAGAATTATCTTTACAAATTTTCAAACGATTACAAAATTACTTTATATTAGGCTGTTTAATGGATATAGGTAAAGACAGAAAAAAAAATACATCTTTTTATGTTAAAAAATCGTCAGAATATGACAATTCACTCGATAGTTTTTATTGTTTACCCTTTTCCTAAATCTGTCACTGGAATAAATTAAGTCAAATTTGAGTTTGCTATTACATACTGAAATAGATAATTCTTTTTAATAAAGTTAAAACAATGCAAAGTTTCAGGTAAATGATTTGCTTGTATATAGCTATGAATATTTATGAGGCCTTCAATATATGACCTCAGTCATATTATATATACAGTATATGACAATCATATTGCACTAGTGTTAGAATTCAATATAAGAAAATAGATTCATGAAATAATATTGATTGATTATCAGATACTATTTGGCATCATTACAGCAATGGATAATGATGCCATCATGAATTAAAAAAACTATAATATCAGATAATAGGCAATACAAAGTAGAATATTTTAGGATATATAGAATTTACAGTACAAAAGTTCTTATTACCTATAAAACAAAAACTGCTACGGATAAAGAAATTACGGTGCAAAATGTAACTTTTATAGATTACGGTACCAGTCGTTGTAAAATATTTTAGTATATACAATATAAATATAATTACCATCTATAAAACAAAAATTAAAAACGATGAATAAATTGTAATACAAAGATATGTAGATTGGCATTGTGACATGGTATCCATCTTCTTTTTCATATAGAAAAGTAACAGTTGATTCATCTCTTTTTTGGGCTCAGGCCATGTCGTCCTGATGGAAGTTCCTTTATTAGTAGCTTCCTAGGTTATATTTGACTACAGTGATATATCCCAGAGAATTTACCAAAGGTATCCAGAATTCTAACTCCTGGAGCAAATATCCCTTAAAATTGGATATCGCGTAATCGGAGGACGTATTCTTGACACGTCTCATAGCTATCTACACCCCTAATAGCGTTTCCGCTTCGAGGGGGAAAAGTGGCAAGAATATAGGGGAGTCGTTTAAGAGACAACGCTCTCGACACTCCTACTGTACTGTAAATAGTGCGCCGAATCGCCACCGCGAGGCGCCACCAAGCCATTCTTTCTCTTGTAGCTTCGTTGACCGGTATTATCCCGTGTTATCTCTCGCTATTTTGGAGTTATTTGTCACTATGATGTCTTCACCAGCCTCATCAGCTTCTGGAAAGTTAAGTAATATCTTTGAATTGAGATCGTAATTAACATAACAAGAGCTGTTGCCAACCGGATGGTGTTATGAACACGGTCGTTCTTCCTGTACATCTAGTTAGCCAGAACGACTTTCCCGGCATTATTTGCTTTAATAACTTTAGCTATTTAGTATTTTAGCTAGGGGTTTTTATATTATGTCATTGTTGTCGTGGATTTGGCTATATATGTTTGAGCCTCACGTGTGCTAGGCTTCCTAGCCTAGGCACCTACACACTTCATGCATGATATAACCTTCCTGGTAAAGTTTTATTGAAGCTCAGGCAATATTTTATACAATCAAGATATTACTGCATAAATTTTCCTCTTCCAAGATAGTATACAAGAGAGTTTCGGTGAACGATTCTCTATGCTCCTGGACTTACTAGCCCAGGGGCTTTAGTATACTTTCATACATGTCCCCAATTGGTCTTGTATTGTCTTCTAAGGTGAAGTTGATGCCTCCTATACCTTCTAAGTCGATACCAATCTCTTGGTGAGTTTTAAGAGCAATTCCCCTCCCCTCTGATAAGACTAGGCTACCCTCAGTTAGCTTTGTTGTGAACTGAGTTCTAGCAAAGTTTACAGGGGTGTTTTGTTTCTTTCTCTTAACCACTGAGTCGGTTTTTGAGTTAGAACGGGACATCAGAGTAAAGTCTGTGTTAGGCATCTTACTGTCTCGGTGAAATGATTTCCCAATTCAGGTTAAGTTGTCTATACAGGAGGCTAGGCCTCCCTAGACCATACGTGGAGGTTTTTGTTTCACAATTCCTCCTTCCTCGGTCTAACAGACAATCCTGTGCTAGTGATCTTAGACCGAAGAAATGATTTCTTCATTGTCTAAGATACCTGATACGAGATTCTGTTCTCTTGCGAGATTGTGTCCTATGGCCACTTTCTCACTTGTCTAACCCAACCAGGGGAAATGATTTCCCCTACTTGAGGTTACCTTATGAGATCAGAATCATTTAAGTTGGGTAATGCCTTCGGGTATTACCATACTTATAGGACTTTTCCCCCTTCCCCGCTGTCTCTTTTGTGTTGGATGAACCATCACCCTCCCTGGCCGTCATTCTATATTTGGCCCTAAGGGTAATCTATAGAACTGGCCTGAGGTTCCCTGTCTGCTGCCGGCCTGGCCGGCTGCCGGCAGGTACCCTCATAATCATTAGAGTGTTCTTCAGTCCTCCCTTGGACTGCCGTCCATAGCCCATATGGATGGGATATGGTTGGGTGGAAACCCAAATATAATTCCCCCTTCCACTTGAACCCTGATTCGGGATGTAGGCAGGCAAGGCTGAGCCTTTGCCTTCCTCCATCCTCTCTCTTTTTCTCTACCTTTCCTTATACTGGGCCGGCCGCCGGCAGCTTATAGCTGTCAGCGGCCATGTTGGTTGTCTGTCAACCGGCAGTTACTCTGCCGCCACTTGCCGGGGGTGTCGCTGAGCGATAACCCAACGACATTAAACATACTATGACCAGTGGCCGGTAGTCGGCCAGCCAAAGTATAGATCTGAAGACAGTAACTGCCTTCAATAGCCCAGAATAGGCCGGCATATGTCGGCAAGGCCGGCATATGCTGGCAGTCCCGGCATGTGTCGGCAGGCCCGGCATGTGCCGGCAGGCCCGGCATGTCCCGGCAGGCCCGGCATGTACCGGCAGGCCCGGCAGGTCTGGCGGTATACCGCCGCCAGTCAGTGCTGTAGCCCAAAACGTTTTTTCCAACCTACAAGGTGCTTCATGGGCAGCCTATTGTGAGACCATCACATATAAGAGAATGATCCTCTCTACCACTTAATGGTTATCAACCATTAATTTACCCCAAATATTGAACCTGGGACATTGTGTTAAGAAGAAACTTTATATCAAAGGATTTTATCTTCCCATACAAAATTCATTAAAAATTTATTGTTCAATATTGGAGGAGGTCATAGCAATGGGCTGAACAGGAAACACAAGTAGGTGTCTTTCCTATCTCCTAGCTTACTCTATCCAAGCTAATATTTAAAAAAAAAAAAGAAAATATGTATGCTGAAATCTGAGAATTTCACCGAATATTTATATGCTTTCTTTCTTTACAGGAGGAGCATCCCGAATGCGGGAACAGTTTTTGCAGGGTCCGTAGCAAGAACTTCTACGGCCATGACGTGTGCAGGGCCCATGCTCGCTTCGCAGTCACCCAGGGGGCTCTCAAATACTGGGACCCACAGGTATGTACTGTTTGTGACAAACTGGTAAAAGAGGCTTTTGATGATCAAAAAGTCTACTGAATCAAGGGATGCAGCAAGGGACACACTGCGAAAATGGGTCAGGGGTTTTCAGAAGAACACCTCTGGCCCATACCTTCCTAATGAGAGGATGAGGGACTGTCTTTTCCCTAGGGCATCTGCGGATGCAATCATTCCCCAGGCTCAACCCGAGATTCCCCTAGTACAGATTCCGATGGAATCTGTTGTTTCGGACGCCTTGAAGGGCATCCATTTAGATGACAACATGTCAGTTGTCTCAGAGGAGACTGAGAACAATCTCCTACTGGAAGAATTGGAGCAGGAGGATGACGTACCTCCTGAGGCTGAAGTCGATAAGACCGAAACGATTTTGGTATCTTCAGCCACGGTGACTGAGCCGGTGCCTTCGACTTCATCTACTTCACCCCAGCTAGATTCCATCACGAGTACGTTGCACTCGCTGTTGTCTATGGTGCAGGACATTCAGAAGAAATCGTCCGAGAAAGAAGCTTCTCTTCGGACGGAAATGCATCAGCTGGTTGCAACACGTTTAGCCCTGAAGAAGCTAAACGTCAAGGATCTCCCCGCTTTCTCTAATGTTAACCCTTGGAGATATGCAGAGCATATGCCAATGTCGGGGGGGAAGATCTTCCTCTCGGAGAAACTGGGCACTGTCCCAGTAGAGGAAATTGAGTTTTGGCCCAGCAAAGGGGCCTACCAGGACTGCTATGTCCGTCTAAGGACGGAACCTGCATCCAAGGAGGAAACAGAGCCGAAGGAGACGATTGTCCTCGAACTCTCTAAGTCTCAGGCCTTATATACAACCACGTTGAAAGAGAGGGCCTTTACTAGTTCCAAGGTGCCGGCTCTCAGCAAAAAGCACCCGTCCTTTATTGCTGACCCCAAACGTGCCTTCCCCTTTATGGACAAAGGGTTTAAGGCAGCCTTAAAGGCAATTGAAGCAAGGAAACCTTGCCCTACACTGGAGGAGTGTAGACCCTTTTCCCTTGCTTTTCCATCAGATGATAAAGACTGGAAGGATGTTCATAACACCTTCACAGTTGGGAAGCTGGAGGCAGATATTGCTGGACGACAGTCCGGCGAAAACCTCCCGAAGCTGTCAGAGTCTCCTGCGCAGGGAACAAGAGACTAAAGAACGTCTTGTTGCTTCCATGTCTCTGCAGACTGGCTTAGAGACTATGGCAAGCATCCCGGACACCCCAGATATGTACATGGTCTTTGCCAAATCTCATTTGGCGACAGTCACCAAGGACTTTTACAACTTTATCAAAGCCCGAAGGACTTGTAGAGAGTTCGTGTTCGCCTCGGCTGCGGTGAGACACGAACCAAGGAAGCTCCTAGCCTCCAATATCTGGGGAAAAGACCTCTTCCCAAGCAAAGTGGTCAAAGAGGTCGTGGACAAAGCTGCTACGGAGGACAGGAATCTCCTCTCCTAGTGGGGCTTGTCCTCAAAAAGAAAATCTTCCGCTGACGAGGGTCCCCAGCCGAAGAATAAATCAAAACGACCGAGAGTGCCCTCTCGGCCTAGAAAACAGCAACAGCCTCCCGTGGCCACGGTGCCCCAGACGGTGGCACATCCAACCACCACCTTCCAACTGGTGCCCCAAACGCTGGCGACCCAATCGCCGGTGTTCACCCCAGTCTTTGAAAGCCAATCGACGACTTTTAGGCCAAAGTCTCAAGGTTCCTTTCGAGGGTCCTCTAGACGCCCCTTTAGAGGTAGGGGTAACAAAGGTGGACGTGGCCAAGGAGGCAAGTCCTCCAACCAGCACTCCAAGTGAGTTGCTACCGGTAGGAGGGAGACTTCTCCTCTTCCGGAATCGTTGGACCTTCGATCCCCGGGCACACAGCCTAATCAAGAACGGACTAGGGTGGAGTTGGAGCTCAACTCCACCAAACTTTCCTCAATTCTTCCAGCACTCACCCCCAATTCTGGAAGAATATGTTCAGGAACTCCTTAACAAAAGAGTTATACGGAAGGCAAAGTCCATCAGATTCCAAGGAAGGCTATTTTGTGTTCCGAAGAAAGATTCGGAAAAGCTCAGAGTCATTCTGGATTTATCACCACTCAATAAGTTCATGGTGAACCACAAATTCAGAATGCTAAGGCTTCAACACATAAGGACCCTTTTGCCCAAACGGGCATACACAGTCTCCATAGACATGACGGATGCGTACTGGCATGTTCCAATCAACCGTCAAGTTTCCCCCTACCTAGGTTTCAAACTACAGAAAAGAAAGTACGTTTTCAGAGCCATGCCCTTCGGTCTAAACATAGCCCCAAGGGTATTAACTTCTTAGAAGAATACAAGTCAAAGTCAACAAGAAGACAATATGAGTCTTCTTGGAAGTAATGGATGGCCTTTGTCAAGGCGAAGAAACCTACGGAGATTTCTATGGATTTTTGCTTGTCCTTCTTCATCCGTCTTCATGAACAAGGTTTAGCAGCCAACAATGTAAATCTGCCCTAGCCAGACCAATGCTATATGCCTTCCAGGTAGACTTTTCTTATGAAATCTTCTACAAGATTCCATAAGCCTGCGCTAAACTTCGGCCCGCAGCTCCTCCATAGCCCATTTCATGGTCTTTGGATAAGGTTCTTCACTTAGCATCAACTCTGAACAATGAGGATTGGTCGCTGAAAGACTTGACTCAAAAGGTGATATTCTTATTTGCACTAGCCTCAGGAGCCAGAGTTAGCGAGATAGTGGCCCTCTCGAGGGATGATGGCCACATTCAATTCACAGACTCCGGAGAACTGAACCTCTTTCCGGACCCGACGTTTCTCCCCAAGAACGAGCTGCCCACTAAGAGATGGGGTCCCTGGAGAATCTGCCCTTTGAAGGAAGAGGCATCCCTCTGCCCAGTGGAATGCCTAAAGGTCTATCTTCGTAGAACTTCAGACTTTCAGGGAGGTCAGCTTTTCAGGGGAGAGAGGTCTGGTTCAACATTATCCTTGAAACAATTAAGGGCGAAAATCACCTATCTTATACGCAGAGCGGATCCAGACAGTACTTCCGCATGTCATGATCCGAGAAAAGTTGCCTCGTCTCTGAATTTCTTTCAGACGATGTCGTTTGAAAGCCTTCGTGCTTATACTGGATGGAAATCATCCAGAGTTTTTCTTCAAACACCATGCGAAGCAAATACAGGAAATAAAATTTCATGCGGTGGCGGCAGGCAGTGTTATAAAACCTGCCGCTTGATTACTGCGAAGAACAGTGCACTAATTGGGACTTTTAGTGAAGGGTGTACATGATAGACTCATAAGACATATCATGTTGAGTATTGTGTTTAGTGATAACACTATAGACTGTTCTCTTTACACAGGTGACACTAAGCATAATAGACTGACACAAGTGCCAGGCATACTTATATGCAGTGTTCTTGGTAACAACAGAATACATAGTGAAATTTTATATTTCCCTTAGAGTGGCTAATGTTTTCCTTTTCAGGTGAAACTTATTTTAATTCTGTTATTACTATTTATGCTTTTATGCAGAATTGTTCTGCATAAGATGTAATTGAATACAACCATGATTTCTATTTTTGTGATAAACAATAGAAGGAATCTTAGCATCTCTTTCGCATCAAACATTCTAGATTAAGAATAAAGTCAGAGCATCTTTGATTCTTTTAATATTTAAGAAAATATTGGGGAACTAATGTTAAGACTGTTCCAAGCAAACAGGTAAGAACTGATTGTACTAAACTGTTTACTTTACTGAACTAAGGTTTCCTACACGTATATAAACCTGTCTGTCTCTTTTCAGCCAGACTTGGGAGGTATCAGTAACCTATGCAGAGATATACCATCTAAGTACAGACTATACTTTATGTATATGATGACACTAATATACAAACTGTTCGCTAGATTGTTCCTTGAACTCACAATCCTCGGGTTTTTTCCTAGAGTCTACCCAGACTCTTCCCTGTAGGGGGCAGGAAGAGCTGACATAGTTTATGATCAGTTAATTGATGTATAACGGTAACATCAAGTGTCTCTAGGTCAAGAAGACCAAATAGGAAATATTTATCTAGAGATAACGGCAATATTGAAAATCCACAGATACATTAATGCTCTGGTAAACTTCCATCAGGACGACATGGCCTGAGCCCAAAAAACGGATTTTGAAGCGAAGCGAAAAATCTATTTTTGGGTGAGGTAGCCATGTCATCCTGATGGACCCACCCTCTTTTTGACAAAAGGATAATGAATCCCTCCCTATGGTACTGTATCTGGAACACCTACAAAGCTACAAAGAATGGCTTGGTGGTGACTCGCGGTGGCGATTCGGCGCACTATTTACAGTACAGTAGGAGTGTCGAGAGCGTTGTCTCTTTAACGACTCTCCTATATTCTTGCCACTTTTTCCCCCTCAAAGCGGAAACGCTATTAGGGGTGTAGATAGCTATGAGACGTGTCAAGAATACGTCATCTGATTACGCGATATCCAATTTTAAGGGATATTCGCTCCAGGAGTTAAAATTCTGGATACCTTTGGTAAATTCTCTGGGATATATCACTGTAGTCAAATATATCCTAGGAAGCTACTTATGAAGGAACTTCCATCAGGACGACATGGCTACCTCACTCAAAAATAGATTTTTCGCTTCGCTTCAAAATCCGTTTTTTTTTTCTGAAGTGCATGTAACTACTTTTGCATTTTTTTTTTTATTTAAAATATCAAATATATTACTTTTATTATAAACGCCTAAGACGATCTTTTAGAAATTCTACCTCTGCATAAGATTTCTGAGGCTTTATACATAACCTTCAAAACTTATTAGGGTAACCAACAAGCTTCTCTGAATAAAAATGCGTAAAAAAAAAAAAAATTTCTATTGAATAAGAATAATTCTCCAATAGTGAAATTTATAATTTTTGTAACACAAAAAATAGATTATTTGAAGTAGTCACTCATAACTTGAGTTTTAATGTATATTCTTTCAGAATTTACACTATACAATCAATATAATTGAAGTAAACATCTTATTGCAGCCCCATAACATTTCTTATTTTCATACAAAGTTTATTCATATCTATAATAAAATTAAGTTTTATTTATAAAAGAACTATCCATTTTTGTACGAAGAACACAATGTAACCCCAGGCTAACTTTTCTAACAAACTGGAGGAATAAATGGCAGAAAAGATACCCATATAACCTTCTATTGGCTCCGGGGAGTAGAATTTTTAAGGTGGTCAAATCTTAAGTTCCTTTATGGGTACATATTATGGTGCTTTATAATGTATGGAATAGGAAACTACTCTGCAATGTAACATCCTACAACTACTTATATGGCAAAGAATGGAATTATTGATAATAATTATGTGCAGAACGTATATGTGAAAGGAAAATAATAGAAAAATAAATTCTTTACGTTTAGAAGCGAGAACAATGTTGGGGCTGATTCTGTTTGCCTGAATAACCATTATATTGAAAGTGTTTTGGCACGTCACTATTAACCCTTTGACTGTCAGTGGTGAATTTAACAACACTTCTGCTGTGGTAAAATCTTTCAAGTTATTGATATCTATAGGAAAGCTCCCATCAAGATCTTTGCAATGAATACCAACTTATTATGTTTGGGTGATTTAAAAGTTTTCCTTTTCTTTTCAAATTTTGTTTAAGTCACCAGTGGCAGTGAAAGGGTTAATAGGACTATCTTATCTTTTAGAAATGAGATATGATATTCATATAAATGAGAATCTAACTAAATTTTTGTCGTTAGAGAACCTCTTAAAAAGATAACAGAAATACGGCCTTGACTCGGGTTAGTTAAAGAAAATATGTGCTTAATGTTGCGGTATATTTCAATTTTGAAGAAAACCTCATAGAACGTTAGTCTAGTCTATCTTTAAAGAAGTGAAAAATTAAAGACTTCATTCTAACTCCAGAGTCAAGGACAATCGTAATTAATTAATATTTTCTAATAGTGTTTGTTCAGTAAACATAAACATCATTCACGAATGTTATGTTTACTTATTACATATTAAAAACTGAAATCTGTATATACGAATTGGACCTTAATACCTTAATTGTTATATCTGGAATAATTTCTTCTAAAGATTACGAAATATATCTGTTGTATGTTTCATTAAGATATGATCGAATTTTATTTTCTAATGGCAAATGAACTTTTTTGTATGATATAAACTAAACTTGAATGTTGTACTTCCCATTTATTTTAACATCAATAATTCAATTATTACTAATGTAGGTTTGCTCATTTTATTCATATCAACAGGGATATCAGAATTTCATACTCCATGCGTATTCAGGAAGACTTCTAATGTTGACGAAGTAAAAGAATAATTATGATGATTTTATAATGGGATAATAGCATTAATAACATCTAAAACCACACTTCTACTGCTACTACTAATACTAATAGTACTACTGCTGGTACTAATGATGATAATAATGATAATGTTAATAATTTTGATAATATTGATGATAATAATGCAAAAAAAACGATAATAATAATAATAATAATAATAATAATAATAATAATAATAATAATAATAATAATAATAATAATAATATTGATGATAATAATGCAAAAAAAAAAACGATAATAATAATAATAATAATAATAATAATAATAATAATAATAATGATAATAATAATAATAATAATAATAATAATAATAATAATAATAATGATAAAAATAATAATGATAATAGAGAAACTGGTAGTGGTAGTAATGCACAGGATAAATCAATTCTCATCAAGTAATTTGATTTTCCCTTTTGCAATCAAGCTTCCAAGGGAAAAATATCATATTTGTGGTCTTTCGAACAATGGGTGTTGCAGATCTTTTAATCTTCCTGGATAATCCATTAATGGCCGAACATAAACAATCACGTTCGGCCGGCCAGTCAGAATGGAGTGATCTGTACACCAAAATCCAATCCATTCAAGGGATCAATTGTATTTGGTTTGCAGTTCCCAACGAATTTAAATTTCAATCCCATTCATTTCGTTGGATTGGGTGTCACATATATCTTAAGTTTGGGCATATATAAAGGATTTCTTATTCTCTGCAACTATGACTACGTACTTACGGAACGGGTTATAATATTATCCTGTGAGAACAGAAAATGTTGTTTTTATTGTTCAGAATAGATTTTAAGCAATTATAAGTAATTGTATATCTGTTATCTAAATAAAAAATGATAGCTTTCCAAGTCTTGCAATGGATAGTTTTTCCAAGGCCAGGAGATAGAAGGTCTTCTTAATTTGGTGGAGTCACCACCCACCTAACTACCGAAGTGATTATGTATCTGACCGGTAACTGGTCCACGGTTCGGTGGGAAACCCTTTCACTTTTCCAGTGCTTACCAGACGGGCACTAGGTAATGATAAAGTAAACACCTCCATTTTCTTTAAGGTGCTCTTGTGAACAGAGGTAGACTTGAGAATTCGCCAATAATTATCAAATATATTTGGCAGACGGGCCAATGTGCAGGATGTACTTCATTCTTGATCTTTTTGGTGGGCTTTTGCCAAGGTGTTGTAATGCAGCCCCAGGTGAATAGCGGGCAATGAGTTTCTTGACAGGGCATTGGTACCTGGATTCATTTTTGAGGGACGTGTCGAACGGTACAATTGTATTTAGCCATGGCAGACAGATGTCAGCATTGGCGGCCGGACCAGCTGTCAGACTGTCAAGGGAAGGTATGCACCCAAGGCATGTGGTCCGTGCGAATGATGAAGGGCGTACCTTACAAGAACTGGTGGAAGTGGTGGACAGCCAAGTGTATTGCCAGCAATTCGTTGCCTAAGGTAGAGTAGCCGGATTCTGCCTTGGACAGTTTTCTACTGAAGAAGGCCAATGAGTGCGAAAAGCTGTTGTCCACCCATTTGAGTACTGCCCCAATAGTGACGTGTCGTCGCTGGCATCGATGGAGAGAAGTGAAGGTGCATGTGGCATGGGAAAAGAGAGAGCAGTAGCAGATGATAGGGCAATCATTGCATTGCAGAAGGCCGCTTCTTGAAGGGGACCCAACTTCTGTTCTTGCTTGCCCTTGAGGGAGACATAGAGGAGGACAAGAGTGGCGGCGATGGTTGCCAGGAAACGGAGATAATAATTGGTTTTGCTCAAGAATTCTTGGAGTGCTTTGACGGTCGAGGGCATGGGGAAGTTCTTGATCGCTCTTACCTTTTCAGGGAGTGGGTGTACTTCTTCAGGAGTGATGCAATGCCCCTGAGAACTATACTTCATTGGCACCAAAGGTATGCTTTTCGTATCAGACTTCGAGGCCGTTTTTTTGATAGGCAGTCTCTTTGGAGGGTGAGAACACAAGTATGTCGTCCACGTAACATACACAGAAGGGGGGGTCCCCTAAGATGCCGCCTATGAGATTTTGAATTGGCCTCAGCATTACGAAGGCCAAAACAGGGTTAATTAAAGGTGTATATACCGAAAGGGGATAGAGATGGTTGTCTTGGGGATATCTCCTGGGATCATGGGCTGGGTGTTCAATACACTCCGCAGTCACCAATGTGTACATGAGCCAATTAAGTGATAACTGAGAGATAAGACGAATGCAACTAATTTTATTTTGACGGAGTATAAGTATTTACACAACCCATGCCAATCAAGAACGGCAAAATAGTAAAACGATTAAAAAACAAACAGGCTTAAACAGGTTATCAGTGCGAGGGGAGAGACATAACGATTATCTACGAAAAAGAGAAATACCATTACAGTGTACGAGCATGTATGATACATATCCGGTACAATATATAACAGTGCATAATGCCATATGTTTGTTGCACTTATGGGTCCAAATATAAATATCGTGGAATTAGTTTCCCAAAAACTCTAGTAGTTACGGAACGAGTGGGAAAGGGTATGTATAGTTAAACAGTCAAAGGATATGGCACGTACATCCAAGGTTTGTAGTACCCACCTTGAACCAGGGGCATTTGGAAGAAGATTGTACCATGAGTGGTTGAAATTACCACAACTTCCTAAACGAAAAAGACTAAAGGCTGCAGCAATAACAAGTTATTATTATTATTGTTATTATTATTATTATTATTATTATTTTCACTACTATTATTAGTATTAGCCAAGCTACAACCCCGCTTGGAAAAACTGAATGCTATAAGGCCAAGGGTTCCAAAAGGAAAAATAGCCCAAGGAGAAAAGGAAATAAGTTAATAAGCAAATATGCTATATACAAGTAATGAATTGAGAATATAAGATATTTCAAGATTATTCATCATCCTCATCATCTCCTCCTAGGCCTATTGACGCAAAGGCCCTTGGTTAGATTTTGCCAGTAGTCTTTCTCATGAGCTTTTAAATCAATTCTTCTCCATTCGTCATCTCCTAATTCCCGCTTCATAGTTCTTGGCCATCTAGGCTTGAGTCTTCCAACGCTTCTAGTGCTTTTGGAGCCCAGTTAAAAGTTTGATGAACTAATCTCCACCCCTTACCATGATCACATCTACATTGGGCACTAGAGTAATCTGTCATAGTTTCATTTCTAATCCTGTACTGCCATTTAACTCCCAATATTCTTCTGATGGCTTTGTTATCAAATCTACAAAATATGTTGGATATTTTTTCATTGTCATACAGCGACTCATTTCAATACAGTAACACTGATCTCACTAAACTGATATATAGTCTGAATTTTTATGTAATTTCAACCGTTTTGGGTTTCAAATTTTTCTTAACTTAGCTATTATTTGATTTTCTTTTTTCAATCTTTGAATAGACTCAAATTTTAAAGACTCCGTATTAAATTAGATATCATACTACCTAAATATTTGAATTAATCAGCCTCATTAATCCTCTCTCCTTCCAAACATATTTCATCTTCAATTGTATATTCTGATATCATCATCTCTGTATTTCTTCTATTTATCTTGAACCCTACCTCATGTGACATTTCATGCATTTTGGTAAGCAAGTAATGTAAATTATGTGGTATTCTTCTAATAAGGACAGCGAGACCAGCATACTCCAGGTCAGCTAATTTCGTATTACCAATCCAGTCCAATCCTTTTCGACCATCCCCAACTGTTTTATGCATTGTACAATCCATAAGGAGGATAAACAACATTAGTGACAACACATTTCCTTTGAGTACTCCACTGCTCACTGGAAATTCATTTGTTTGGACTCCACTGACATTAACTTGGCACTTGCTATGCTTATAAACAGGCTTAATCAAATTTACATAATTAAGAAGAATTCAATAATAATGCAGGACTCTCCACAAAATTGGCCGGTGCACATTATCAAAGGCTTTTTCATAGTCGACAAATGCCATCAAAAGTGGATTTCTATATTCTACACATTGCTGTACATCATGCCTTAAAATGAAAATTTTGTCAGTACAATTTATAATTTTCTAAATCCTCCTTTTTCACCTCTCAGATTTTCTTTAATTTTTATTTCTAGTCTTTTTAGAATAAGCATAATATATATTTTCATGAAAAACGAAGTAAGTGTGATGACTGTAATTATTGCAGTCAGTCAGATCTCTATTTTTTATTTATTTACTTTTTTTCTTCTTTTTGCCACTTTCACTAACACTCCTTGTTCCCATTCATCAGGTTTATCCTCTTCATGCCACATTCTATGAAATAGTCTTGTAAGTATTCTGAAAGTCGCTTCATTTTCGGCCAATTTCATCTCGGCAGTTATTTCATCGTATTTTTAATGATAATTTCGACTTCAAATCCACTAAATTCATTCAAGTTCACATCAAGGTCTTCCTCAGCTTCAGATATGTCAATCAAATTATTCGCCTTATGTTTCCTATTCATAACCTTACTAAAGTATTCCATCTAACGTTGCCTTTCTTCATCTTCTGATGTTATAACAGATCCATCTCTCTTTCTTATGGGTATATATTTCTTCTTTGCCCCCGTAGAGATATCATTGATAATTCGATGAGCAATTCTTACAACATAGTCAATCCATGAATTCATAGTTTTGTCAGCCTCATCTGCTTTCCTGTCTACTTATTTTTACTAGTCATTCCTGGCTTCTCTTTCCATTTCCCTATCAG
Organism: Palaemon carinicauda; assembly: GCF_036898095.1. Lineage (NCBI taxonomy): Eukaryota > Metazoa > Arthropoda > Malacostraca > Decapoda > Palaemonidae > Palaemon > Palaemon carinicauda. The sequence continues at coordinate 97,902,177 of NC_090733.1, read as the reverse complement.
TATGGGAATACTGCATGCTCTTCCTTGTAATTTTCATTATTCTCTTGAAAAAATTTCAAATCTATAACCACAATAAAATAGATCGGTCACGTATAAACTTAAGTTAACATATGTACACAAACTTGTAAAAGACACACGCAAAATAAATAATATCTTAACTGATTAATTATGAGACAAAACCTGATACTTTTCTTTATAACAGATACCATGTATGTCAAATACTTGAAAATACGGTTATAGGTAAAGCTTACGCAATCTTCATAAACGACTGTCACAAGTGTAAGAAATGCAAGTAAGATCCTATTTACTGTATAAGAAAATATTGCGGCACTTTACTTCAATGATAAATAACTTATTCGATGATGCAAGAAACTTTCTCCATTCACAAATCACAGTTCAGTAAAAAAAATACATCTTTATTAGTGACGTTAAATTTGTAAAAACAAAATTGTGCGTTTATTGTAGTTGCCCCCAATGTATACCTATTTTCCAATTATTTTCTTATCATCTTGGTCTTTTTGTTAAACCACCTGGTGACCCAGTAAGTAAGCAGACTAGGCTCTGCCTACATTAAGGGTCGGGGGGATGGGGAGGAAAGTGAACACACCTTCTCTCTGTTGGCCTTGAGTTTTTTAGTAAAAGTGTGTATAATGATATAGTTATTATTAATTTAATGGGTAATCAAACAACCAAAAAAAGCTGAAATTATCAGTTTTAATCACCAATTTCATTCAATCGTTCTGGCACAGGTTTTACTCCAGGAAAGGGAGGGTATTATGAGCAGGCACAATTCATTACATACTGACCTGTATTGTCTTAGTAATTAATTAGAAAATCATAGATTATGAGGCTTGAGAGAGAGAGAGAGAGAGAGAGAGAGAGAGAGAGAGAGAGAGAGAGAGAGAGAGAGAGAGAGAGAGAGAGAGAGAGAGAGAGTTAGCAAGCTCATCGCCACCATTTAGTGTGATTATTTACTTTAGACATTCAACGGAACTTTGTTATGTATTTGCTTCAATCTGGAAAATTCGTGAATATTCATGAGTTGCATATTGTGAAAAAAAAAAATCATATTTATAATTGTTTCGTGAGTTTTGGAAGTTAGAAAATACTAACTCATTTTATTCCACGTTTTAGTTAATTCTATCCATAGCTCTTTAACAAAAGTTCTACACGAATAGCTACGTTTTTTTTTTTTCGTTTTTTTTTCATATTTGAATGATATATACCGGTAACATATTCTCAAGTCACATCGAAAAGAATATATAAGAAAGTTGCTAACACCCTTTTTTCGCTATTTCGGCCCCCATGTCTCTTGACAGTCAAGCAGCGGAAAAAAGAAATTTAATGATTTTTCTTTTTTGGTGGGACAATTTCACTTCTTCCGCAAGCAAATCTTGTGCTTGCCCGAATGCAATGAGGTGACCTCAGTAATTGTGAAAGTTTCGTGGAAATTAAAGATTAACTGAAGGTTTTAGATATGTATAACAGAGAGTTAAACGAGGCCTATAGATAAATATTCATTAGCATTAATGGAGAACTCGAGAAAGCTATTTCATTGACATTTTTTTTCGTTATTCATCATGAGGTACTTTTCAATAAATTCTCTTATCAATAAATAATTAATGATAAGTTGTCTTAGAACCACCAAAAACATTTCATGTATAGTAAAAGCCCCAACATGGATACAAATTAAACAAACTAGTATTTAAGAAAAGAGTAAAAGAATATATAATTGGTTTAGTGATATTACCAACAATCGAAATCGCTTTCATGTTCGCTTCTTTTAGCGAGAGTATAGGTGAGAATTTGTTTGTTTATGAAATTTCTTGTTATAAGTCAAGTTGATAATAACTATTCATTTATATAAAGAATTTTTATTACAATGGATATTATGAAATTCGAAAAAGAAGCAAACATAGAAGCTCTGTCGCAAGTTATCAATCTATATCTTGAATTAAGAATAACTGACAATCAGTTCTGAACAGTTTACAATTTTTTTTTAAAGTATACTTTTGCAAAAATTAACAATTGAGAATACATCACCTTTCTGTGTTTAAAAGTAGAAATATATGAATAAATATATTTTTAGTGCGTCAAATAAATGTATTTTCTAAAATTAAGCGAATAAAAACTACAAATCAAATACATGGTGGTTTATAATATATAGGACAAAAAATTTCATGACAGTAGAATAAAATCATATTTGATATTTCAATATCATTATAAATAAAGGGAGAAATATCTGCAAATTTTAAAATTATTGAAACTTTTCAGTCCATTTCTCACTTCTTGATGTAGTTTATCTGTAACCACTCTCTCTCTCTCTCTCTCTCTCTCTCTCTCTCTCTCTCTCTCTCTCTCTCTCTCTCTCTCTCTCTCTCTCTCTCTCTCTCTCTCTCTCTCTCTCTCTCTATATATATATATATATATATATATATATATATATATATATATATATATATATATATATATATATATATATATTCTATGCGGATTCTTGAAATGATTTTATAAACACAGTTCCTATACTTACCGCATTTAATGACTACGACAGTTAAATGAATATCACTTAATATGATCTTTTCTTAAAATCCTTTTCTATCTCCACGATTACTCTGCAGACAAACATACACATGCACATATCCGTAAATGCTATTCTTTTAATTAAATCTTTATGAAAAAGATAAAGAATTCTGCCGAAATCCTTCCACTTCCTGAGCTAGAAGGGGAATTTGAGAAAAACTATTAAAGGAATTTGGCGCTTCACGGATGCAAAGAATATCTTTAATAGCAGTCTTAAAAATTGTATTCCATCCAAAATGCTTAGGGTTTCATCCTTAAAGTGTCAGCCATAAAAAGAAATTTTTCTGGGGTTCAACTTTTTCTTAATTTATATTTTTTCGTTGTTTGTTCTTTCGTTGTAAAATAAATCTTAAACCAAACTTCTCTCTATGAATCTAAATGTTACATTCATAAAGAAGTAATAAAAAGCTTAATTGATTAATGTTACTTCTTAGTTTAAAACTTGAATAACTGGGTAACCCACTATAAGTTATGAGTTAGTTTACTACAAATATGCACGCAGTATATTAATCATTTTACGAGACTAGTTTTGCGGAGTAAAAGTATCAAAATATACCAAGGTGAAAATATATTCTTCAGTTTTATGACTAAACTATTTCTTGTGTATTAGAAACTTCATGATTAACGGAAATGTTGTTATTAGTGTATATTAGTTATATGGTGCCTAGGGGTAGAGTTCTCAGGCTTGAGGATAAACTCGAGCACACTACTCTATCTTATTTCTCTTTCACTTATTTTTTTAAAGTTTATATAGGTTATATATACAGAATATATTCTAATGTTGTTACCGTTCTTGAAATATTTAATTTTTCTTTCTTACTTTTCTTGTAGTGTATTTATTTCTCTGTTTCCTTTCCTCACTGGGCTATTTTTCCCCTTTGGGATCCTTGGGCTTATAGCATCTCACTGATCTAACTAGGATTTTAGCTTAGCTAATAATAATAATAATAATAATAATAATAATAATAATAATAATAATAATAATAATAATAATAATAACAATAATAATAATGCGGACTTTTCTGTCAGGTATAATAGTGTATGTAATTTATTTATACCACCTATTAGAATTTGTTTTAACTACCAGTTTGAGTATTTTGATACGATGCAATTGTAAATTATTAATGATTGATTCGCAAGAGGATAATTTGTCAGGTCACCTGCTTTCCATTTTAAAACTGGTAAAATATTAATTTCCATTACCGCAGTAAAATATATATGGCTATCATCCATAAAATGAAATTTATCTAAAACGCCATAGTTTTAATCAGTTTCCAATTATATTTTGTTGGGCTGAGTAAGGCTATCAACACCATGTGTTATCTTTTATTATTGAAGGTTCATAACGGTCAATTTACTGTGGCTGCACTCTATCAAATATACATATATAAATCTATTATCCAATTGATTATTGACGTGTTAGCAAATGAAGGTATTAACCATTGAGGCAAATGCAATAAAATATCTGTTTTTTTTTCTTTATTATTATTCTGACAATTTAGTTGTTTCAAGACTATATATTTAAAACCCAAAATTTCATTCGATTATTATTATATATAACTTTTCATTTTTTTTATAATGTGAAACATTATTTATTTTAATTTTTTAATATACAAATAGCGTTTAACTATTTTCTTTTTAATTTTTTTATGTTTTTGCAAGTGTGTTAAGCATACGTTTTCTTAAACATTTCTCAGGTAAAAGTAAAACCTTCCTAGGTCGATTTCATCATTGAATAGCTACAACTGAATACGAAGTCCACAATGGTTATCATATTATCATAAAAAAAGTATATTTTTATTAAAAATCCTTTCTATTTAAAAAATCGAGTATTGGAATATTAGTTAGGGATTAGGAAATGCGTAGAATTTAAGACTTGATAAGTAACTTATAAAATTCTTATCCTCTCTTTATCAAAATAGAATAATCATCCTTAATCGGAGCTCACCATAGAACATAATCTATAGTAATCTTTAATAATCTCTTTTTCAATCAAAACTACCTATTTTTGCTTCCTGATATTATTTACCTTTAAGACTCTTTTCGTTCTGTTAAATTCTGTATTAATATATTATAACTAACCATTTTTCTGTATAACTGGGAGTGAATTTTTCCTTTAACTAGCTCCTCCAAAAAATAAAAGATTACACTTTTGTTTCCTTTATTTGGTGTCGGCTGCCCCCCAAAATTGGGAGAAGTTGCAGGGTAGATAGAAAGATAACTCCTAATATCCTATGGATTACTGAAACTTTATTTTTTCGATTTAGAATTTACTTATCCTTCTCGTATACTTCTTTCTTAGCTAAGATTAATTGTGTGAAACTGTGATGTAATTTATACAAACTTTACCTAGAGTTTTTTTATGAGTTAGTATTAAACTATTGACTTTATCTAATTCTTCAAGTTTTTGAAAATCCATAAAAATCAAGAAAATAAGTCAGATTATATCAGCTACTATGGAAATGGCCAAGTAATATTACCTTTAATATGAGAATATATATATTCAAAATAATCTAGTGTTTTACCATTTTTAGTTAATTTATTCATGAATTAGATGTTTTCTATGTGATACTGATTTTGTATATAATATTAACTTAGTCACTCTTTCATTCCAGTTCTGTTTTGAAAAAGAAGCAGTTTTTGGGGTGAAAAGAAAATAAATGACATCAAATTAATTGTTGAGGAAGGGAAAATAAAATGAAATTCAATTTGTTAATCTAATTTTAAATACCTGTGAGGGGGATTGTCAGAGATGTGGGGAAATTGAAAGGGATTTTTTTTTTCGGTAAATAATTCTTCTTTGATCTTGGTAGATGGAATCTTTCTTAGTCTTGAACGAATATGTATACATATATACTTACATAAAACTATATCTTGTACCTATTTACGGTCACAAATTTGGTCAACATTAAATGTTTAAGATACTGAAAGATTATTCCATTAAAGAAAATGTTGTTTGTATTAGTTTCTAGATGCAGGATACTTTTTGCTAACCTGATCTCAGGAAAAGCAACATAAGCAGAATGTTAAAAGTAATTCTAAATTCTTAAAGGATTTTTAATTAGAAAAATACTTTATGAATCAATAAAGAATTAATATAAAAAAAGAGTCCATCTGCATGAAAATTATGACAAAATATAATTAAAGGAATCAATACTCTGTTAGTTGAAATGAAGTTTCCTCGTATTCTCAATAAATGTGAAAACATCAACTAAAGGATCAATAACAG